>NC_092430.1:10295081-10595081 GCF_036169615.1 Heliangelus exortis
CTCAACCATGCTCCTTCAGTCAGTAGCTCCTCAATATTCTGAGTTTTAGCCTGGTGGCCTCAGAGCTCTTTGCCTGCACAGCCTCCAGGCCCAGCACTGTTAAACTAATTATTTCCAGTGAGGTGTTTTTGTTTGCAGAGGTAAAGAAAATCAAAATAACTAAACAAAGTATTCTAGCTGGAAATAATTTGACATTGTAGCCAAAACAACCGGGGCAAGTTTGACATGAGGCTGTGCTTTGGGGAAAGATTTCTCCAAGCTCTAACTGGAAGCCTTGGAGCTGGGGTAAAAACTAAGCTTCTAGTGATGGTTCCCCAAAGCAGTTCCTATTTTCAGGACTTGTACATCAACCCACACCTGATCAAAGGTGAGGAGGAGATGTGGGCACACAGTGCTAGAGCCTGGTCCTCCAAGCTCCCAGTCGGGATGAGCAGAATGGCAGCTGTAAGACCCGCCAAGGACTGAGCCACCTTACTCTGTAGGCACTCACCCTTTCCCCATCTGTCTTATATCATCTCCTCTGTACTCCACTTCTGTCCCTGCCCACCATGGCAGAAAGCCCTTACCCCCAAGCAATCATGTGCAATTCCCTTCCTATTGTGTGAGCCAGATGGAGACACACGAGGATATGGGAAATCCAAGCTGCATTCCCATTATTCTAGGGCCAAACCACATCACAGGCTGCTAAATGACTCTGGGATGGAGGAAGCACTGCTTCCTTCCAGCAGCCATCAGCTTCACAAGCTCCAGACAAACTTCAGGGCAAACCTTCTCTGCTGAGCCATCCAACTTGGCCAAAACCAGAAGGAGAGTTTGAAGAAGAAAAAAAAAATCTCCAAAGCCAAGCTTCAAGTCTCTGCAAAAATAAAAAATAAGCATGAAAGTGCCAGATCTTGTCAACAATGCAGTAGTCAGATTCACTTTATTTTTTTTCCCACTTAAGTAACTCTAAAACAATGCTTTCTCCCTGTATAGGGAACTCTCCATATCTAACACTCTTGGATGTTGTTAAACTATATCTTGCTCCTGCTTTCTCACACACAGACTCATATACACAAAGACCAGCCTGAGCCAATGGCCTGCAACTGAAAATTTCAGCCTGAGCAGTTCCACGTTGGCAAGGATATAGGATTGGAAACGAGAATCTTTTAATGGGAAATGTCTGGCATCCTTAATTACAGTCACTACTGCCAGCTCCACCAATAATTATAGCTTAGTTTCAGAGCCATCCATGTGCTAACAAACATATTCAATGATGAGAGCATTTGCCAGTGATATTCACCAGAAAAGACTTCCAGCTCACTAGAAGACAGAGCCATGAGGTGCAAACATGACCTTATGTGGTGGTCTGTTTGCCTCCAGGCATGGATCTGCCTAAGCCAGAGGTGGGCCACTCCTCAGAGCACTTCAGAGAAACCTCAAGGGTGCTCTGGTTTACTTCCATCTCCAGCCTCCCACAGGCAGAGGGAGAACTACATCTTAGTCTCACATATGACACCTTAACCCTCAAGACCAGCAGCAAGCAAGTCTCCTGCATTTGTAGTCTGCAATGAATACAGAAAGGATGAACAAGACAGTTTCCACCTGCTCCATAGAGTTCCCCAGTGGAGCCAGGCAGCTTTACAACTGGGCTGCACCAGCACAATGCTTCCAGCACAAAAATTGTCCACACATACCTGTGTTCATTCACTCACTTCCACAACCTGATGGAGCAAAACGTGTTTTGCAAGTACCTGGTCACACACACCAAAGGTTGAGAACAAGCCAGATGATCCACTGTGACAGTCTGTGTTGCACAGAAACCCCCTGGCTCTGGGATGGCCTCAGCACATGAGATTCCTGAAACCAAGTCAGCATCTCATCTGTGACTTGAAACCTTCTCAGATACAATGCTTTACAGATAAACCTTATTTCTAGATTTCAGCTAATATTCTAATACTATTTAAAACCCAAATGTTCTTATTCTCCCTTTTCTTGAAGATATTAGCAACTCTTTTGTCCTTAATTCCACTTCAATAACACCCTTGTTTTAGAATTTCCATGGGGTTTAAATGCCGTCTTTAGCATTTTAAGCCAATCTCCAACATTTGGCAAAGTTGGAGTTCCTGTCAAATCCAATGCAGAGCTGGCAGCCGGGCCTGGGAGTTTCACAAATTAGGATGCCATTCTCACTCCCTTGGCTCTTCTTCTCCATCCATCCCAGCCAGACACAAGTGGTTCTTCATCCTGCCCCAGGAAGCCTATGGCAGAGGCATCTGTGATGTTGGTTACAGATTTGTTGGGGCACAAATTGGCTAAGTAGGACACTACAACCACCTGTTCTAGATATTTGGCACACAGAAGCCACTGGAATTTCTCTGGTTGCCCAGATCAGCAAGAGGATTTTGGTGATGCCAGCAGGGCTTGCGGGCCCACTGGCAAATGTAAAAGACTTGAGGGAGGAGACCTTGTTCAAAAGCACTAGGAGACTGGTCAAATACAGGGGACGACAAAGGAGGTGTCATGGGGTGCCCAGAAATGCTTGGTGTATCCATAGATCAGGAATTTATTTCCTTGGAAAGGTAGAAGCATTTTTCCCCACCTGTGCTACAGAAGACATCCCTGCAAGGACTCAGAAGTGCTCCTTGATATGTGGCTGTTGGCACTGTCACAACACACTTGTACTGTACCCATCTCAGGCACCCTGACTCACCCACCCTTTCTTACTCCGAAATGGCAGCTGAGGCCTCAAAGGCTCCAAACCCCTAACTCACTGTCCTGGTGATACCTCGTGGTGGATCAGAGGTCTCAGAGCAGGACAAAAGACTCTGAAGCCAGGGAGTAGACTGTTATCCAGGCTCCTTGTCATCCTATTCCCAAACTGCATGATGCTGTGATATGTAAATCACACACACCCCTCCCAAAAAAAAAAAAAAAAAAAAAAATGGCCCTGGTTTCCAGGAACACTTTAAATTTAGTATCTCAGAAGCCTTGCATTTAGGCTTAATAAAAGTTATGATATCTTGATTAAATACCAGCTGAGGCCTGAAAGAGTGCTTCCTGAGCTTTATGGGGCTGCAGGCAATAAATTGTGTTGCCACCTAATTATTCTGTCTGACTGGGATCTCCAAAACAGAACACAAGGGATATTTGTCACTGTGCTGAGGGAGGAGGATCCTGGCCTTTTGAAACTTCATCATAGCTCTGTGTGTGCAAGGGAGGCAGAGGGACCTGGGCCAAATCCTACGTGAGAAGTCATGCCATAAACAACAGACCTACCTCTGCCAGAGCCTCAGCAGACACACACACACTGCAGAACCACCACATCCTGCACCTAACCTTCCTGGGGGATTTATGCAGTCCCCCGAGCCAAAAGGTCCCACCGATGGGACAGACTTGTGCTCTATGTGTGACTGAGCCCAGGGAGATGTCTATACCATCCTACCAGCTTCTTGAAAGAGGACAATAAACCTTCTCTAATGAGAGACCAAGAAGATAGATATATCTATGTGGGTCATTATATTACTTGTCAGAGGGCATTGCTGTCATCCATTCTTAACCCAAAGCAGGAACAGGTTGACTTGAACCTGGGAGGCTTGAGAAGCCAATGTGGCCACCCACTCTGTGGACACAAGGCAGCTCTCACCTCATACCCAGGGACCAGCAACTCTCATGGGTGAACTACATCTGTGCATAGCAGGTTTCACTCTGCAGAGATGGAACCAGCATCTCCCAAAGTCCTAATTCAGAGATGAGGACAGATGAATGTCCTCACATATGGACATTACACCTTTAACCCAAGCAAGGCCTCTCTTGGAAAAGCAGCAGCTGCATAAGAGGAAAAGGCACACTGTTAATATTCCCACAACCAGTCGTGGTTACCAAAACAGCTTTCTGTACTCAAAACTCAAACCCATCTTCTTCAGACCCTGGGGAGAACATTTCACTGTGGGAAGGACCATGTACACCAGGGGAAGAAACACTCCTTGAGGACAGTGCTTGGAACAAACTAAGACACTGGAGAACAGGTTCCAGGTCCAACACATTCTCACTTTATGACCTTGGGCGATTCTTGGGGTGCACACAGGTTGGAGTCTTTTCCTGTGTGTGTACTGCCCCCTAGAAGGACTCAATCTGGTATTCCTGTCATCTGAAAAACAATTTATCATGGTCATGCAAGCTGATAAAAAGAGCTCTTTAAAAAGGGACACAAAAGACCGATTCATCCTGAATTAACCCATCTTTTCTTTATTTTAATGCAGATGTAATCCACTCATTGTTCTGTGGGAGAAATCTGCTGCTCACTGGTGAGTGCCAACCTCAGCTCTCAAAGTCCCTTACAATTCTCACTTGTCTACAGGGAATATGAATCCAGGCACACAGATCTGGTCCCTATGGAGCACCCTGTGAGAACCCAGCAAGTCAGGTCCCTCAGCATCCTTCCTGGAAAACTTTCAGGATCAACCCATGAGCAATGAGTCAACAGTAAAAATTAGTGTTCTTCCCATCTTATTTATTCTGAGCTGGGAGCAGCAAGAGGGAAGAAGAGAATTGGTTTGGGGTTTTTTAAGCACCCTGTAATAACTTCCACATTTCTCGATTCAGGTAAGTGGGAGTCTTTATCCATTGCCTGCCCTTTCATTCAAGCCCCCAAAATGACAAATTAAAGCAACGATACAAAAATGTCATCCTACAATCACACATAATACTGCCCAGAATTGCCAAGTGTCCTCTAGCAAGGGTGAAAAGTGTAAAGTGATCCAGAGCTGGGTGTCAAGCTCTGCCACAATAGAATTCAAAATAATTGTGCTGTTGTTTGACAGGTAGTAAAATTCATGGTGGTCTATTAAATCAATGGCAATATAATGTTGAACACTGCAGATTAAAAAAAAAAAAAAAAAAAAAAGCCAGAGAGTTCACAAAGGGAGGCCATTGGCAAGAATCCCTTTGGAGCTCCCTTATAGGTTTGATTTGTGGCAAGGAAGTCTGATACACACAAGACAGACCAGAGAAAGGGGAAGATGAGAATGGAAAAGGGAAATAAACATAAAGGAAAAGACAAGTGAGGGAGAAATGGGAATGAAAGAACAGGAGACAAACAGGTTGTTATTGTATATAGATGCCTCATTCTTACCCCACCTTTTGTGTAGTGCTGCACTGAAGCTAATTTTGACAAGGGCTCCTCACGCCAGCTTGGGGATACAGCCTGTTCTGGCTGCCAGGGGGAGACCAGTTGAATAAGTTTAGAAAGTGAAATCTGCTCTTAGTATCTCAAGCAGAATTCAGCCCAAACACAGGAAACCTCTCCAATTGTGTAAAAAGACCTTAATATATTTGTCCCAAAGTCAGCATGTCAGCCTGAGGCACAGTGAGTATAAAAGTGGTATTGGAAGAGTATAACTTCCCATGGCTGGAAGTGTGATCTTCTCCTGGCTGGAGACCAAGCTTTAAACCCAGATAAGGAACTCAGGGTGTTTGCTGTTCACACTCTCAGGGTCAGCCAAGGATTACAGCCCAAAACAAGTGGGCACTGAAAGATGCATTGGCCATGAGAGTCACAGTGGTTCACCTCCCAGCTAAGACAGTTCCACCTTCTTAAGACACAAGAGATCTTCTCCATAGCGGTGGTTGAGCTGGGGCAAATTTTTCAGAAGGCTATTTAGTTTTGAATTGAGAAGCAAGCAGTCATGAGGGATTAGCTGCTCCTCACAAGAGGATGCTCCAACTGTTGATTGCTCTCACCCCCAGCATCTTATTTACCTTTGGAATTTAACACACAAGTCCAATCAAGTGTTCATCTTACCAGCACTTCAATATGAGTATGGTGAGAAGCAATGGGTCTATTAGAGCAGAGATTCCTTTAGTACCAGGTGCAGGTGTTGACATTGAGGTACCAAGGGCAAGTCACCTGATAAAGGTTTCTCTCCGTAGTCTGAATATGCTGATTACTTCATGTAGGTGTTTTCTGAACCCTCTGCTTTTCAATATACTTGTGCCACCTCCCTGTGAAGACCAATACTGAAAAGCACCATTCAGTTATGATCCTTCCAGCTCCATCAGTGGAGTTAGTATTTTTTTACTCCAGATCAGTCTGCTAGGTGTCACAAAACCCTTCATGCATGCCTCAGGACAACAAAAGGAAAGACATATTCAGCTGCTTATGTGCAATAGCACACAAATCTCTTCAAATTCACTGCTTGCAGGACAGATCTAGATTATAACCTTTTATAGTCCACCAGTGAAGCCTATATCTTTTGTTTCTAAATATTCATCTTTGCATTTGGTGGCATTGAAACTTGCTTTGCTTGATTTGTGTCAGCTTCCCGAGATCTGGATTCAGATAACTGTGCCAGAGATCTCCCTGCACCTCTACTTGTCAGACCATCAGTCCTGATTGAATTTGTTTTATTCATAGTGGAAAAAAAATATTAGATTTTGTAGACAAAGACCAGGAGCCAAACATACTACACTGATACAATACCTAGCTGTTTACAGCACCTTGCTGCCTACCCTTTTGGAAATACCAGGGCACGTTATCAGTTCATATAGCCAACATTAATTTTATAAAACCATTTTTTCTCTCCAATTGGAATGGTCTGCAGTAGTATCTGAGTAGGTACCAGCATTCCCAAAGATTTTTTACCTTTTTCTCTTAACTGAAAGTTACTACTTCACTGAAAAGCTTTTAGGGGAGACTTTTTTTCCCCCCACAGAAATGTTTCCATTTTGTTAAAAATTCCTACCATTCAAGAAGAAAAGCTTTGAGGTATATTTTTATAAATCGATCTTAGATAGGTGTACAAGCAAAAGATCTCACTGGGTATTACCAGCCTATATGTTGCAAGTATAAGAACACTGTAAATGTATTACATCTCTATTGTTAGCAACAAGTTCATCTTCATCTTGTCAAATGAAACATACAGCATTTTAGGTCCCTTCAAGATCTGCTGAAATCTGAAAAACTTGCTTCAGTGAAGTTTAACATTTCAAAGTCTGTTTTAACTCTGTCTCAGAATTAACCCTGCCCTTGTAGTTACATACTCAAAGAAAAACTATTTCTCAACGTTTTTCCCAATATATTATTAGCTGATGATTCAGTTTGTCCTTAAACCTCGAAATTCTGCCAGTTTCATGCAATGTAATTGAGAAGCACCAAAACAGACATTCTTCCCTCATCAGAAAGCTCAGTGGTTTTCTTTCTCCATTTAGTGTATAACTCCAGAGCAGCTCACTCAAATCATACCTGCTCATGGAAGACTCTCCATTTCAAGGGTCACCATGCCTTTTGGTCTCAGATCTGAGCTCATGCACCCGGCAAAAGTCAAGCAAACTCTCACATTTCCCTCAGTCAGAAAGACTCCAGCAACTGAGGTCATGGAGTGGGCAATTTTTCCTGAGGAATAAGCCACGCCATATGTGAATTACACCACCACACAGTAGCTTATGAAGCATGCCACCCCATACCAGGTTGGTGACAGGCACTTCCACTGCTGATGGGCACTAGGAAAGATGGGGGAGAAGAGATGGAGAGAGACATTTTAGAGCCAAGGCCACCTTTTTGCTGCTAAAACCCTTCAGGTGAAAACAACCCAGTGCAAGCTAAAAGCCAAAAGTCAAATGAAAGGCCCCAGGGCCTGTGTCTTCCCCTCCAGGTGCTCAGGAGGCAGCCCGGCTGCTGCTGGGCAGAAGCACAACTCCTGTCCCTCCCCGCCTGATCTGTGCCCCACATTTTGGTAAAAGAGCATCCCAACAACAACACACCCCACACCTGACCCCCTGTTCTGCTTCCCCCCTGCTTTAGCCAGGGACATCACCATTTACCTCCTGTCACAGCAGCACTGAACCGGACCACAGCCTTTGGGTTGAGCCCACAGCATAAAAACAAAGCAGGAATTATAAATCCCACCCTAATTTAATATCCCTGGTGACACAACTGTCCCAGGTCAGCAGCGGTCATCTCCTCCCCATGGGAGAGGGGAGGCCCATGGTGCCTGCAAGCCCCACGGCAACCTCATGGCATGGAGGAACCTTCGCTGCTGTCCTTCTGTGGAGGCAGCTCTGGGAACAACCACCCCAGGGCTGGTGGAGGAAAAAGGCTGCAAGTCATTCAAGGGCTGTCAGGACTTGGTTGTAACTCTGAGTCCACTTCACCTCTCATTTCTTCTCAATCTGAAGTACAAACCCTGAGGTCCCTTCAGCTGAGGTTCCTCCTTTTGCAGGTTTGTAAGGCTCGCTGCATGGAAAGTTACTGAAAGACTCAACATTACCCCCAGATTGAGGTATTCGTAATAAAGGCACTTGGAATACATTACTTGGCTTTCTCAAAAGTACCTGTCTGCTCCAAATTCCCTTGGTCACAAATGGAAATAAATTCAGAGTTAGACTCACAGAAAAAAAAAAAAACAACCCAAAGTTTAGAACATTTTAAGAAAGGAATTATTCTCCTGCAGCTGCTCAGTCAGGACAAACAAGGAAATACAGATGGATCAAATAAGGATGTCAAATATTTTCAGGATTAACAGGTGGAGCTAGAACGAGGGTTTGCCTAAGATTTTATACTCAAAAACCAGTCAAATAACTCACCTGGCAAAATAGGAGGCAAATAGAAGCATACATGAATCAAGGCACTGGAGATGAGCAGATATGAACCAAACAACTGAAGTAATTGAGAGAGTCATTGTGTGGGAAGCATCACTTGGGGATTACAGATCTGTGCACTGTGCCACCCCTGAACTCAAGCAGAAATGTAACCATTCAACGAATTTTAAAAATACTTAGCACTCTGGATTATAAAATACTACTTTTGTCACTTTTTTGGAAACATTTCAGGCAGCTTAATTATATCATGTTTAAAAGTTAGCCAAATCTTGAAGTAACATTCTAAAACAACAAAAATTGGGGTTTAGCACACGGATGTGCATTCCATCCTTTGGATCCCACTGCTAAGAATTACATTGGCTTAAACACTGTTGTCAGCTGAGAATCTGTCATTTGCTGGTGCTGTCCTGTAGCCACCTATAAAACACAATCCAGACAATAAACCCAGGTATTGCAGTGGTAATTAAAATCCAAAAGCAATTAGCCTTTTGTTTTTTTCACTTTGGAATCTGACTAAAACCTCAATGAAGAAAAAAAGAAAAATCTCCAGGTTCAGCATAGGCCCAGCTGTCTGAGTGATGACCTAATTAAGCTGTACTGCAGCATCATAACATAAGCCAGCCCACCTGTTTATGAATATATGCACACACATGGGCTATTGTGTGCTACACAGTCCTGAAAGCCTCAATGATTCCTTTCCAAGATCTGAGCAGGCTGTGATTAAGAACTGAAGCACTGAGGGGGAGTGGGAGGAGAACAAGTTACTTGCCTAAAGCTTTCCTAGAACTGACCTGGGAACAAGTGCCTTTACCTGTGAAGAAGCAAAAGGTCTGGAAGCAACCTTAAAGGCAGATCCTCACAAGATCACTGCTGTCCCTGCCCACGCAGAGGGGTTTGAGCTAGATGTCCATGCTGCTCCTGATCTCCTTTACACTAGGACTGAATATTTTGGATGTCATTCTTATTTCCCCTCTTCCTACAGACACTCATCCCAGCTGCATTGTTTTCCCCAATGCATACATTTTTTATGGACTGCCTCTGCACTTCTTATTTCCCTCTATTTTCTGCCTGTGGCAGGCATCCAAACTGACAACTGCATTTCAGACTGGGAGCATTGGTGTGGCTTTTCTGAGAGTTCTTTCATCTTTTCAGATGCTTTCCAAGAATTCTTTAGCAGAGCAAATAAGCTCATTTTCCTGATCTTTCTAGATGTGCTCCAGCCTCAATTTCCACTTCCACCCATTTTTCCCTCTCTGAGGGCATTGAAGGACCCTTCCAGATTCTCATGTTTTAAAACCAATCAGGTCTTGGTCTTCATTGCTGCCATCCTGGCTGGTGTGACTGATTTCACACGTTTTTTTTCACTGCCTTCTCCCAGAGTCACCCTTGCACAGGGAGGTTTTGGATGCAGAAGCCTGCCAAGCTCCAAGCAGAACATCAATGTAGAGGCCTGCAAAAGGCCCTTCCAACCTGAACTATTTTATGCCTGGTATAAAATGTGTCTCTCAATCACTATGTTGCATCATCCAGTACCTGAAGGGGGCCTGCAAGAAGGTTGAGGAGGGACATTTTATAAGAGCATGTATCAATAGGACAAGGGGGAATGGTTTTAAACTGGAAGAGGAGAGATCTAGGTTGGGTATGAGAATAAAATTCTTTGCTGTGAGGGCAGTGAGCCCCTGGCCCAGGTTGCCCAGAGAAGCTGTGGCTGCCCCATCCCTGGCAGTGTCTCAGGTCAGGTTGGATGGGGCTTGGAGCAACCTGGGCTGGTAGGAGGTGTCCCTGCTCATGACAGGGAGGTTGGAAGGAAGTGATAGGTCCCTTCCATCCCAAACCATTCCATTATGATAGAATTCTGTGATCCAATAAGGAAAAAAATGAAGGCAGCCCGCACTGCCCCAACAGTTCAGATGTGCTATGCTTTCCCTGCCTCTTCTCAATGATGATTAACCCCACTTTTCTAATGCTGGGTGTGTTTCAAGGCCAAGGAGAAGCAACCAGCTATAACTGGACACACTCAGTGAAGATTCCCCACTGCCCAGCTTGCTGTGAGCCTGTGCAGCAGCTCAGCCCTTTCCAGGGGTTTATGCAGAGGCTTTGTGCTGCACACAGCTTGTACTGAGCCTCCTCCAGAAGGATGCCTGCAGAGAGCAAATGCCCCATGAGCCTCAGAGCACACACAGCCAGGTCTGAGACCTCACAGCACTACCTGCCCAGGGCTTTGCTTTCACACCCTGAAATACATCAGCAAATTAACATTTGCTTTTGCTGCCCACTGAAGAGTTAATCAAGATCACGGGTATGTAGCACAGCAGCAAAGAAAACAGCCAAACTCGCAAGAGATCCCAGACGGGTTTTGAAATTTTTTTTTCCCCCTTTGCCATTTCCTCCATCTTCTTCAACCTCCAAAACATTCATTTTGCTCTTTCCTTTGATGGGAGCACTAGCTCAGGCAGAGAAAAGGATAAAATAAGCCCAAATAAGAAATAAAAAAAATAAAAAAAAATCCATAACAAACCCCTTTCAAATACTCACCCTTCAAAAAGATAAAATTATTTCAATTTTAGTCTGTCTCTTCTTCCTCCCCCTCCCTCCCTCCCTCAGTGTATACACAGATCTGTATATTTAGAGAGGAGGGTTGTGTTTAGTATTATTATTTAGTTAATATGAATTACAGGCCTCAAGCTGCCTCCCCTCTAAACCCAAAATGAAGAAGCTCTCTTTTTCCCTTTTTTTTATTTTTTTTTCTTCCCCTCTTCTTTCCCCCTCACCAACACGATTTACATTCTCAATGTAATGTATTAAAAAGTTGACAGGGCCGAAAGGATTCACATGATGTCGGCTAAGAAACCCAATTTCCATGATGAATTGCCCGGAGCCCCTGAATCACAAACCATTTTTTCCGCTGCTCAGAAGTTGATTTTTTTTTTTTTAAATCTTCTTAAAGCTTCTCTCCTAATCTTCGGCTAGAAGAGATGGGTGAAAGGATTTTTTTTTCTAAACTAAGGAAAGTATTAGCATCTTGGTTGTTGTGCATCAAATTTGAAAATGCAAGGTTAGTAATATTTCAAATCGGCTACGGTCCAAGCCACTTGATAAGTATTCTTGCTGTCTCTGGCTGCCTCTCTCCCCCCTCTCCCTGTTCCTGTTGGCAGGAGTGCAGCACTGCTGCAGCCATGGTGCTGCCAGCCTGCATGCCATGGGTGCAGGTGGTGGGGTGGTGGGAAGGGAGCTCCAGACCCCACTTTACCTCTCCTTCCCCTCTTTCTTTCCATACAACACAACTGTTTATTTTCTTTTGAGGAAACCCATCCTGAGGCCCATCCATCCCCGTTCAGTGCTCACATAATTTCAGACAGGGCAAAGGGAGCACCAGCCAAACACCTACAGCCACGTTGCCTTTTCAGAAATGATGCTGAGCTCATCCCTGGGTGCTGGGATGGGAGCCCCGTGCTGGAGCAACGTGTCCTGCAGGCACATCTATTTGTTTTTAAATGAACTCCTTCCCTCCATGGAGTTGCTGGGGAAAAGAAGAAAGCTGCCAAGAGGAAAGGAGTCATTTTGCCCACACTAATGAGACATCCAACCATTCCCAATAGCAAGGGCTTTAATGAGATTTCCCTCCCTTCTCCCCTCCTTCCCCAGCAGATGAAAACCAGGTGGTGATCAGGGAGGGGGGTTGGCTCTGCAGGTGGAAAGAAGGGCAGCTCCTTCTTGGGTTAAAAACTGGTTGCATGGCTGGCCCAGAGAGTTGTAGTCAGCAGAGACAAACCCAGATGGTGAATGGTCACCAGTGGTGTTCCCCAGGGCTCACTTTTGGGGCTGGTCCTGTTCAATATCTTCATTTATGATCTAGATGGAGGGAGTGAGGGCTTCCCCAGTCAGTCTGCAGATGACACTAAGTTGGGTGGGAGTGTTGATCTGCTGGAATGTAGGAAGGCTCTGCCGAGGGACTTGGACAGGCTGGCTGGCTGGGCCAAGGTCAATAACACGAGGTTTCACCAGGCCAAGTGCCAGGTCCTGCACAGGTCTACAGCTGTGGGGAGAAGTGGCTCCTCAAATACCATTCCTCTGAATTAGATTTTTCTCCCAAATTCAGCCCCTACATTGCAGCACCCACTTCCACTCTTCTCTACACAAAAACCTGGATTTTTGAGGTCTACTCTTAAACCATGCTGACAAAACCCTGTACTGAGGCATCCTAGTACATTAAGCAAAGCCCAGTTCTCCTTATTAGAGCTGTGTTTGTCAGTCTCAACTCGCGTGGAACTGTGGGACCTGGTGTTAACATTATCTTCACTGAGGGAGATGACCCTGAGAGTTAGGGCCCAAAGATAAGACTGCTACCACTTTGTTCCAGGTAGAGCAGCTGATTTTAGCGCACAGCTGCCCAAGTATTAGGCAGGGCTTAAATTCAGGAGTGTCCTGAGCAATTCCAGCCCTTACAGGTTTTAGGAAAAACAGAATACTTCAGGAGCTGGGGTTAGGAGCCAATCAAGCAGAGCTCTGTTTCCACAATTATATCACCAGACTGCATCCCTGGATTTAGCACCAGGAACATATATATGAAGATGAAGCAGGAAGGGGCTGACCTAGTAAATATGGTTAGGAGCTAATCCTGTCCACTCAGACTGGTGAAGTCCCCACCTCTGTCCAGAGCACTCAGTCCCAGCACAGCTCTGCCTTGCAGAAGAGCAGAGACCTCAAATATCACTGCCCCCCTCCTGCTCACCACCTCTGAGCAGACATTCAGCACCCATACACCCACCAGGGCCCATGCACTGGCACACCTGAAGGACCTGGCTCCAAACCCCACTAAGATGATACAGATGAGAGGCTGAAATCAAGAGGACTATCACTTTGGAGAAGGTGCCAGCTAGTGGCATCTGCCAGACTCCATACACTGAAGGCATTTTGGTGGGGAACACAAAACTTGTGTAACACAGGACTTCTCCTCCCTGTTTTCCAAGAACTTGAGCAAATCGCAACATTGTAACTCTGCAGCCACCATGTCTGTGGAAAGGTGAAAACCATCCCCCTGCCTTATCCAGACAGGGGACTCCAGTGACTCAGGTTTCTAGGGAACATCAACTTGTTCTGCTTACAGTGGAATGAGTATTGCCACAACACTGAACAAGTGTCAGCACACCTTGGGTCACCATCAAATTTTTAGGAAGACACCTCAGGACATGCCTTGACCTCTCACAAACTGAGCAGGCTTAAGGCAGGAGGCTAGTGGGCTGTCCCCAGAAACATCAGCTTCCACACAACAGATGAATAAAAACCATGCTGGTACATGAAAAGCATGAAAGAACCCACAGCCACAGGTGAAGAAGGGTCCCTCCATGTTGGATGTCCAACTTGGAGTTTGCTTTACACCCACATTTTGAGACTGGTGGCTTTCAGAACATGCACCATCTAGATTGTCTTCCTAACCCATGAAATTCAAAGCAATGGGAACTTCTCAGGCTGACAGAAAATCAGGATCCTCAGCAGACAACTGTATGAAGCCCCTCACCCCCCAAGATACAGTCCCTCCAGCCTCACCAGGACAAGTGCCAGCAACAGGCCCACCAAGGCCCCTGGCACGATGAGGAGAGCATGGACTAGTTCCAAGGTCCATGGGGGGGGCCCATCAGGAGATGGGGCAGAAACAAACCAAACACAACATGCACCAAAAACTTACCCAGGAGAGAGGCCAAAGGCAATGCTGGAGACAAGCACACCTACGGTAAAGGAGAGAGCAGAAGCACCCTCCCAGGTCCGGCCTTAAATAGAGCTCCTGAGCCAATGGGCAGCAGCGGGTGGGTCAGGGGCCCAGGGGAGCTTGCTCAGGGCAATTGAGGCCCATTAGTGAACTCAGGGGCCTGTGGTTCTATCAGGGGCACATGTGACATCAGGGCTGTGGCTCTTTTTTAGCAGCTTCAATAGCTAAGAAAGCAGGGAGTGAACATCCGTGCTTCTTATAAAAACACACCTGATAAACTAGAAGACTCTCTTGCTTCTTCAAACAGTGGCACAGAGACCCCTCTCCCACCCTTGGATCCCTCCAAAGACTGCTGCCTTCTTTTCTTTGAAGGACAGAAAGGGAAGGGAGGATGCTTCCAGCCTGGCTCAGCCTTGGGTTGCTGGGGGAGGCCCAGGTGTCCTACGCTGTGCCTCGTGTCCACGCAGTGCTTGCTGCACAGATCTCCCGGGGGTGCTCGTGGTTTGCAGGCAGCTGCCGGTGACTGCAAAGACAGCAGCAGCCTCCAGTGGCCAGCTGGCAAACAACACCAGCACGGCGATGTGGCCTCAAGCCCAACGCCCACGGCAAACACCAGAGTGGTCCCCGAGTCCACCATTCCTCAGCAAACCCCAGTGTGGTTTCACGTTTGATGTCCCATGGTGAATTCTGGTTTGGCATCACACCCAACAGCCCAGGGCAAACATCAAGGTAGCCTCACACTGATATCCCCTGAGCATCAATGAGCATCATGTCCAACGTCCCATGGTGAACAACAGTGTGGCCTCGCCTCTGACATCCCACAGCAGGCACCAGTGTGGCCTCACATCCAGTGTCCCACCACAAACACAAGCATGGCTTTGCATCCAGAGCCTTCACACATCACCCCATCATCTAAATCTAATCCTGTAGGGATTCCCAGTTGGCCCAAAGCCAGAAGGACAGAAACGATGCCCTTTTAGCCTAAAAAACAGCTTTTCAATGGCAGCATCAGGTTCACCCCAACGTGGGCAGGAATGAGTCCTTTTCCCTTTCTGTCCAGAAGTGGTACAGACACCTGGAGCAGGCCCTTGCTCTTGTTTGTGCAGACATGTGAGGTTGTGATTCCATCCCAGAAGAAAGGTGATGTGAAGAGCTGCTTCTCTCTCACTGTCCAGCACCCTGCTGTTGCTACACCATGGCACCATCCTTGGCCAACTGTGGCTAAATACATGGCTGAAGGATCCTGGGGTCTCCTTGGTGACCATTCCCCATTCTCTCCCTGAAGGATGACCTTCAATCCTCAGTGCCACCATGCCACCACCTAGGACTCAATGTATCTTCATGGCTTTGTCCCCAGCTCTTCACCCTTCCCCAGCATCTCCCTGGTCCACTTCCCTGAGCTCCTGCACAAAGAACATCTTGTGGAGGAGGAGCCCACCCAGGTGCCCTGAGAAGATGCAATAGAGAAGGGGATGAGCTTGTGTTCTTGTTGTCTGCTTTTCCTTAGTCCTTTGAAATAATCACAAACATAGCAATTATTACAAAGATAAAGAAGCAAGGATTATGAAATCCTCACAGGCAAAGCTCTCCATCAATTAACCAAATCAGTCCTTGCTTTCAAACATA
Organism: Heliangelus exortis; assembly: GCF_036169615.1. Classification (NCBI taxonomy): domain Eukaryota; kingdom Metazoa; phylum Chordata; class Aves; order Apodiformes; family Trochilidae; genus Heliangelus; species Heliangelus exortis. Next base: position 10,310,992 of record NC_092430.1, read on the forward strand.
ATCCACAACAAGAAGGCACAGCAAGAGACAATTAGGAAAAAAAGCACAACAAATAAATATATTTGTGGAAGAAAAGGGTGGGAAGAAGAGAGAAGAGATTTTTATCAGACAGCAGAATGGTTTCAGGTGGTTGCACATCACATAGACGCACCAAAAATATCTCAGCAAGGAGACACAGGGCTGAGGTTTAAAAAGGGAGCTGAGGGGACCAAGAGGTGTCATGAGTTTGGAGGAACCCCCACAGAAAATGCCTGGATCAGGTTTTGAAAAGTAGTGCATAAAATTGGGTTCATCGGTCCACATTTCAAAACATAATAACCAGAAAAACACTTCTAGGACCACAGAATCCATTCCCCCACAGCAATGACATCTTTAGTGGTTAATCCCCTTCATCATTCCCTGATCTCAGCATGAAAGCAACCTCTCCCAGGGAAGGGTTTGGTCTGGGGGATGCTGTGATCAGTGCACTGGTAGAGGGACTTCTCCACAGCCTTCCTGCTCCCCCATCCAAAATGGGTCTCTGACAGCTTAAGCTGCGCCCAGCCCAGCCCCACTCCTCCCAGTATCCCCATCCACTTGCACCTGACCCAGCTGCCAAGCCCACCCATACCTGTCTTTGGGGACTGAAGGAGGCAGCTTGCTTCTCAGCAGCCCCAAGTCTTCTGCAGCACCCGCAGATGAGGCTGAGCGCCTGACTGCTTCATTAATTACTATTTTAATTAAAGTTTTGCCTAGCGACTCTAGCCAGGCATCAAACCTCAGAGTCAGGGGGGGATGCACGTAGCAGGGGGTTTGGAACTGGATGATTTTTAAGGTTCTTCCCACCCCAAACCATTCTGTCACTCCGTGATTTCATGATGCCAACGTGAAGTCAACGACCCAACACATATCTCTCTGGGGCACCCCAAACCCAACACACACGAGAAGGACAGGGGAATGGTGGGTGTAGATGAGCACCAGACAAACCCCTGAGACTTTGAAGTGGTGTCCACCAAAAGCTCTATCCCCCTTTGAGTTTGTCACTGTGAAATGGAAGCAAACCAGCCTTGGTGAGCCTTAGCCCTGGGCTGGTGCCTTGGGTGTGGATAACCAGCTTATTTTTGCCTGGGTGGATTTGGGTTTATGGCTCAGACGAGCCCTTCGCTTCTCTTTGTTCATCACTTCTCCATATCTGCTTTCTCCCTGTGCCCACATACAGCACAAAGCCCAAAAACCTGCCCTGCTGGAAAAGTCAGAAGAGCCGGGGGTTTGCCAGGCTGCATCTCAAACCTCTTTTCTCTGGAGTGCTTTGTCTTCTGATTGAAACTTGGAGATTTTCTGCTACGGTGGAGAGAAACCATAAGGAACAACAGAAAGAAAGGTTAATAAAAAGTTGAGAACGTCCTTTAATGACATCTCTGGCTTGAAATGTGATTCTTCTGTTTGTTGTTCTTTGTAGCCTGCCTTGAATATCCCTGCTAATTTTTTGAATATTGCTGTGGTGTACAGAAGAATTGCTGATGACACATTTTCCTAACGCGCGCATTACACAAAAGGAGATTATACTTTAGCCTCTTTTAGAGACTATAAAATCAGATTCATCCTAATGAAACAGCAAATAAAAAGGGTTTTCCCTTTTCTTTCTCAATCTCCTGGCATTTTTCCTCCTGCGGTTTTATTCTTCTCCCCCCCTTCCTCTTTTTTTACGTTATCTGTGTTTCCTGCTCATTTCAACTTGATGACATGTTGCTGGGACAACTAAGTCTCATAACCTTCTTAACTTTGCTATTGTCACTGCCTGGAGTGTATTTAGGAGGAGTGTTTTAATTTCTTTTCCAATGCACAGCGCCTGCCCTGTAGAAGGATATTAGAAATGGAAGGGGGGGGGGGGGGAAGAAGAAGGCTTTTCTTCTCCAAATGTATGCTATTCAAATCATCTCTTTTTTTATTTCCTTTAAACCCATCATTTGTATGCTGTAGGTCGCTACTTTAAAACCCAGCTCGCTGTAGCTGAAAGGATCACCCGTATAATGATGTCATCCATATTCAGCTGAAATCTCAGCTCCACTGGAGCCCACTGCTTCCCTCCCCTCCCTGGAGAAGACCATCCACAGCCTCCCCTCTGCTCCACCCTCACCCAAAACTTCCTGCTGGGAACAAGCGGGCTCAGCCAAGGATCATGGAGGAAGGGGCTCTGTGAGACTCAAGGAACTGAGGTGCCCAAAGAGCAAAACCAGCTCTTTTGAATTCATTGTCCTCTGATGGGTCCAAGGTTGGATTGGGCCTTGGGCAATCTGGTCCAATCATGGTAAGGGGGTTGGAACTGTGTGATCTTTAATGTCCCTTCCAACTCAAACCATGCTGTGATTCTATGATGTTGAGTGGAAAGTCCTTTCTTGGGGTTGTCCATGGAGGAGGTACACTTGCTGTCCCCAAGACCCAAGGCTGGGGTCTGGCCTGGCTGTCCCAGCCCTCCAAGCCTAGGCAGATCCAGGTTTTCCAGCATGACACAAGATCCCAAACCCATGGTGAAACATCAGCTTGATGCCTTGGTGTCTGCTGAGGTTTGGTGGGATTAAAAACCTAATTGTACATGTGTTGGGCACGTGCTTTCCTGCTCCCTCCACTGTCAAGCTTGATGCCTCCCTGACACACTCATTGTACCTGGATCAATGCTCTTTTACCAACTAATTGAACTTTTATTAACATATAATAACTTACTTATTAAATCTAAATTAAAGACATAATTGAGATGCTTAATCTAGAGCGGCTCACTATATCACCCTCATAAGCATAATGTATAATTTAATTAATTGACAGAGCTGATAATAGCATGTCATCTGTCACCACTTCTCCTGACCTGGGAGTTGGTTGCAGCCTGAGGATTCAGCTTGGATGCAAACACAGGGAATCTCCCAGCAGCAGTACCACAGGCTTCGGGTTGGGCCATACCATCCACCCGGGCACAGACAGCTGCAAGCTGATCCCCACTCCTACCACAAGGTACACAGAATAAATTACCTGCTGCCTTGGATCACCAGTCAATGCCAAAATTTTCTCTGCTTAGGAGGAGAAAGCCAAAGGTGGGCCAGGAAGTGAGGGTGAAGGGCCAGCTTAGCCCAGGGCTGTTGGAGGAGGATGGTGTGGACATGGCTGTACTGCCCTCCCCTCACTCTAAGCAGAGGCTTCAGCCCCTCTCGTGCCTGGGAGATGCCCCAAAAGCAGGGGACAGGAGTTTAAATTGGCACAAGAGTTTAAATTCCCTGATGGTCATTGTTCCTTCTGCTTTGGATAAAATTTGGGCCCCTGCACCATTTTTCACAGCCAGTCGCTTATGTTCCCCACCCTTCCATCCATCCCCCCCCCCGCTACCATCTCCCAGCAATAACAAATTTCATTTTGAAAACTGAAAGATTTAATTTAAAAATACAAAATGTCAAAGGGAGGGTTTTTAAATAAAAAAATAAAGGTAAAGAGATGATGGTTGGGACAAAATGTCCTAGAAGAAAGCTGTTCCCTTGGGGTTTCTTTTCTTTAAGCTTTGCATATTACAATTTGAAATTTTTGTAAAGAGATCCCCATTTTATATTCACACTGGTAGCCTGAATTTAAATATCTCTCTCACCTGAGATTAATACAGGCTTCACCCTGAATTACTTCCCAGCTCTGAAGTACAGCTCTGGAGAGCTCAACTCTCCACAAATTCACTTCTCTTTTAGAGGCATAAAAGCTTATGAAATATATGAAATATTAAAATAGCATGTGTGCTGGGGCAGCGAGGGGGGAAGGGAAGACTGGGTCAGCCAGGGGAGGGGGGGCTCCTTTGATACAGAAACACACTCTGCCTCAAATGAAATCGCCCATCTCTTCGTGTAGGACAGGAGACCCATTAAACTCTAAAGGCGAAGATTTCAGCCTGATGATGATGTTCTTTTTCTTTTCTTTTCTTTTAAAACTATTAAACCCCACAAAGGGAGCAGACTGTGCTGTGCCCAACAGAAATCCGTACTTCTGACAGCAGTAGAAAATATCGAGTTTCTCTGGAGCAAAACAAAGTACTCCCTGCAAACCAGGTTATAAACAAAGTTGTAAGCACCGGCTCCTTTCTTGTGCTGACCCAATATTAACCAAATCCACCCAATGGGGGGGGAAAGGACTTTGTTTTAACTGCTGAGGACCCATTAGCTAATTGCCAGAGAAGCTCAGCCTTTTATAGAATGATTTAACCCTTGTGGAGCCATCAGGCTGGTGGAGGAACAGGGTGATGAGGTTTTTGGGACTGGAGGAGCTGGGTGCTGTTAACACCCTGCTCACCCTGAGGTTGCTTTCGTTCAAGAAGAATGGCATCAAAGATATCAGCTCCCGACTGAAGTTGGTTGCTTTAGCAGGTGATTCTGCAGGTCCCTGGTAGCTCCTTGTGCTGTCCTCTGCTGCTCCCACACTTCATCCTCCTCTTCTCCCCATCTCTTCTTGCCTCCCCACTGTTTTTTCCACATCTTTTCCTGCCTGCCTGCCTGCCTGCACAGCCCAAAGTGGAAGCTCCTGTCCTGGCCAGCAGGGAGGAAAGCAAGCTCTCAGACAAGGCTGGTGGGATGTTACTAGGTGGGACCTTTGGGAGACCTGACACCATGCTAATATTTATTAAGTAGCCAACAGTGCTTTAAAACCCCATTTGCTCATGAGCAGAAGATGCTGAGATGGAAACTGCTGGAATCTAACAGGGATGGCAGGAATAGTCCAGAAGAAATCAGAGTGATTTATGTAAGCACTAGCTCCAGTCCTGTGCCTGGCAGGCTGTCTCCTGTGATGCTCCACAGCCCATCAGAGAGCTTGTGACCACCTGAACCACTGGCTGGGACAATATTCCTTGAAATGGATGGCTCCTCTGGAAAATCTTTCTCTAGTTATGGGTGCCCCCTCCTTGGAAGTGTGCAAGACCAAGGCTTGGGGCTTGGAAGGGGCTTGGAGAAAGCTGGTCTAGTGGCCCATACTCAGTTTGGGACATGCCAGCGGGGTTCTGCTTCCAGATGTCCCCAACGCAAGTGTCACAGCTGCTGGAGTCACCTGCAGAGACACATCTGGGGCCGTGTTGTGGGATCAGTGTGAGCCCTGGGTATGGTGCTGTCACTCTGCAGCAGCACTTTCCATTCAGGCTGTGCACATGTGTGTCCCACTGTGTCTCCTGGGAAAAATACTCACTGCCATAGTAGAGGGACTTCTGCCAGCTGCAAGAAATTTCTCCAGCACCACTAGTCTGAATCAAATATAGTTTATTTCATTTCAAGAAGTCTTTTTTTTTTTTTTTTTTTTTTTTTTTCATTTCAGGAAAATGAATGTTAGAGCCAGATAAGAAACTATAGTCTGCTTTCAAGAAGGTTACAAGAAAACTGCATCTTGCATTACTAATCCTTTATCTTTCATGTTAACAAAAAGATTACTGACATATTTTTGAATGAAAGAAAATAAAATAGCAAATGCATCTAAAGAACTGTGTAACTTTCATGCAACACAGAAATCAGTTGTTAAACGCGGATGAAAAAAAAAAGAAAGAAAGAAAGGGAAAAAAAAAAAGGAGAGGAATGAAGGGAAAATTCGTAACACATTTGCCTTTGTAAAGGAGCAAACCAACTTTCTGTAAAAAGAGAAACTAGTGGAGGACTAGAAGATGCTCCTTTCGTAAAGGGAGAAGGATGTTATTCTTACTGGAGGCTAAATTCAGAGGGACAGAGGGGGGAATTTCCCTCGCCCGGGTTTTCCAAGGAGGGGACCTGGCATTGCCAGCTATCCTGCCCTCCCGGAGAGCCAGGGAGCTGCATTCCCAGCCCGTTCCAGCAGCCTTGGCTTCAAAAAGTGTCAGCTTGCCAAAAATCAGGTGCAGGGTGAAAATGTCCCACCACGTGGGATGGAGCATTGTCACAGGGGACCTGCCCCACACCTCCCTCCACGGTGCCTTGCTCCGTCCCCACATGGGATGAGCTTTTTTCTACCACTTCTCTCCCTGGCAATTCCAGTCCTGATCCTCAGCCCTGGTTTTCCAGGAGCAAACATCTCCCTTGCCTTGGCACAGAGCGGTTCATTAGGAAACCCATAATTTAATTCCCTGACCATTCAGTTCTAAAACCCCCTTTGATCGGGAATTAGTTAATTACATCAGGCCCACTATATTCCTTGTCACAAATTTCGCCCATGTCCCCCAGATATGCGATTGCAGGCTGGGCTTGTATTGTGTGTCCTCTGAAACGCATTTCCCAGCCTTTGAAGCTCTCCCCCACACACACACTGCGCTTAATGACGCATTGTTCGCTAATAAGTTGCCTGTAACATTTCCCCATTAGGAAATAGCTGCCTGCGACTCGACTTTGGCTCAGATGAGTAATAATAATCCAAATGTAATTGATAATGGTGGCGAACAAACGGGGCTGGGAGCTACCTGGAGAATTGGCTGGTGTGGGGCTGAGGAGGTGGGGGGGATCCTGGTCCCTGCCCCCCTCCCCACCTCACCGACCTTCCCCGCGCTCGCCCTGCCAGAAATCCGTTTGACTTTGAGACAGGGGGAGGAATCCAAATTCCCGGGGGCTGATAAGAGGTGGAGAGATGACAGGTAGAGAGGCTGGGTGCAGGGCAGCCGTCCCTGCCTCCAGCAGCGGGGTGGGGGGGAGAGGAAGAAGCCCCTCTTGGTTTTCTGGGGAAGGTGAGAAGAGATAAGGAACATCTGGAAGCCTAGCAGGAGAGGAGGGAGATGGGGAGATAATGCCGAGATGGGGAGATAACACAAAGATGAGGAGATTGCACCTTGCTCATTTCAGCAAGGAGGGGTTTAATGAGGCGGGGCGAGGGCCCCGCTGAGAAAGGTGCCGGAGCCCTTTCGCTTCTTTCCTTTAGGGCTGGAGCCCGGCTGTGCCTTCTCCAAGCAGCAGCATCCCAACAAAAGGCCTCCCCCAGCCTCTCCGAAAAGCATCCTTTTCCCTTAGGCTTTGCCCCCAACCCCACACCACAGCAGCTGCTCCGAGGTATCGGTCTCACTGCCCAAAGAACCTCCCGCAGCTGCTCACAGCTCCCTGCTGTGCGGATTCTGTCCTTCCTGTGGATTTTGTCCTTCCTTTCAAAATATTCAGGAGAAAAAAAAAAAAGAGTTGAAAGCCATATGTAGGAAACCTGCAAGTGGGATGTGGGTACTCACCAAGGAGTGTGAAGGTAGCAGTGGTGCAGCAGGGCAGAAGCTCCTGCTTCTGGTCCAGCAGTGAGGAGGTGGAAGGGATGTTCTGCCCTGCTGCATCCCACCATGGTTTCCCCTTTGCAGGGCTGAAGGGAGCCTGTGGGCAGCCCCAGCCCAGTTCATCCCTCTGGCCAGTGCAGAGGGCAGCACCCAGAGTCTCCAAGCACGTGTGGCTACTTGGTAGAATTTTTTCTCCAAAAAACTAAGAGCACACAGAGACCCAAAAACTGAGCCCAGGTCAGTGGCACAAATTGAGCAGGTGAAATATAACCTGGGAATTATCAGAGCCTTTCTCCCAGTGCCCTTCTCTGGAGGTGCTCAGCCACGCCGAGCACTTTCAACATGAAAACTGGCCTAAAGTCAAGGAAGTTTAAACAAAAGGGTTAAACATTCCCCCTTGCTTCCCCGGTTAGCTTTGGACCTCTGAAAGCTTTGTTTTGCTTTAGATCCCCCCAGAATACACTCGAATTGTTCCGGTTTGCTTTGACCTCCTTCTCAACACCTCCCCCCCAGACCCTGCTCCCATCGCGCAGCACCCCTCACATTGTGTGTGTGCCCCACTCATCTCCTTGCACATCCCAGGTCCCTTCACTTGCCCCTCGTTGTGCTCGCTGGTCCCTCTGGCTTGCAAACTGGCTCCTCTGGCACAACGCTTGCAAGGGAGGTCTTGTCTCTTCCATTTGCTTCTATTGCCCTCTGCTGGGCACTATCCAAGGGAAGGCTGAGCCCCTGGGCAGTGCCTCCCCGTCTCCGTCTCCCTCCGGAATTTCAGGGAAGCTGCAGAGCCCCAGGCTGGGGTGCCAGAGCTCCAAAGCTTCGTGACCCCACAGCTGGGACGAACCTTACCCATAAGTTCAAACCATGATGGATAGAACTGAGCTTGACCATCTCTGACCCACCTGTGCTGGACCGGACCGCACCCGCAGGCTCAAACCAGGATGCACAAAGGGGGCCTCGATCACTTCCTCCTGAAACTCTTTGCTCCCTGAAACCTTTGCATTTCAAATGAGGATAAACTAGGGCTGTTTACACCTAAAGGCGAGGAAAACAGGACGTCTGGAAGGCCTGCACTGTGCCATAGTCACCAGCCAGGACCTTCAGAGATTACCCAGATGTGGCCTTAGGCAGCTGCTGAACCTTCACGGCCTTTGGTTGCAGTGAGAAGGGCTCCAAGGGAACCAAATGGCAATGAAGTGTCACACTGACATGACACTAACCACAGAATCATTTTGGTTGGAAAAGACTTTTAAGGTCGAGTCCAACCATTAATGCAGCTCTGACCCGGGGATGTGATGTTCCATTTCAGAGATAACCATGCCCCATGCTGAGCCACCACCAGCCACCTCAGAAAAGGAACAAATTGGCAACATTCAAAGGAATATTCTTCATTTCCAAGCATATAATTTCTGTCCTCTGGCAAAAAGCCCCCACCCCTCCACCCAGCTTTTTTGCAGTTTCTGTATTTCATCAGGTTGAATCCAAGGTGGAAAAGGAGTGGGAAAAAACTAGAGACCATTTTCCTTCAAGAACCAGGGGGGTTTCAGCAGCAGAGCAGGGCTGAAGGGGGTTGAAGCTCTCCTATGCGGTCAGGGAAAAGCAGGTCCACACCCAGAAATGGAGGGAAGGGGTAAGCCAGCAAAGATGGGTCAGGGAGCAGGAGAAAGCAAAGCTACCATCCCACCAGCCCTCTCACAGGGTGTCCTGGGATCTCCTGAGGACAACCAACTTCCAGGGGGACACTTGATTCCCATTCAAAGCTATGCCACCTCCCATCATTCCCCAGTCCCTGCTTCTCCCCGGCAGCTGGAGGTAAAATTTGTAGAAGAACCACAGGGAAGACAAGAGAGGAAAACAGTAGCAGGTCTCCAGGTACCAAGGGGATGGAAATGAAGGTGGCTTCAAGATTTCCAAGGCAGCCTGTGCCCCTCAGCCACAGCCAGCGTGGGACAGGCTGAGGAGGGGAGACAGATGCCCACTCGGAAGCCTCTGCTTTCAGAAGTCCTTTCTGGATTGATTACAGGTGATGGAGGAGAGGAGTGCCTGATACCAATTAATTCCCAAAGTGTAATTAACATCCGGGCCAGCTCTGTGTGATCACCAGCTGCTAATGAAGCATGGCACTGCTTTAATTCCTGCTACGCTGCACCATCTTATTAAATCCAGGAGCGGGTTCCAGCATGTTTTCCCTTAAAGGGAAAAAGGAAAGAGAAATGAAGCAGGATTTGTCTCAATGAAATAGAATAGATTAGAGTTTGCCAGATAAAGGAAGTAGGAGGTGGGGGGAAGGCATAAAATGTGAAAATTTTTGTAGGTGTGTGCAAGCATCTGTATATTCTCCCTCGCAATGACCTCCTTACGCCCCATCCATCAGCCCGGGGTTGGCTTATTGTAACGAGCAGAGTCTTTGCTGGTGTCTACAAGGCCCATCAGACACAATCTGCATGCCAATTACTGGAGCAGACCCCCTGATACTGGAAAAAAATGGAAATTAGCTGTCAAGGAAAAAACAGCATCAGGGTTTGGATTGCCTGCACTCCCCATGTATCCATGTGCACCCTGCCTGGGCCCCCCCTAGAAAAAGTCATTTATAATAATAATAATAATAATAAAATAAAAATTAATATCCCCCCCTCCCCCACCACCCAACTAGCATATTTTAGTGCTATTTGCATTGGCTGCCAACATTTGGGGCACAATGCAAAATTCACCAGGGGGCAAGAGGAGGGAGGGGGGGGAAAGGGTTGGGATAATTGCATTTTTGCAGTGAGTAGATGGAGGGATGGAAGGGAAGGACATAAAGAAGAAATGTTACCATAAGGGCAAACCAGAACCATCTCCTCTGATGCTCCGGGGTGGCCCTCAACAATCAGCCCACTACAGCTCCAGCACCCGCAGCAGGGTGGCACCAGTCCCACTGCAGGAGAGGTAGGATGGGGAAGCCCAGGCAGACAGTCCCTGGAATCAGGGTGGGATGTGGTTGGAAACACAGTGATCAGAGTACATCTACCAGCAGATTTTTTTTCCTTCCAAAACAGGTCTCTTCGTAAAAAAAAAACCAAAACGGTAGCGAGGCCATGCTCGAGGTGGTGCCTTGCAGGGGCAGGAGGCTGGAGAGCTTTGCTGGGAGCCAGGGGGGAACGCCAGCCTGCAGCTGGGTGCTGGCAGGACACAATTTGGGAACGAACGCAACCATAATGCCGAATCATTTGCATCCACGGTGGAGAGACGAAGGGAGAGGCACGGGAGGATGCATCCCCCGTTGCAGCAAAGGACTGGATGGGGCTGGGGAGGGAGTGTGAAACACCGGAGGAGGAGGAAGGCCACTGACTGCAGACCCGCTTGTGTGTCCGGGGAAGCCCATAGGGCTGGAGCTGCCCCTCTCGACAGTCCCTGCCCACTCCCCGCCGGGCACGGAGCTCCCGGGAGGAGTGGGAGCTTGTCAAGCATCACTTAACCTGCCTCCCCGCTCCCTAATAACCTCATACATCAAGAGGGAAATGTGTCGGGAAGGGCTCTGCTTCTCCAGCCAGCATCAGTACCCTCAGGCCCCTCGGATGGATATGCAAACAGGCCGGGGGTCCCCGGGGTGCCCAGTTCAGTAGACACAGGTTAACAGGCCCAGCCTGACATCTAGTGGCACTGGGCAAAACGGGGTGCTCCAGCTGGTGGCAAACTGGGCTGACTGGGAGCCCTGGGGACCCAAAAGCCCCCTCTGCTTTCTGCACGTCTCAGGTGCGCAGGGATCTCTTCCTGCCCTTTGGGGTTGTTCAGCAGCACCCATCCCATCCCTGGGCACCTTTCCAAGGCACTCACCATCCCTGTCCACACCCAGCCTCTTCCACCCCTGCCTGCCTTGCTCCACGCGGTGCTCAGGACCATTTTAAGCAGCTGGTCCCCTTGTCTCACGCCTACAAAGAGCATCCTGTAGCTGACATGCTGGTGGCCCCAGCATCCCCTCGGGAGACTGCAGACATCACCCTCCAGCCTGCCCTAGGATCCCAGCCTCTTGCCTCCACTTTGCCCCAGAGTCCCATTGCCTCAAGCAAGGGACACCATCCTCCAGCAACAGGACATCTGCTGCCTGCTCAGGTTCCCCAGGTGGGTCCTGCTGGACACAGCGTAGATGCAAACCTCATCCCTTCTCCTCAGACACCACCATCCCCTTCTCCTGAGCCACCATAGCATGCTGTGACTCTGCAGGGGCATGACAGACCAAGCCACCAACTGAGTACCAAAACCTGGAGTCCCAGGGACAGGTGGAGAAGCAGCTCCAGCTTCAGGATAGCTTTTCCCTGAAGAGGAAGAGTGGGATGGAGAGGCTGAGGGACCTGGAGCTGTTTAGTCTGGAGAAGACCGAGAGGGGCTTATTAATGCTTATAATTATCTACAGGGTGGGTGGAGCCAGGCTCTTCTCAGCAGTGCCCAGTGAGAGGACAAGGGGCAACAGGCACAAGCTGGAACACAGAAGTTCCATCTACACATGAGGAGGAACTTCTTGGCTTTGAGGTGACAGAGCACTGGAACAGGCTGCCCAGAGAGACAACGGAGCTCTCTGGAGACATTTAAAACCTGCTTGGACACAATCCTGTTCCACCTGCTCTAGGTGACCCTACCTTAGCCAGGGAACTGAACTAGATCATCTCCAGAGGTCTCTTCCAACCCCAGCTGTGCTGTGATTCTGGAAGGGACTAGGGCCAGCCTGGAGCATGGAGATGACAGCAGAGACGGAGGGACTTAGAGGGAGGTGGTTGGGTTGGGGAACACTCGGCTCACCACAGGGCTCGCACAAAGGCCCCAGGAATAAGCAGGAGCAGGCGAGTTGAAGGACTGGGTTGCTTTATTGAGGGTGCCTGGCAGCCCATCCAGGCTGCTGCCTCACTGGGAGATGCTGCGGAAGGACTGGACGGCAGGGCTGGCTGCCCCCCAGGCCACGGGCTTGTGGTACTCGCCCTGAGGCAGCAGGTATTGCCTGCCCCGGTAGTTGGGGTGCTCATAGAACACCCAGACACCTTCCAGCACTCTGCAGGCATGGACCTCACGCATGTGCCACTCATCCATGACAGAAGGGCAGTCTTCGGTGGCTTCAAACATCTTCCCACCAAAATCTCCCTTCTCAAATACCTGGATGTGGCCCTGGCTTCCACCTGGCTAGGAGAAAAAAAAACAAATGGACAGGGGAAAATAGCAGAGCTCTGGATGGAAGCACCAACTTATGCTCACCAGCAGAGCTGAGGCATGCTCGGGCTCAGACTGGGCACAAACCACCCTCCCAGCACACCCAGACAGGGCTGAACAGCAGGGAAGTGCAGCAGGGAGGGTAACTACTGCCTGAGCACCATGAGCAGAGCATCCTCAACCCAAACCCCCTCCCACAGCCTCAGTCTTGGAGGGACGAAGGTTGCAGGGAAAGGGTGGTCATCCCAACCCAGCGAATGCTGTGCTCTCTATCCCAGGCAGCCAGCCTGATGCCTTGAAACCTTCAGCCACTTCAGGCAAGCATAAGAAGCAGAGACAGAATCCCTCCACTCCTCCAGGCAATGAGGAGTTTAATGAGCTGGTGACCCCAGCCGGGCTCCATCACAGGCAAAGGCAGTGCTGGTATTTTCCACTGCGATTTGAAGCTCTGCGTTGCCTGAAGGCACCATGGTGGTTTTCATCTGCAGCTGCCTGGACACCAGCTCCTCTCCCCCACCCTCCCCAGCTGAGCTCTGCAGGGTCTCTGGGATTCTCTGTGGCTTCTCCAGGCTGCTCTGACCTAATGCCTGTGAGCAGCAGGTCCCCTGTGCAACTCCCCCCCCGGAGCAGAGAGGGAAGGCAGGCCCCTGGTGGACATGGAGAATAAGGTGTCCACGTTTCACCCTGATGGAGGGAAGCTGTGCTGCTGTTCCCTCTGCCACGTGTCTTGGCTCCATCTCTCATGTCAGACTGGATGGAAATTCTCCCTGCCCTGGTGGAAAGGAATTTAAACTTTGCTCAAACCCACAATAGCCTCAAAGCAGTGTTAGGTCTCCAGACACAAAAGCCAAACCTCTTCTCAGCTGTGTGACCTGATCAACATTGTGGGAACCCATGGCTGTGCTACTCAGCCACGCACAGATCCCCCCCACTGCTGCACTCAGTGGCTCAACCCCAGCCCTCATTCCATCCAGCTTCCCACTCCTGCCAGGTTTAAAGAGTGTGCTTGTCCCTACAAGCCTCCCCAAAGGGATCATTGGATCATTCCCTCTCTTCCTTTCTCCCACCCCCCACTTCTGCAGGGTGTAAATACTGCTCACTGAAAACCTATATTTATTCTCTCTGCTGCTGGTGGAAGGGCAGGCACTGCCAGAGGCTGCAGAAACTCCCCAGCATCACCAGGAGATGGCCTGGCCATCAGGTCTACCCAGCTCCAGAACCAGTGATGCCTGTGCTGCAGCAGGAAGCACAAAACTGCTCCAAGCAGTTTGCTTCAGGCATCCCTCCCAGCCTTGGTCACCCCAAGTTTGCCCCTGGGCTTGTTCTCTCCGTGCCCAGAGGGGCTTGGTGACACTGAAGCTTGGTTCCTGTAGCAGAAGGGAGCCCTGGCTTGCTAGAGGCAAACAAACTGAGTGCTCCTGCAAAACCTACACCCCACTGATACAAGCCCGGTGCCCACCATCAGATTTGGATTAGTTGGTAGCAGAGCAGGAAGGAGAGAGGCAAAACTGGGAGGGACCTGCCTGGGCAATGAAGTTCCTAGAGGAACATGCAGATAAAATTTCACTCCTGTTCCCATGGAAACTCACCCAACAAAGCACTCAAAGGCACCTGATTTTTCCCACTGCAGTCAAGAGTGGGAGAGATTTACCTTCTCTGCTTGCCAAACACCCTGCTTCTGGAGCAAGACTGCAGGAGCAAAGCCCCTGTTAGCCATCCTTCCCCAAAGGATCTCCCATGAGTTCCCAAAAAGGTGGGGCCACCCACACACATGCTGAAACCCTTTAGGTTTGTCCATTCAACATCCTCGAGGTGGGTCAATTCAAACGTCCCTCAGGAAGAGGTCACACTTACCATGGGGACAGATTTGCAGGAGCCAAGGCGGTCATTGAGGCCCATCCAATGGTGGTAGTCAGGATACTCCCCGTGGGTCAGAACATACATGTTCCCAGCAAAGTTTGGCCTCTCATAGGCCACCCAGATGCCTCCATCCACCCGGATGGAGTTGCAGCAGCTCAGGTGGGTGCGAAAATCGGGGCAGTCACCATCGCACTCGTAGCAACGGCCCAAGAAATTCTTGTCTTCATAGAAGGTGACCTGAAACACAAGCAGAGGAAGAAAAGCAGGGAGGTTCCTCATCCCCAGCCTGTGCACATGCCTGCCCCTGTGTTCTAGTCACACCACGGTGTCAAACATCTGAAAACAGAGCCTTCAAAACACCAAAAAGTCATTGAGCCCAATCATTGAGCAGGATCAACTGCATCCCAACTAATCCTGGCAGTGGATTCACCAGTCTGACTCTGATGGCTCCAGCTGGCACCACCTCCCTGCTCTTCCCAGCACCTAGTTTTTTCCCAGTCCAACCTAAATCTCTCCTGGTGAATTCCCTGTCCCCTTAGCAGAAAAACACTATTAAAACCTTCCCTCCCACCTTCTCTAGGTCAGTATATATCGCTTATACTGGCTTACCAAGCTTTTGCAATGAGACCTTTACTGATAAGTGGGTGGTGAGGTCTCTTTTCTCCTGGGCCATGCTTTCCAGCCCCATGATCACTCTCCTTGTTCCTACTTCAATGGTCCACACTTTGCCTTCTCAAAAGCCAGTGCCAGAACCTGGACATCACACAACTTTTACCAGTGGCTACAAAAGACTAAAGGAGTGGTCCATGTGTGTGGTGGATAGAATGGTTCTTAGCACCTGGAGACTGCATTTGCAGTTGGCTTCTTCTGCTTTGGTTGTTTCAAGTCTGCAACACAGCTGACAAATTTCTGACCCATCACTATGCTTCTTCACCAAGAGCTGGCCCACAGCCAGGCAGCCAACTGTAAAGCACTTCAATTTGGGATACTTTTTTCCCCTTGATCACAATAGCTTTTGAAATGATCTCAAGAGGTGGTGAGCAAACCCTCCTCCTCTTGCTGAGGTGTCACCAAGTCCAGCCAGGCCTGCAGAGGCAACGTGGGCTTTCTTCAAAAAGTACATCACGGAAATCTTGCCAACCCCTAAAGCCAGACCAGTCCTTTGTACAGTCTCATTTTTAGATCCTCCCAGATGACAATATTCATCAAAAACTACTCTTCCAATATATTAATCCAAGTTGAATTTGTCTCAGTAGATCCCTTTCAGTTGCACCTGATCACCAGCCCATCTTCCACCTTAACAGGACACTCCAGTGTCCTCTAGAGCCTTGCACTGAATCAGCTGGTAGGTGAGTTTACTGACAGCATTTCACCTTCTCCATGCTTCCAGTATGGCAACAGCCCCACACCTGCTGACAGGTTGTTTCATAGCATCCAAGATCACCTCAGCAAAGTCCCCCACATCATCTTGAAAGAATTTTTTCTGGCCGCAGTGATTTAAACATCTCACACTCAGAACTTTGTAATCCATTTTTCCCACAGTTTTTCCAATAGCTTGAGTATTAAGACACACCATCACCTTTTGCTCCTAGCTGGTTGCACTGATCTAACATCACTGCTGTGAAAAACATTGTTCCTTGATTCAGTCCAGGAGATAGACTCAAATCCAGGACAATCCACTTAATCATTTTTTTCCCCATCCACTTTGTGTTAAAAAGTAGCTTTGAGCCAGGCTCACAGAACGTGGGGGAGCAGCAGAGACTGAATCCAGATCTTTGTTTGTATCAGCCACTGCCTACAAAGCCACTCTGCTTCTGAACCCTCTACCCCTTTGGTTTTACAGTTTCTACAGGTTCTAAAGAATGTAACCCAAAAACAAAACTAAAAAAAAACAAAAACAAAAAAAATGGAAAGACAGATGTCTGTCCCCAGCCTCTGAACAATGTTTAACAATTTCACAGGAGAAATTGGCTACAAGCTCAAAGCTCTCACCCTCTTCTCCCAGTTATTTATCCCTGCCCAGCCCCAACCACGATGTCTGCATGGCCAGCCCTCTCATCTCTGCTAGCAGAAGCTTCAAGATTTCAAGTTGGATGTCAACCTGAGGCACACCACTCCACCTGAAGCTGAGCTTCCTGATCTACCTCATTCTCCATTCTAAACTCAGCTCTGCCTGTTGCACCACATCATAAGGCTGGTTTGCATCTCTCAGGGAATGCTTCTGCATTCAGTGCTACAGTCATTGTTCAGGTGTCCCTTCTGTTGCAGCACATCCTTTGCTCCACCATGGCAGGGGGACGTAGAGGCTGCTGGTGGTGGTAGGACTCAGCTCCTCCAAAGAAGCCTTTGACAAGACTGCTGTGCAAACACAGCTCTGCCTGTTTGCTGCTGGCACAGCAGCCTCGGCCATCACTTAAGGAGGTACCAGGTCCTGGTGCATTTTGAAGTATCCATCACCACTCAGCGTGTTTGATTCCATTCTCTGGCAGATCCACACTGAGAGAAACAGGCAAGATCTGGGAAAGAACTTGGGAGGGCTCAGGTCCAGCTTCCCTCCATCCAAGGGACTTCTAGCATCTGGTCTTGCCAACAGGCTGTTCAGTAGAACAAAGAAACCAGCATTTCTCTACAACTTATCCCTAATCAATTCTGTACTGCTAGCCACAATGTCCCAGAGTCTGCAAATAAACTTACCTTAGTTCCAGCTCTGGACATTTTCTGTTCCAGCCAAGCTCCCCAAGTGCTGGAAGGAAGGTCAGAAGTTGTCACAAGCAGCCAGGATCTGAGGCACCCTTTTTATAACGGGCTTGTTTTAAACCAGACAGCTGCTTTGTCATGAGAATAGGATCCAAAAATTGAGTCAGTGATTCTGAAGCTATAGCTAGTTTCCAGAAAAAGCAAACAGGATTATGGAATAAAAGAAGGCTTCACCATCCTCCCTTTGTTACCATTTGCTGAGTCAGAACACCAAAACTCTGCCAAACGCGCTCAAAACACACAGCCTCCTGCCAGGTCCTGGAGGACAGGAGGTGGCAATTTGGCTGCTCTCTTTCAAGCATGTTAACCAAGGCATCCTCCTCAGCTCCAAAACACCCATCCCACCTGTAAGGAAGAGATTTATCAGAGAACGTGCAGCAAAGGACACAGCCAGGATACAGTGACCGTGTGCTCGGGGCACACACCACAGCCTCATAAAGAACAGCCTCTGTGGAGGCTCTGCTTCAGAAGCTCTCAAAGGAAACATCTGTGCAGCAAAGAGGCTGTGTCTTTCCAGAGCACGTTGCCAGCTTGAGCTCTGCAGGCACCAGCTCATGGTGCCTGGCAGAGAGGGAAATAAATATGTTTGGCTGCACACCCCTGAAGAGTGATTGCACACATCAAATAGTGAGGAACCATGCCCAAATTTCTGACAAAAAGCTGCCAGTATCACAAACTCAACTCAAAACCCTTACACCACTGTGTGCAGTCTAAGCAAGTTTTTTCAGTCACACTCTAGCATACCAAGCAGGGAGGGTGAGGACTGCTGCCTTACCTACACCCAGATTCCCCCTGCCAGCGTGATAGGAAAGGAAAAAAAAAACAAAAAAACCCACTTCTGCAGCTATTCACTGCACCAGTCTGGAGGCTTAGCAAAACAAAGGGAAACAAATGTGGCACAGCAGCACCCAAAACACACAGCATCTGCTTCAGATCTGTCAGGACAAACAGTCTCACAGCCCTGCGTGCCACCCCATGCACCGCTGCTGCAGCTCTGCCACGCGCAGCCTGAGACACACGTTCAGCTGCAGCCCATCCTCTCCCCATTTTAGGCATCTTCAATCACCTACTGCTGCTCCTCACAGTTCAGAGAATGTGTAGATTACTTGCCACAGCAGGATCACTCAGGGCAGGCCACACAGGAACACATCCAGGTGGGCTTGGAAAGTCTCCAGAGAAGGAGACTCCACAACCTCTCTGGGCAGCCTGGGCCAGGGCTCCCTCACCCTCACAAGAAAGAAGTTTTTCCCTACAAGAGCTTGGCCTCATCCTTTTGATAGCCACCCCTCAGATATTTATAGACATGAAATTCATAACATCCCCCCTCAGCCTTTTCTCAAGGCTGAACAGCCCCAGGTCTCTCAATCTTTCTTTGAAGGAGAGATGCTCAAGTCCTTTAATCATCCTCGTAGCTCTCCCTTGGACTCTCTGCAGTAGATCCCGGTCTTTCTTAAACTGGGGAGCCCAAAACTGGATCCAATATTCCAGTCCTTCTTGCTAGAAAGATGTGAGGCCACACTTAGGTTTTGGGCTTTGTTTTTTTTTTTTCTTGTCTGTTTTTTTATTATTATTTATTCTTAATTCAGATGCTGCCTTATGTGGACCAGAGTCCAAGCCCAACAAAGATTCTATCAAAAGGCAACTCACTAGGACATCTCAAAGCTCTACTGCAGTCACTTTGCACACACCTCCTTTAAAATTCAGTAAAATATAAGCTCACCTTATATTCCATCACCTACCTCTCCCCAGGAGCCAAGAGAGATCTCCAGAAAAATTCTAGCCAAGAACTGTGCACCTCAGAGCACAAAGGCCACTGCCTCCCTCTCCTTCAGGCTGCAGAGGACACACACAGTTGTTGCATTGTCTCACCCATGCAATGCCTCTGCCTGTCTTGCTCAGCTCGTTTAAGTTCTCCTCTCTCCAAGAAGAGTTCCAGAATGGTGCAGAAATCATAAAATCCCAGACTGGTTTGCATTGGAAAGGACCTTAAAGACCATCAGGATCCAACCCCCCTGCCACAGGCAGGGACACCTCCTACCAGCCCAGGTTGCCCAAGCTCCATCCAACCTGGCCTGAGACACTGCCAGGGATGGGGCAGCCACAGCTTCTCTGGGCAACCTGGGCCAGGGGCTCACCACTCTCATAGTGAATATTTTTTCCTAATGTCTAACCTGAATCTCCCCTCTTCCAGTTTTAAACCCTTTCCCCTTGTCCTCTCACTCCACACCTATGTCAAAAGCCCTACCCCAGCTTTCTTGTAGCCACTTCAGATATTGGAAGGCTGCCATAAGGTCATTTTGGAGCCTCCTCTTCTCCAGGCTGAACAACCCCAATCTCTCATCCTGGCTTCACAGGGAGGTGCTCAGCCCTCTGAGCATTTTAGTGGCTCTGCTCTGGACACATTCCAGGAGCTCTGTGTCCTTCTCCTGGGGACTCCAGAACTGGACACAGTGCTCCAGGTGAAGCCTTACAAGAGCAGAGTAGAGAGGGACAAGAGCAGAAAAGGTATCATATAAAGTATTAAAGGTGGAAAACAGTGCCTGTCTCCAAAGGCTGCACTAGGGCAACCTTCTGCTCCACAGCTGTTAGGAAATGGGTGTTTTTCTCTCAGCTGACAGGTTCACGTTTCATGAAACAGCAAAGATGTTGTGCCCCATTAAGGCCAACCCAGCAGGTAAAGCCCTTTTTCCCTAGGACATGCAGCAAGCTTCTCTGGAAATCTTGTTTTATTGACATCTGTCAAAACAATGCAAGCATATCAGAAAGTCAATTCCATAAAATCACGATGCTTAAGTGCCACCTTCCAATTAAAAAAAATATAATCCATTGAACTTCCTTCATAAAAAAATATGAAACATTCCTTTTTCACATTTATAAGAAGAGTGCAGCTGGCTCGTATCATGAAGATGCAGAAGATGGCCAGGGCCCTGCCTCCAGCTCTGCAGCAGGAAGGGCTCCTTTGCTGGCGACTTGTACACCATGGACAGTAACCATGACAACAGCCTCCCCACTAAACTATGTGCAACGGGGCTTACTTCATCAACCTGCACTTCCCCAGCTACCAACAGAACAGTTACAGGACATTCCTGGGAAGCAGCAGGGATCAGAAATCCTAAAAGTAGTGACACGGTCCAGTCCCCATGTCACGTGCATATCCCCACGTCAGGTCCACACATCAAGTGTGTTCAGGCAGGATGGTGGCAAAGCCTCAGTGAGAGCTGCTTTCAGTATCTTGCTGCCTGTTCCTGGAACTCTGTAACAAAATACGAGAAGCAAATTTTACTCCCAATGCCAGCAAAGAAAAAGGAAATCAACGACTAAAGAAACGGGGGAAAAAAAAAAAATCAACTTTCTAACAGTTTAAAACACGCAATAGCAGAAAAAGACAGCAAGGGCTCATCTCCAGCTGTTAAACCACTTCTGCTTGGGAAGACACTACCAAGTAAGAATTACTTGAAGTCTCATTCAGTTCTCTTAAGTAAAAAGTGAGACAGATCAGTACAGACATTAACACACACTGCCTCTTTGAAAGAGCAGCTGTTCCAGTAAGTTTGTTCCTCAGATCATGTCCAATGTGCCTATTTGCCTTTAAAAATGTTCACAGATGTCCCTGACAAATCGAACAGAGCACCTGCAGAGACCTAGGGAGCAGCTGAGTACCCAGGGAACAGATTCAAACTGAAAAGAGGTTTTGTCTGCAAAACAAGAACTAATTAAATATAAAGCTTACGGCAGAATGTCAATGGAAAAGCCTCCTGCTTCTTCCACCTCTGCCCAGGCTGTGCATACAAACATGGGACAGTTCTTCTGGAGAGAGAGGATTCAAGAGAAACGTGTCCTCTACTCACCCTTCCTCTTGCTGCAGGGGACCAGGCTGTCCAGCTGCTGACGGTTCCCTGTCTCAACCAGCCAGTCATAGAATTTGTTTTCTACCAGCATCTGGAACCGTTTCCTCTGACCCCTGAAAGCAAAAGCAGACCAGCAGAGAAGGAGGTCACATGTATTTATAGTCTTATCCTTCTAAACCCCACCTTCACTACCAAAAGGAGGCTCCACTTGGATCATGGATCACTTGGCTCATGAGCTGCCCACAGCAGGAAGATGTTTTTAGCAGGTGAACATGACTGGAACGAGCCCCAGAAGCAAAACTCCTTGTACAAATTTCCCCATCCCACCAGCACATGGCACACATGGTACCACCACCACAGGCCTGCCTCTGCTTTACTCTTAGAGCCCAGAAGATGAGCAAGCAGTGCTCAAGCACTGAAGACACAACACATTGTTTTGAAAGCATCTACAGGAGAGGGTGGAGATCAGGGGAAATGAGGAGTGCTGTTTATGTGCACTTTAAGTAATCCCCATTCCTGGTAAAAAACTCTTGGGGTGGTTTTGGTAAGACCAGCAGTAGCAGGCTACAGCACTGAGCTCAGGCTCTATAACACTATTCAGATGTCCAAGAGCAGTGCAGGCTGATGGCAGTGTTCCTCCAGAACAGCTAGCTCAGCTCCAAAGGCTGGATGAGCATCAGGTAACTGCAGCTGTCCTTTTTTCAGTATGAGCGCCTGCAATTCCTTTCATAGTCCATGTAAGACATGAAAGTTCCCATTCCTAATTTGATGTGCTGGTCCCATCCTGTCCTCTGAAAAGCAGCGAGATGGCTTTGCTCATTTCTGTACCACTTCAGAGCAGCTTGGTGTCCCCACACCCTATCCCCTCAAACTGAGACTCTTCTCCTTTGTGCCATCACTTTCACTGCAGATGTTGACTGACACACTCCCTAGAAAGCAGGGTGCTAGGACAGAAACTAACCTAAATCCCTTCCCAGTCTATGTGAACACAAAGCCAGCCACTTCTTTCTTCTCTTCAGGTTTTATCTTCTCCAAGTGCTTTTTTATAGACCTTGATCTGCCACTGACCCTGAAAGACTTTCTGCCTGATGCGCTTGCAAAATGAATAAACAGGATTTTATGCTTTTGCAAGATGCTCCTCAAGCTGTCTTACTGCTCCTGTCTTAACGGGGCTTTTACTCTCAGCCTGGCAGGATTTACATTCTTTTTTTGGCCCACTTTTCTCATTCAAACAACTTCAACTTCTTGAAAGAAGTCTTCTTATGTCTAACATTCTCTTTCACCTCCCTGTTGAAGCATAGCAGCTTTTTTCTTTCTACAAGGCTGATATCCTGTTTGCTCTAAGCTTCCTAGTTGTCTCTCTGGTTGCTTCCCAGCCTGCAGGAGAAAGGGACATTTTACACTCTGTCAGCTGCCCAGTTTCTTTTCAGCAAGCTTCTAAACTTGGCAGAGTTTTCCTGTTTTTATGATCTAAGCTACTCCACTACTGAGCTCTTGCTCCCTCTGACTGCTGTAGAGATTGTTAAACCTAAGCATATTGTCCCTATTACCTCACACTTCTTTAACAGAAGGATTTGGACAGGCCAAACAGCTTCACAAAACCTCGGGGTGAGAAGCAGCTGCCCCAGGAGGACAGAGGCTGAGGAGGGGGAAGAAGCACCTTAGGTGAGATTGACAGACATAAAGAATTACTCCAGCACAAGGGCTGGAGTTACAACTTTCCTGAAGACTCAGTGCTGAGCGTTTTGAAGGTTCCTGCACCTTTGTCACCACTCCTCAGGCATCCCCCACCTGCAGCAAAACATTACCCCAGAATCCTCTCTCTCTCCTAGCCCAGAGTTCTTTGAAACTGCAGGCTCCTCCAGGCTGGGCACAGAGGCACCAGCATTGCAGAAAAGCAGCTCCTCCAAAACAGCAATCAAATGAACTAGAACTCTTCAGCCTGGTATGACAGGAGACATTGGAAATTTGACCCAAGAGGGGTCATATTCTGTATTTCCTGGAGGATAAACTCCCCAGCTACCACAGTTTACCTCCACCCAGTTACAAGCCATTGCCTGAGCACAGAACAGGGAGAAAAATCCATACAGCTCAAATACAGGTCAGGGAATAAAACTTGTTCTCATCTCTTCAGGCCTTTACAGTTGAATTCCTGGGTTCTTATCCCATTCTGTGTGTGCAAATGAAGTGTCTGAGCAAGAGGACTTTAAAAGCTACTGTCCACGAGGTGATTCTACTGTAATGGACCACATGCACTTTCTTAGCTCACCTCAACAACAGACGGGACAGTAATTTAAAGCTTCAGTCTCAGTGTAAAGGTTGGGCTAAGACCACCAAGCAGCTTGCAGGCCAATAATTAGTCGAGCTGTGTTCAAGGTATGCACCCAGATCTCACCCACGGCAGCAGGCGACACTGGAAGCAGAACAGAGACAGCAGAGAGACAGGATCCAGCGCCAGAGAAGCTATAAGCTCTTCCTGGCAGGGTGGGCTCCTCACTTCAGTCCTCACCAACATCTCAGGAGGCTTCTCCTTGGCTCTCCCAAGCCAGGAAAATGCAATCATAAAGCACCTCCTCCAGAGTTAGGATTGTGTTACTCTTCTCACTATAACACCACCAGAGACCAGGACTGCCAGCTGCTAACGCTCTAGAAATCACATGCAAAACACAGCCCTCACAAACCAACCCATGATTAAAGCCCACCAGATCAACCTCCCCTTGGGAAGGCTGAGCTGAGCTGCAGGGCAGTGCAGACATCGGGAGCCAGCACTCACCTGGTGAGTCCTGCCTCCTTCACCATTTTCTGCAAGAGCTGCATCTTCTGCTCCCTCTGGTTCAGCACCTTCTGGTAGGCCTGGGGAAGCCCCCCTGGGGTCTCTGTGGTGTCTCCTTCCATCTCAAAAGGAACAGCCAAGCCGTAGAAGTCATCGGGTGGCAGCAGGCGGAAGACGCCGGTGTCGCCGCTCTCCTTGCCCACCAGCAGGGGGTTGTCCCAGTGGTTGGGCAAAGTGGCCAAGCCCACCTGAGCCATGTGATCTTCCAGCTTGGGATAATGGGTGTGGAAAGGGGCAAAGCTGACTGCTTGGTTCCCCGAGAGGAGGAGAGGCTGGGTAGGTGTGAGAAGGTAAAGCGTGCAGCCGGAGGTGGAGGAAAGGGACACCCGATGGCACACCACAACCACCTTGACACTGTCACAGTCCTGGAGGTGAACGGTGGCCTGCACAGGGCCGAGGACAAAGGTGCTGTTCCAGCACTTCTCAATGGTCACACACCTGCACAGGAAGAAGGGAGAGAGGGCACAGTCAGCGGGAACAAGGGAAGCCAGGATTTTTCCACTGCTGTGTCCAGCTCATGCAGACTTTGTGCTGGCACTGTCGATTTTGCCACAAGCACAGCCGGGGTGTGCCAGGAGAAGAGGAACTCACCGGAGAGGAGAGAGAAGGTAAATGAAGGACTCGTTGCAGTGATGGATTCTTACATGAGCCCCCACCAGGGTGTCTGAGCTCTTGGCTAGTGTCTGCTTGTACACCTGGCTCATCATCACCACAGGGGGCACCTCTGGAGCCACACGAGTCCTGCAGGCAATCTTTGCTCTCCTGGTTGTTCCTTCAACTGCAAAATAAAGTTGACCAATGTGTTTAAAAATAAAAAAATAAAGAAGGAGAAGGCTCTACATGATTCCACCCAGCCATGAGGGTCTGCCTCACTCAGCATTGTATGTGGCAGTCAGAAGCTCCCAAAGTCAGGGCACACTGAAAGATCAAAACCCCTTTGAGATGATTCATGGGCAGCCAAAGCTTTTCTACAAGCAAGCAGCAAACAGAGCTGCAGCTCTATTTGCAGAGTTCTCCTCCTAAACACAAGACTTAGCTTGGCAGGAAGATCCTTAGGGTTGGTTCTACGCTGAAAGCAGGAATGGTAGGTTTTAACACAGTGAAATGCTCCCTCTACAGTACAATCCCTGAGCAACCTCAAACTGCCACTCAGAATTGAGCAGCCACAAGAAACAAAACATCCACCTGAGCCGTTTCCTCCTCAGGTGGAAGATGTCTTGGCCCAGGCTGCAATTCCAGGCAAGGAAACCAAAAGCAGTGCTCAGCTTTGCCACAAAACCAACAGGTAACCTCTGCTCTGCATCCAGCTGCACTTGAGTAACAGGGTGGTGACACCAACCTGACTCAGAGGGGCCTCTGGAGATGGAGTCATTGATGCTCCCTCACAGCATCAAGCCAAGAGCTGGAAAAATACACACAGCACTCTCTTATCCCTCAGACTCGCCTCCAGCTGCCACCTGCCTCCACCTGACAGTAGGAGGAGCAGAAGGCAAACCTCCACATCCCTGCCAGATCCCCAGTCAGCAAGAGAAGCTGAGCCCACTCAGCTCTAAGTTTAGAAATTAATTCTTTCTAAAAAAAATCAAAGCAAAGCCTCTAGGTACCTTGCTGAACCCAAGTGAGTTTCTTCCCGACTTTGAGGCAGGCAGTCATTCCAAAAGGGTTTGTGGTCAAGCAGGACCGCAGCCAGCTCTCCAGCTTGGGGAAGGAGAAGGCTTTGGAGACCTTGCAGTATCCGTTCAGCTCCTGGCAGGGCCTCCAGAGGGCGAGCTGGTGCAGAGGACGGACCCTTCGGGACCTGCTGACCGTGCCCTCGATGAGGAAACTGAGGGCACAGATGGCTTCATAGGACACCAACCTACACCGGGTGGGATGGGAGGAGTCTGGGAGCTGCTCTGGCTCCAGCAGGAGCTCCAGCAGAGATGAGAGGTGGCTCTGCACAAAGGCACAGTGCTCCTGGTCGTTCCAGTTCTGCAGAGGGAGAAGAACACAGAAGGAAGAGATGAGTACTCACAAGAGCTGACAAGCTCCACTGCCTTTATGCTTGTTCTGGAAGAAAGAAAGTAAGCCAGAAGTGGTGCTCTCTCCTGCTCACTGCTCCCTTTGCTCTTCCAAAACACCTGGACTCATCAGCAACATCCCACCCTCCAAAAAAAGAGATAAACCCATTTTATACTAACTCCAAGCATCAAAAATCTCACTCTAGAAAGCAGAGACCAACTCTCCTACAGCCCTCCCCACACAAACTGCAGGGAGGGAACAAACCAACAACTGAGAGTCAAGGTCTTGCAACTGCTCTAGAACATCACTGCAGCTGTTCCAGCTGTGACTCAGGGCTGCCCTCCCAGGAGAAAAAAGCTGAGAGAGTAATTTCCTCACAGACAGCAGCCCTGTATACCAAAAGAGCTGTGAGAGAATCGTTTGTTCAAGAGCTCCAGACCTCAAAAAAAAAAAAAAAAAAAAAAAAAAAAAAAGCAAGAGATAAGAATTATGGCAGATACTAAAAAAAAAAAAAACACCCTTGATGGCTGCAGAAGAAGTGACACATGGCTGTGATGACACCTTGACCTCCCCTCCTGCCAGGGCTACAGTAAAAAGAGAGCACTGAGCAGCTGGGAACAGGTTGCCCAGTAGCTGGAGCTCCCTGGCCCAGAACGGGAACCCTCTCACACCAGACAAACATCACTGCAGCACTCTGCCTGCCCAGAGTTTTGTGTAATGGCCACAGCTGAGAGAACGTATCAGCTTTTAAATAACACTGGACGTTCCATGGACACCCAGCTCCAGAGCCCCATGACAGCTCCCCTCATTCCTTCTTTCCTCTGCTCAATCTGTCAGTATAAAGATGCCCAGTTCCTACTTTTCACCATATTAATCATACCAACTTGTCCCAAATTACATTTCATCGCCTTGTAACATCACAGTCACACCAAAAACTCACCGAGGTTTGCAGTTGGCCTTCATTTATGATGTTGCCAATGCAAGAAAAAACGCCCATTTGGCTAGCAGAAAAAAGTAAAGATCCTATTGCTTGTTAGAACAATTGCCAAGACTCTGAGAGAACCTTGACAGCTGGTCTTGGACCCTAGGAAATCCCTGCGGAGAGCTTTTGCTGCAGAGAATGCACCAGCTTAATCTCATTCACCAGTTAGCAAAGCACCTCCTGTTTGACTCGAGTTTGTGTTTCATTGCAGGCAGGCGGGGAACAGAGCCGCTGCTTTTCGACCCGCCCCTAAGGAGGACTGGGCAGTTTCCTACACGGCGGCGCAAGAATCCCGACGGCTACAAATACCTTGTTCTCGGCAGCGGATTTCCCAGTCAAGCTGAGAGACCGGCTCCTACGGCTGGGCCACTCCTCCCCGACCAGAGACCTTCGCAGAGAGACCTTGTTCAGCTGCTGGACGTACAGGAAGAGCAGGAACTGCAGAGTATCTACCGACAGCTACCCGACAAGGGAGAAAAAGAGGCGTTAGGCCAGGCCGGGCCCCCCGTCCGCGCCCGCCCGGCCCGGGATGGGGCTCCTGCCTTGCTCCGCTCCCGCTCCAGCTCCTCGACGTTGGCACAGGCCGCCTCCACCTCTGCCCACTCGAGGCGGCGCGGCGGGTCCCGCCGGCGGAGGCTGTAGAAGAGCTCGAAGTAAAGCCAGGCCAGGTCGTGGCCCAGCTGCAGCTTCCCGCAGGCGATGTGCCGCCAGCGCGGCCACCACAGCCGCGGGAAACAGCCCTCGGCTGCCCGCGCCCGGGCGTAGGCCGCCATCTTCCGCAGGTAGTGGGGTCCGAGGCGGGCGGGCGGAGGGGCGGGCAGGACGCCCAGCAGGAACGGCTCCGTTTTCACCCACAGCCGCACCGAGGCCGCCGCCTCCATTTCAGCTGCCTCAGGGGCCTCTCCCGGCGCCGCGCGGAACGGTAACGGCACCGACCACCGAGACGGCCCTTCCCTCACGCCTTGGAGGACCCCGAGGAGCCGCTCCTGATTGGCTGCTCCTGCCGGCGCGGAGGCGGGAACAAACGGCGCGCCCCCTGATTGGTTCGCCTTTCATGCGGGCCTGCGCGGCGATGGGGGGAGGGGCGAGCGTGACGTATCGAGATCTGATTGGACCGGCGGGTTTAAAGCCGACGTCCCGGCAGGCGATTGGCCAGCCGCCCCGAGCCGGCGGTGAAGTGTGCGCAGCTGATAGGCTGGCGGCCCGCAGCGCGCGGGGCCGTGCCGCGTTCTCATTGGCTGGCGGCGGCGGCCGGGCCGCGCCTCACTCCCGATGGTGGCCTGGCCGGGGCGGGCGGCTGAGGCGCTGCGGATCCGCCCGGAGAGAGCCGCCCCCTCCGCCCCCGGCAGGCCCGGCCCCGCTATGGCCCCCGGTTGGCTCGGCCGCCTCTGCCTCCTACTGCTCTGCCTCTGCGGAGAGGCCGCCGCCGGGTAAGTACCAGGGAGCCCGCGCCGGCGGGGCCTGTGCGCGCCCTCCCCTCAGCGCCGGAGCCGCCTGTGGCCGCCCCGCTTCTCCCCTGTTTCCCCCGCCCCCAGCACCGGCCCCGCGCCTGTTGTTGTCCCCGGTGTCTCCTCATGCTCCGTGCCCTGGGCCTCCGTGTGTGTGTCCCCGCGCCTCAGTATGATACTCAGTATGTCCCCCTCCGCCTCCCCCCCGGGCTCTGCGGCCTGGGTGCTGACATGACCTTACTGCTTCCCCCGCCTCCTCTCACTACCGCAGGAGAGATTTCTACAAGATCCTGGGGGTGTCCCGCGGCGCCTCCATCAAGGACATCAAGAAGGCTTACCGTAAACTGGCCCTCCAGCTCCATCCCGACAGGAACCCCGACGACCCCCGGGCACAGGAGAAGTTTCAGGACCTGGGAGCTGCCTACGAGGTGAGGGGAGGAGGGGAGGAGTTTGTGCTCTGCATCCGTCCATGGGCCCTACCGAGTAGGGCAGTGAGTAGAGAGAGAGCTGGTGTGGCTCCTGGGGAAAGAGAGGGATGAAGCTGTGCAGCCCCTTTAAGGAACTCACGGAACCTTTAGTCCTTCCCAGGCTGTGGAGTGCAGGTGGGTTTCATGCTGGGACTGTGAAGTTGAGCTCAGCCAATAAGTTGCCTCGTGGGACTTCATCTTATAATCTCTAGTGGCAGGAGGAAAGAGGGCTTCTAGGAGGTATAAAGGCCCTTCTATTAGGTGCAGGTGCAGTCCTGCTTCCCCCTGTTACTATGCTGGATTTCAGACACTGCCAAATAAAAACCAAAGGCCGAGAAGCTACCGGGCTGACTAGAGAGCTCCTCCTGGACAACAATAAAAAACCTTAGTTCACTTAGCCCAGGAGAAAATGAAGGCAGCAAGTTAAAATTATTTGGTGTTTATGGCCATCTGTTGCAGGTAAAAAGAGAGTTGCATCAGCTGTAGGAACAGATGTGGTTGTATGTAGGGCCTGGCTGGAAGGGAGCCTGAGCTGAAAGGTGATCAGCTTGCCCTTTAGAAGGCTTTCAGGTGGGGAAAAACAAGTGTTAAGTCACATATCCTTGAGAATTCTTGGTGTATCTGTGATCGTGCAGTAGCCTACAAAGGACTCCTGGCACTGACAGCATTCTGTAAACCACACAGAGAGTATTTTGGTAGCCAGATATTTAAAGTGTAAGCCCACTATCTTTTCCTGCATATGCAAATTAGACAGGATGGTGGACTCTTGTTTCTTCCACACTCTGCTGGTTTTGTTCTCCTTTCTGTCACTGTGGGTTTCCATCAGCTCCTGTTATCCCCTGTGGAGCAGAAGCCCCTGGGGAAGGTGGTGCTGACCAGCAGGAGCCAGCCTGCACTGGTGGGAGGATTGTGTCCTCTGGGAGGAGTAGAGATTCAGAAGGAAAGGTTTTGTGTTCCTGCTCCCTGGTGCCCCTCTGCTCTTTAGTCAGGCAAGTAGAAAATTAAGGAGGAAGTGAAAGAAACAACTTGCATGCCACCTTTGGTTGAGTGGAAAAAAAAAAAGATTAACTTTATTTTAGCATCAGAGTAAAATATTTTGTATTTATTTTCATAAATAGTTTGGCTTAACTCTCACAGGGAAACCAGTGAGTAAAAATAATGTTTTTGTGGCAAGAACTATTTGTCACAGGTTGTTTGCATCTCCTGAACATACATGTGTGCAGTTTACTTCCATGCTTTGAGTTTTCTTTTTGCATTTGATAGGACTTTATGCTTGAGAAATACTTCTCTACCTCTTCCCCAACTCTTTTAAGTATTTATTTAAGCATTTACCACAGTGACAGCTGAGAGCACTCTTTGTCTTAAAAACACTGGGGGAAAGTGATTGTAAAATGAAAGCAGCTGGGGCTGAGGTGCCTGGAGT
Organism: Heliangelus exortis; assembly: GCF_036169615.1. Lineage (NCBI taxonomy): Eukaryota > Metazoa > Chordata > Aves > Apodiformes > Trochilidae > Heliangelus > Heliangelus exortis. The sequence continues at coordinate 10,340,981 of NC_092430.1, forward strand.
AGCTGAATGTTCCCTTCTCTCAGCAGTGACCCACTCTGTCTCCTCCTGAGCACAGCATTGGTGAACCCCTGCAGAGTCCAGGTTACTCAGCATGAAGTGTGGAGTTCTAGTACTAACACAGCCAAGTTCTTGCTGGGTGCTGGTGAAAATTAAGCTGGGAAACCTCTCTTCAAAGTCTTCATTCCAGCCTGCAGCTGTGTGAACACAGGCATCTGGGTTAGAAGGGAGATTGATCCCAGATGGGACCAATGGATCCCAGGCTCCTCCACCTTTAGTCATTTGTCTCTGAGTGGTTTGGAAGTGTACTTTCTGGGTTGTTTGGCTGGGGGTTTTTTGCTCTGACACCAACATTACAAAATGAAAAGCTTAAAGTGTAAGGAAAGCTATGTCTTAATGCCCAGTCTGTGTGACAAAGGGAAGGTTGAGCCCCTGTCTGCAACAAGCTATTAACCTCCCTGTTGGTTTCTTTTCTTCTTGCTAGTGTTTGTCATTGGTTACAGTTTCAGGCTGGTTTTCATCCTTTAGTCAGCTTCTCCACCTGTTTCTGCTCCTCTCTGGCCTCCTGACACCTACCCTGGCCACTTGTAACCTTCCAAAGCACCATCAGCAGGGGAGGAAGGGGAAGGAAGACTAAATTTCACTGGAAACTTCTGGATCTCTGCAGGCTAGAGGAGCAAGGATTTAGGAATTCACGCTGAAGCTTTACTATCTTGCAAGTCACATGTGCTAGGATCTGTTACGAAGTTGCCAGCGTCCAGCCCAGCTGGTGTGGAGTTACCGTGTTTGCATGCAAACTTGTTACTGTTACTGACTATTAGGAAATAGAAGTGGGACAAATTTGGGTTCTGCCTGCTTGAAGGGCAAACTGAGAAACAGGGGTGGTGTCATGGGGTTGCAGCGTGTCCTGCTGCCTAGGAACTGATCTGGATTATTCATTCCGATTCTTTTAATCCTGAAGATAAACTCAGTGATGTTTGTATTTTCTGTGTTGCTTCCACTGTTTTTATAAACTAACTGTAGTTTTTTTATGGGTTTTAACTGATAAATTTTGTCTAACTTTCTAGTCCAGTGCAGCAAGCAAGTCCTAGCCAGTGCTTCAGTCATGTGAAACGTTGCTGTTTGTCCCCCGGGGAAGAGTTCTGGGGAACTCCTCTCAGCTGGCTTTAAATAAAGCCTCAGCCTTCAGCTGGGGGTGAAGGTGTTGTCTGTTTGCATCCCTCTGCCAGGTGCTGTCAGATGAGGAGAAGAGGAAGCAGTATGATGCCTATGGTGAGGAGGGGTTGAAGGATGGACACCAGAGCTCCCATGGAGACATCTTCTCACAGTAAGGAGTTTTTCCTGCTTTAGGCCATTCTAGAGCTGGAGCTTTCATGCTGTGATGTTCCTGCACACATTTGATGTGGACATACTCTGCCTTACGATCTTGGACCCAGTCAAGCACCTTACACAAATCCTTGAGGATTTGAAGCAGCACATATACAGTGGAGATCCCACGTGCAGTTTTCAGTTGTGTGTCTTGCATTGGGCCTTTCTCCAAGGGCAGGGAGTAGGAACCCCAGAGGGACAGCTCTTGGCAAACATCACTGCCGTTGTGGGGGATTTGTGAGGCACATCAAACATGGATGTAGGAGCCCTCTTGTATTCTCTGGCATGTGACTGGTGTTTAACCTGTCCTCTCAGATCACGTGTGCCCTTTGGGGGTGACTTTTCCTTTTGCAAAGAAATGCTGTAGTGGTTTAACCCTGCCTTTCAGAGCAACAGTACTGTCTGGCTTGTTAAAACCTGAAAGGATCCAAGTGTTGCTCAGGCAGAACCCAGTCCTCCATTTGTTTAATTCCCCTCTGGTTTTGCTTGGCATGAGTTTACTGAAATAATTTCTGAAGTTGCTCACCTCGTGTAATCCATCTGAGTGAGAACTTGCAGAGTCTGCTGGTCTGTTTTGAGGAAAAACATGCAGACTTGCATATTTCAGATTCCTGCTAGCATTGACTGGCAGTGCCAGAGAGGGAGCACTACTCAGGGGTTGCACCTTGTGGTTGCTGAGAGGACTCCCATGAGGCAGCAGTCATTTTGAACTATTGACATTCAGCTCCTGCTCTGAAACTTGTTTCCTGTAGTAAAGAGAACTCTCCCGAAGTGGCTGCTTTGTTTGAAGGCATCTGCTTGCTTCCTCAAGGACCAAAACTCTGGGTGTGCTCTGGTGCTTTTACACAGTGAGGAGGCTGTTCTCCAGCTGGCCAGAAGCACCTGCCAAGCAGCACTCTGCTGTCTGTGGGTGGCTCCCTTCACCAAAGCCCTGTGGGATCGGAATTCCTTCCTGAACTCACTGGTCTCCTTCACTCCAGCTTCTTTGGGGACTTTGGATTCATGTTTGGAGGGAACCCTCGCCAACAAGACAGGAATATTCCCCGAGGAAGTGACATCATCGTGGACCTGGAGGTTACCCTGGAGGAGGTGTATTCAGGAAACTTTGTAGAAGTAAGTTTGCCTCTTGGCTCTTTCCAGTGCTCCCAAAGAATAGAGCAAAAAGAGCAGCTTGTTTTCTCAGGATCTGACAGTGACAGCAGAGGATGTTGTGATGCTGTTTTCTAGTAGTTCACTGGAGAAACAATGTGTTTATTCAGCTTTGCCATTTGACAGCCACATTGGCTGTCAGGGACTAGCTGTAGCGTTTTTTGTTTTGTTTTTTTTTAATTCCAGTAGCCCATTTGGAAAGATGTAATTGGTCTTTCTCTAGGGGTATTTTATGGCCTCTGTTCTTAAGCCTCACTTGTTTTGCAATTCTTGCATGGGTTACGTACATGGCAAATCTATGGTGGCCTTTTCATTTTATATTTTTTGAAGAGTGCTGCATTTCTGGTGCTGACAGTCCCTGCTGTTTTGTGTGTGAGAATCTGCATGGGCTGAGTTTGTGAATAGTCTGGGTAAATGCAGAGCTCCAGGTACTTTGCCCATTGTGTGGAAAAAGTAACCTACTGTAACCAAAGGGGTCAGCTGTTTCATCCTAGTGCTGCCTTTCCTATTTGGAAACCTGTGTTGAAGAGGAAAGAAAATGGTAATTGTAGTATGGGAGACTATTATTTTCAGCTATTTTGGTATTTAATATGTGGTCAGCATGAGGGGTAAGGTGAAAATTTAGCAGCCATGCTTTGCCAAGACTACGTGGAGCTGCTGTGGAGGCAGCAGAAAGTGCTTAAAAAAAACAAAAAAAACCCCAACAAAACGAAAACAAACAAGCCCAAACTCTGCTCACGTCCTTTAAGGAATCCAGGCCCTTGTGGAGACCTGGGAGTGCTGCCTGTGTGCTGGCATCCACCTCTTCTTTTTATGCAGGTTGTCAGGAATAAGCCAGTGGCAAGACAGGCACCTGGAAAACGGAAATGCAATTGCCGGCAGGAGATGAGGACCACCCAGTTGGGTCCCGGGCGTTTCCAGATGACTCAAGAAGTTGTTTGTGATGAATGTCCCAACGTCAAGTGAGTTTTATGCTCTTTACTGCTCTATGGCTGTTTATCCAAAACCTGCCACTAGATGGAGGAAAGTGCCCGTTCTACCCGCGAGCACCACGGAGTTCAGGCAAATTTCCCGACGGTTTCTCGTTTCTGAGGAGCCCGTCTTTGGTCTTACAGCAGAGACAAACAGCTCTGGTGGATGTAGAGCTTCCCAGTTTCCTCATTCGGCTTCTTATTCCTTGAGCATTAAGACTAGAGTGGAAGTTTGACAATTAAATCTGAATCAACAAAGTCCCACTGTTTCCAGCTGGGACATGGAATTTCTGTTGCAGTCACACATCCAGGTGCTGACTGCATTTAGGAGCTTTGCTTTGCTTCACTTCACTTCCCTCTACCAGATGAGTATCAGCACACAGGACCGGCAGTGCACACCCTCTGGTTTAGATGTGAGCAAAGAGAAGAGGGTGTGTTGACTTATCTGGGGGTCTTCTCATCACCAGCAGGAACACAAGTAGATGCCACCACCTACTCTTAAACTTTCCTGCTCTTCCACCTCTTCACAGGCTCGTGAATGAGGAGAGGACACTCGAAGTAGAGATCGAGCCCGGCGTGAGGGATGGGATGGAGTATCCCTTCATTGGAGAGGGTATGTATATGGGCACTGCCCTGCTGCCTGCCTGCAGCTTGCTCCTTTTCCATGACGCAAGGCTGGTCTTCGTGGCAGTGGCAGTGCCCAAGCCCTGCTTTGTGGCTAGCTGATTAGAACATGTGATTTCAAATGCTGTGTCCTCTTTGCGCGCGCACACACAGACACACAAAAACTGTAAAGCTCGTGTTTCGATTAATTGTTGAATAGGAGCATTTCAAGCATGAGTATGTGGGGAAATTCTCTCTGTCCAAAGAGACAGAGCCCTTCACCAACTAAAGAACATCAGTAGCATGTCTTTCAGACCAGCAGAGGTGTGAGCTCATTGAGGCACTGATCCTGGGCTCTTCAACACCAGAGATGTGTAAGCAGGGTTCTAGTCATATGAGGATGAACTAGTGTAGTGAAATGAGGCAACCAGGTGCCACTAATTGCCAGGTAGTGGGCATGAGCTTGTGTTAAGCCCACCTGTGCCTGATTAGGGCGGGCCCCTACTGCGCATGAGCAGGACTGGGGGGCCAATAAAAGGCCAAACTTGAAGCACAGGCTCCCTTTTATTGGCCCCCCCAGTCCTGCTCACGCGCAGTAAGGGCCCACCCTAATCAGGCACAGGTGGGCTTAACGCAAGCTCATGCCCACTACCTGGCAATTAGTGGCACCTGATTGCCTCATTTCACTACAAACTAGTCATGGTTTTTTTCTTTTAACATGTGAGCTGCAAGTCTCTTTTGTGTTTACCATGCTATGAGTGTTTTCAGTTGTTACCAACTATCTCCTTTCAACAGAATTTTCCCTTCCACAGGGGAACCCCATGTGGATGGGGAGCCAGGTGATTTGCGCTTCCGAATCAAAGTTCTTAAGTAAGTAACTGGCCTGGTTAGAACTCTTTCTGATTTCACTGTGTAGGAGGCTTGCAAGCAATTTTCTGTCCCTCTTGGCTAGTGTGTAGCTTGCCCTCTAGTAGCCAAGGGTCTGGTACTCAGGGCTGTGCAGGATGTTCAACCCTGATGATGCCGGAGTAGTCAGTTTCACTGCACTTTATGTTGCTGACATAATTCTATTTTTATTACATTTGGCTTAAATTCTGACCTGTATTTATAGTTCCTGTGTGAATCACATGGAATATCTCCTTTTTCCAGAAACATGCTGTCTCCCTATTGTAAGGAAATGCACTCTTGAGGGAAGTGTTGTGTGAGTCACAGCGTCTTGACATGCCTCACTGCCCTAGAAATAAAAAAGGTTACTTATTAGCACATAACTTGCACAGGAAGGGGAAGCTGGAATTTCATTAATTCCTCATTTCCTCTCCCATCTGTGAATTCTTCAAACTCACAAAGAGAGGGGGAAGAAGCTGGAGGACCTATTTCCTCGATGGGGAAGCAGAAAAGTTCCAGGGTGTTTTTGTTTCCCAGGCACCCGGTCTTCGAAAGAAGAGGAGATGACTTGTATACAAACGTGACAATCTCGCTGGTCGAGGCACTTACAGGCTTTGAAATGGATGTTGCCCACTTGGATGGGCACAAGGTGAGGCAACTGTTTGCTTTCTTGCTGTGTGCAAACAAAATTCACCTGCAGGTCCCCTGTGCTTGAGGGGAGCTTCCTTGGGGTCTTTGCAGCTGCTGGTTGTGTACTCACTCTGCCAGAGTCTCCCAGACCAATTCCCATGGAGCCCAAACGTTGTACAAGGGGTACGCAGTGTGGGTCTTGGTCCCAGGCTGCCCATGGGGGGGGGATGTTAGTTCTGATATGTGCCCTGGCAGCTATACTGCCTTGGACCCCTTGCACATCCCTGACTCTGGCAAGGAATCGTTCCCAGTTGAAGCTTTCCAGTGGGTTGGAAAGGGTGTTGGTGAACACACCCAGAACAGGAGTAACATTCTGAAATTTGTCTGTAGGTTCACGTCACTCGGGATAAGATTACAAAACCTGGAGCCAAACTCTGGAAAAAAGGAGAAGGTCTTCCAAATTTTGATAACAATAATATCAAAGGCTCACTAATAATAACATTTGATGTGGAGTTCCCCAAAGAGCAGCTGACAAACGAGCAGCGGGAAGGTGAGTGTTGTGGAGCTCTGTGGTGGCAGCAGCCTGCACAGTTCTCTCATCAAAGCTGATAAGAAATTTGCACCACTGAACCAGGGGCTCTCATGAGGGGTTCTCCTTTCCCCTGTTCCCCTTGTACAGCAGAACAGCTGGCCCATACCCTGTGATTAACTTCCATTTCCTTTTGAAGCAAGCAAGAAACCAAGCATGGCTACTGCAGTTGCAGGGAACAAGATTGGGTTGGGATGTAGCACTTGGCAAGTGTTTGTAGGTGCTTTGTTTTGTAGCTGGCCATCTGTCTGAGCTGAAAGGCTGACCAGGCTTAGCTTCTGCCTGTTTTGCCTCTGCTGGAATGGGATCACAAGAGGGTTTTTCCAGTCCCTGCTTCTACTTTCCTGGAGAAGGCAAGACGGTGACAGTCCCTGTGCTGTTAAAGGGTTAAGAGCTCATGCAGCATCAGGGAAAGGATTGTTCCTCTCTGCTTCTCTCTTTACCCTCTGTGCTTTGTGCGTGTCTAGGGAGCAAGGGTGCAATGCAGATGTTTTGTAGGAGAGATCTGCTTCTCAGCTTCAGTGCTTAACTGGAAACTTGATGAACCATGCAAAATCCTCAATGACAGGAGAGTGAACACTTTACTCCTTGCTGGAAATGCCTCTGTGTTCCAACAGTCTCTGCAGTAGGGTTCTGCTGCTCTGCACAAGGCATCCAGGACCCCGTACCACATTTCAGGACACAAATTCCTAGCATTTACCAGTGCAGCTCCTTAGAAAATCCCCATCCTAAGAACTTCTTCCTGCTGGTCAGGATTGTCTTCTGAAGGTGCTGTTTCAGTGGATGCTGGCAGCTGTCCTGGTAGAACAATGCAAACGTGCAGCTTTCCTGGGCTCTTTGAGCTGGCAGAGGGATGCTTTGGGTGGGCTTTTCTGCCACTGTGACAGTACTCTGCTGGCTTCCACTTGAGGCCCAGTTGTCAGCTGCAGGTCCAGGGCTGACTGTGGCTTTCCTGCAGCTCTTTGGGCTGTGCTTTTTGAGTGGACCTCATTTGTGCTTCGACCACTGTGCTTTCCTGCTTGTTGCAAGTGTCATGTCCTGCCAGTGACCACATTGGTGTGAAGTCTCATTCTGAGCCCTTCTTGAAGCTTCATAATGCAACAGCACCTCTTGGAGAGGTGTGAGGTTTTATCCAGCTGTTGCTCTTGGCAGTTTGTGGAAAGACTGTGACAGAAGGCTGTGTGTGTCTCAGAATTTCACTCATGCCTTTACAAATACCCCAGGAACAGGGAGGTGATGGGGCTGATATGCATTTCATGTTCTCCTAAAGAAATTCCATGCTTCCCAGGGGAAGATGGCTGGGTAGGCAGTCAGATGCATTTGTGTGCGCAGGAGTGTCTCCAAACACTTAGTGCTTTCAGGAGGTTTAGGAGGGAATAGGTCTCTTTGTGTTGGGTGGCAGCAATTCAGTGTACACATTCAAAGGAAGACTGTGGGCTTCAGAATTCAAAACATCCCTGTTTTTTCTTATGGTTGGCACTCATCCTAATTTCTTATCTGGTAGCCAAATGTACAGCTCCTGGGGCTGTCAGAATCTGCTCTGATTTTGAGAGCATTACTCTGCTCAGCCCCAGCTTTAGGGGCAGAGAAATAACATGCTTTCTCTTTCCTGCCAGTGTGACACCAGGGAATTTATTGCCTGTTGCTCAGAGCTGACTTTGTTTCATCTATTTCCCACTCTTCTCTACTGACAACTGTTGATTGTCTGGTTTGGAGCTTTGGATTCCATCCCTGAGTTCTTAGAGAAAACCAGCAGGCAGCAAAGTGCCCTGGATATCTTGCAACCTGGTGGTGGGGTCAGAAAAATCTGGAAGTTGGCTCTATTGAGAAATACCTGAGGTGTGCAGCAGCACCAAATACCGGGATTCCTGGCAGGAATTCCTGATTCACTATCAGATAACCTGTTGAAATATCCTGTGCACTAATGAGGGGTGTCCTTCAGGCCAGCAGGCAGCTGCCTAGAGCTAGCTGGCAGGAAATGAGGTAAGGGAATGGTGCTCAGCCCACTTTTTTTCAGGGTTACTGGAGCGTACCTTTCTCCAGCTACCTCCTTCCTTTCAAAGAATGCTTCCAGGAGGCACAGCCTCTTACCCATCATCCAGGAAGGGGCTTTGAGCCTCCTCTGGCTGGGAAGGGGCAGGGACACTCCCCTGGAGAATAACCCATCCTGAATGCTCTGCAGCTACTCTACAGGGGCTCACTTTGCCCTGCTGTGGAGGAGATTTCTAAATGTAGAAGAGAGTTCAGGGTCCTCTGGGCAGTGAGGAAGAAGATGAATAGTTCTTGCCTGGCAATGAGCTGTGTTGCTTCCGCCTGGTTCTTCCAGGACAGTTTTTCAGTATTTTGAGAGCTACTGTGGTCCTTCTGCATAAAATCATCAGTCTTGAGGGACAGCATGTAGCCAGAATCATTTAAGGATAGACAAGCAGGATAAGTTTTGCAGGGAGACTGAGCTGCAGTTCATCAAGAAGGACTTGCATATAGGAAAGCTTGGCTTGTTGGTTGTGGTTTGGTGTTTTTTCTGTGCAAGTAATTGAATTGTGATTTAATTGCTGATCCTCCCTCTCCATGCTTATGTGCCTCTCCAAGTTAACAACTGGGGTGGTATTTTTCTAGGCAGCCTGGTCTGACCTGTTGGGTGACATGTGCTGGGTGACACCATGACTCTTCTTTCAGTGGAGCAGCTGAACAAGCTGCTCTGAGGCAGGACTGCCAGCCTGTCTTCTGTAGTGAGCTTTGCTACAAGGCTGATGCTGGTTTGGGGACATTCAACAACAGAATTATAGCAGCTAGATATTTTTTTTAATTATTATTTGAAATTTACACAGGATGTGTAGGGAGTTTTCTTCAGTTGGGTTCTGACAGCTACTCCTCAGGCCTTGGGTCGTTTTTGGTGTGAGTCCTGGCAGTGTGTGACCAGGCTGACTTGAAACAGGGAGTCCCCTCTGATTAGCTCTGGAAAAAGCATGACACATCAGTTCTTGCCACCAGTCTGCTTCCTCTGCTTTGTGCAGACTTGCCCTTTAAGGAGCAGTGAAGACCTGCCAGCCATTCCCTGAATGTGCTGACCCCAGTTATTGAGCTGTTATGTTTGTTAAGGGCTGACTTGTTCTTCCTCATGCTCTGGTAATGTCGTACTGACAGGACCTTGGAGCACCCAACTCATTGAAATATTTTATGAATGGACCTTCAAGGTAGGAAGGTGGGGTCTATAAAGTCATAAAGGCTCCTGTGTGAAACAGGTTTCAAAAAAAAACCAAAACAAAACAACCAATTTGATATTATCAGGCCTTCAGGATAATTAAGCCCCCAGATAACAAGTTTGCTTCCTTACTTGCCTTCAGGAGGCACTTCTAGTGGACAGTTATGTCCCCCAGGCACCACATAGCAGTGTGAAAATCTCTGGTTACTCAATATGGGTTTCTGTAGCTGATGAGTCCAGAAGGACTCAGATGTGGAGTTCTCTTGAGCTATTGAGGGAATGTGGGGAGAGGAGCTTGGTGAATTAGACTCTGGGAATACTCAGCAAGGTGTTTGTTGTTGCAGTTTTACTTAAGATGATAAAATTTTTCTCAGCTTAAATAGCAGAGCAGCTCTGGGAATCAGCTTTCTCACAGTGGTGGTCTGGGCTTTGAGTTTGTAGCAGAGGAGACTTTGGGGATCTCCTGGCCTTGTGTGGTCCTGAGAGTGCAGGAAAACACCAGTACAGCATCCCTGGCCCCAGTCCAATTTCTCCGTTTGAAGAATACTGAAGGAGCAGGAGAAAAGTTGTCACACCTCTGGGTTTGGGGGGATTTTTGCTTTTTTTTGCTTTTTTTTCTTTTTAAGTAGCAGTGTTTGCATTATTCAAGCCTGGTGCCAGGGAGGCTATGAGCCAGGTGTGTAACTGCAGAAGGAACAGCAAATGCAGAGTCCTCCTCCTCTTTGTGCCCTCGGTAACTCTTCCCTTTCTCTTTACAGGTCTCAAGCAGCTGTTGAAACAAGGATCAGTGCAGAAGGTGTACAACGGATTGCAGGGATATTGATGTGTTGGGGAAAAAATGGGACTTAAACTGAAAAAGTCAGATTTGTTTTGCAGTCTTTTCTCCTGCCCGCCACTGTAGGATGGCAAAGGGGGGAGGGTGGGCCAATTGTTGAGGTATATCTAATTTTTTCTTTGTAAATGGTGGAAGCGCTCAGATGAGTTGGGGGAAATGCTACCCTTTTTCAGGACATAACTGGTGCTGCCTATCATGTTCCTCGTCCTGGAACAACAAAGAGACTCCTTGAGCAAGGAAAAAAAAAAGGAAAGGAGTTTTAAATTCCACACAGATTGGAATTTCTGGTTTTTAAATATATTTTGATGTGACTTTTCTTGACCATCTCAACATATTTTCATAGCTTCTCCTGCTTTTTATGTCCTTTATGTCAAGTCTCTTCTGAGTTTCTGTTCTTTTAGTGTTTTGGTTTGGGTTTTTTTTCAATCCCAGCCCTTTTCCTCTGAGTCCAAAGTGTGGTGTTACTTCAGAGTCTGTGTTTCTGGGGCAGGAGTACAGGTGCTGTTGGGAGTGCATGGGCAGGAGAGCCTTTAATGGGCTACCTTAGGCCCCACACGTGGTTGGGAAAGCAGAAGAAAAGAGTTTCTTAAGGCCTCTGTGGACTACCAAGTAGTCCTCTTGTCCCAAAAGTTAAAGGTTGATTTTAAACCTGAAGTCAGCAGCTTAGCAAAAACCCCTCGGACTTTTCACAGTGTGTTTTTTTTTTTTTTGGGAAAACAGTGGAATGGCTCCTCGTGGCCTTGGTTCTTCCTCCTTGCCTTCAGATGTAACCAACAGCTTGCCTGGAAAAATTCACTTGCCTCCTGCACTCTGTCCTCTGTGAGGACGAGTGAAACTAACAGCACAGAAATAAAGATGTTTTGAGTTGGAGTGGCAAAAAAACCCCAGCCTGGTAATGTGATTCAGCACAGCCCTTATCCTGGGAGAGCTGATCTAACAAGGTATGGTCCCTTCAAGCTGTGAGCTACTCTGAAGGGTGAAACTACAGCTGGCAATCCCAGCAGAAGCTCTTTAGCTGCTTTATTAGACCCAAGGGCCTGGTCACCTAGCAAGGGGGTTAACTGTGCTGCTCTGGCTGCTGTCATGAAGATCCTGCTGCTTTCAGCATCCCCCTCAGAGGCTCCTCTCCACATGTTCTCCAGCTGTGTGCTAACCAACTTCTCAGAGGGGTCTGTGTCAGCCCAGTGCTTGGCTGTGACAGAGATGTAGGCAGCAAGGAAAATGAGTCAGTTGTTTATCTAAGATAATGTTCTTCTTCCCTCTGGGTTATTAGTGGAATCTTCACAGCCTGCTGCTTTATCCCTCATCTGCTGCCCGGGAGAAATAGGATCTTTGTTTTATTTCTGCATGGAAATGTTTGCTGGGGAGCAGTGGCAGGAGTCTCAAGGTAGTTTTGGTGGGGTTTTTTATTATTATTATTGTTTGTCTGTCTTCATTGTGAACTTTAAGGAGCTCAGATCTGAGCTCAGTGAGGTGGGGAGGGCAGTGCTGGCCCAGCCCCTGTGTGCAGTCTCACAATGTCCCACCCAACCCTTCAGCTCTGGCAAGAGGTGACGCAGCGGAAGCAGCAGCACCGGGAAGGTTTCCTGTTGGATCCTTTGTACATTTGCCTTGGCGGAGCAGATCAGGGGCTTGAGGAACAGCTGAGGGGTGGTGAGGAAAACAGATGCCAACTCTTGGTCTTCATGCCCCTCTTCCTCAAAATCTGAGAGTAAGCCGTTCATCTCAGCTGGAGTGTCTGCCTGTTGGATGAGCAGCTCCTGCCAGGTGTCCATAGGCAGCTCTTGCCCCTGCTTCCCCCTTTAGATTTCTAGGAAACCTCAGATGTCAAAGACAATCATCTGCACAGGGTTGGTTCCTGTCACTTAAGCCCCTTGAGGGTCTGTTTGATGGTGGCCTTTCTGTTGTGCTGGCACATGAGCACGCTGCCAATCACCTGTAAAGCCAGAAAGCTGAGACCTCTCAGCAGAGTCTCAAGCCCTGCACAGGAGAGAAGTCAGCTGTGGTGTGAGCTTTCCTACCTGCACCCCAAGCAGCAGGCAGTGCATCCATTTCAGGCATGAGTACTTTCTGCTGCTGCTTTCCTTTCTCTTAATTTTTTTTCCTTCCTGTCATTCTTAGGGCTTTTTGCTGGTTGGTTTGTTTTTTGTTTTTCATTCTGAGTCTGTAGTCCAAGAGGCCAGCACTAGGTAGAACAGCAACAATAGATGCAAAAGGCTCAGCTTTTACTAGGGTGAGAAGAAAAACAGGAAAGAAAGCCCCAAATTGTACCAAAAGGTCCTGCTTCCTTCCATCTCCCTCTTGCCCCCTGCTGTAGAGTATGTGCAGAGCCCCACCTCCAGGCAAAGCTTCCAGGGTTTCAGTGCTTTCTCTGCAGGAACGTTTGCTGGGGTTCGGGTCAAACATTTCCCCTTGTTTTGGTCTGCTTGCCCGAGGGAAGCTTCTCAGGTGATGGGATGCATTTGTCCTCCAAGGGCCCCGGGGTATCTGGGCAGGGGGATGTGGAAGCTGTTCAGTGCCTGTGACATCCCATCCCCTGTTTCAGTAACAGTGTGAGCAGCTCAGCACACAAGTTGCTTTATCTTGTGTAAATGCTTCCTAGGAGGCCTAAATGTTCACCTTGACTCTTCTTGGTCTGGGACCTGGAGGTGTAAACCTCTGAGCAGGTAGTCCTGTCGTGCACAATCTTAGCTTCCAGCCCCTTCCAAGCAATGCTGCTCATCACAAGTTGCATCAAATAATAATAATAAAAAAAAACCCAAACAATTTCCTGGTGCCCTTTTACCCTAAGTCCTGCATGAGCCAAGGATTGTTGGGGTTTAGCCAGAGGCATGTTGTTCTATCCTTGGCCTTGAAGCACATTTCAAGAAGTCCTTGCTGTTTGGGAGAAGAGGGGTTTTAACAAGCACACTGTGCTTGCCCAGTTCAAGTGGAATCCTGAGTTATTTCTGAACTGGATGGTTCTGATCACCTCCAGAAGCTGAGTGTGTGCCTTCAGAACCTCACCACAGGTTGCTTGAAGGTCTCATCACCTCAGTGCTGTGTTCCCACCCTTTTGCCTGGATCCTTCCCACACCAGGAGAGGTGAAGGAGCAGATGATGGGGTGAGGACTCCAGAGAAGGTAGATGATGGGGCCTGCAGGTGGAGAACAGGGTTCAAATCTGCTTGTCCCACAAGCACTGTGCCCCAGCAGCCTTGTCCACTTCTCATGTTCCTCCACACTCTGGTTTTGCTGTGGCCAGTGACATGTTGTCCATCCCAGACCACATATTCCAAGTTTTGGGTCCACACAGGAGACCATCAGCACTAGGTATGTAAGTTCTGGAAACACTAGAATGTTAGGTTGGAAAGGACCTGAAGGATCATCGGGCCTGACCCTTCTAATGTTGATGTGAGATGTCTCAGTACCCTGCTGACCAGGGAATCCACCACTTCCCCTGGGAGACCATTCCAGGGAAGCAGACTGGCCTGAGGGGGTAGCACATTCCTGATGGCTTCGACCACATCACTGCTGTCTTCTCACTACAGCAAGTGGCACAGTTTGCTCAGAGCACCCCCAGGTTGGACAGGGAAGAAAGTGTTCCCCAACAGCCATTTCTTCTCCATGGAAACTTGCCTGCAAGGACAGTGCAGGTGGGCTTGTTTTTTTCTTGCTGGAGAGCTTGTTGTTTTAGAGCACTTCTCTGTATCTAAACTTTGCTGAGAGGCAGGCAGTGGAGAGAAGGGGGAGAAGTGACCAGTGCCAGGAGAAAACCACTCTGAAGATGCACATCTGCAGTGTTCCCAAACAGATCTGCTCAAGTGTTTGGACACCATGGGTCACTTTGGCTGGAAAGAGGAAGCCACAACTCCTTGCTGGAGCCAAGGTGATTTCTAGGCAGCAGCCCTCATCTCTGCTGCCTGCACCATGAGCCATGGTGGATCGTCTTGCCAGGCATGGTTTGCTCAGCTTGAAGTGATCCCCAGGGAGGGGCCAGGGTGGGAGATACAGGGTGGGGGACTGGTGGTATCCCACTGCCACGTAGCCCTGCTGGGTGTTGACTGTGGCCAGCAGCCAGCTTTCTCCTCCTGTTTCCTCTAGCTTGCTGACCTGGGAGGTGAGAGGAAAGGGAAGAGAGGGCAGTGATGTGTCCTGGGCACCCCTGCCCCGAGGGACTCACCACGCCAGCCCTTTCCTCTGCTGTTAAATATTTCCAAGGACCTGCCTGCCCTTGTGTGGGATCAGGAGGCTGCTGGAAAGCAAATACCCAAGCACCTCCACCCATAGAACTCACGTTGCCCAAAAAAGCACCTTCTGCTGAGGGAGGACTGGCTGGAGGCTGCACATGTTGCAAGCTCCCTCTACCCCGTGCAGCCCCCAGAGCTAAAAAGGAAGGTTGAGAGCTGGTACTGCCAGAAATGAGAACATCTGGGGCTGTGACAGTTGTGACCTCGGGGAAATTCCAAAGCGGGGGAGCTTGTTTAGTCCAGACCAGCCCTGATGACACCAGCTCGGCCCGAGTGCGTAAGGGGTGTTTACAAGGATAATCCCTTCTTCCTGTCCCCACAGCCCTCAGTCTGGTGCTACCCAGTTTCATGATAAGCACCAACACCATCAAGTTTTTCCAACTTTTTTTTTTTTTTTAACTTTCTTTTTCAGCCCCCCAGCTGCTGCCTTCCCCACCCCACCAGGCCCTGGAGAACCATTGCTGTGTTTCTGGGCAGCTCCTGGAGATAGCCAGCTCATTGCCCTCAAGTGCAGGGCACTGGGGCTTGGAGCACAAGACTGGGTGAGCCTGAAGGACACATCTAGGGACACTGGTCTTCTAGCAGGAGCTGATGTCCTAAAGGGACTGTCTGTTCCTGCTACAGGGGGGGAGCAGAACCTGCCCACCCAGTCTGAAGCACCCATGGCTGAAATGGAAAGTTGGTTCCTAGCACATTTGCGTTGGTCTTACTGGAACAAGGTTCAAGGCTTGGCTGTCTTATCTCCACCTTTATCCACACCAGAGATAGCACAGCTGAATGATGGAAACCACGGAAGGAAATCAAAACAAAGCAAAGCCTCACGCAGCAGCCAGTGTGGGTGACGGGGATGGTTCCCTCATCGGGGAGATGCACAGGGGTTGGTGAAAGGCTCCATGAGGCTCCACCCTCTTGCAGAAGCAGGAAAGGGAAAGAGAAAGGAAAAGGAAAGGAAAAAAGGGAGAAACAACAAAAAAGTCAAACTGAGGAGTAAATGAAAAACAACCCTTGGTTGACAGGATGCACACTTAAGTGTTGGTGTCTGTCCCAAGTAGGGACCAAGGGTGGAAGAACAGCCAAATCTGGGAGAGGGTTGGCCATCTGCCAGTTAGCAACTGCTGGAAGAATGGTACACATTGGAGCAGTGGTAGGGAGGAAGCCCAGGTTGTCTGCTGTCATGGGCAGCCAACATGTCCCCAGTGTACTGCTCCAGGACAAGTGTTGAAGGCCTCGTGATGAGGTGGTTTGGGGGCTTGGGGGAGAGGAAGAGAAGTTTTGGGGCTGTGCTGGATGCTATTGCCATAACCCCCAGCTCTTGGCCACCATGCCCACATTGGTTGGAAGTGCTGTGAGGTGAGGTGGCCCTGGGATAGGACAGTGGCAACTTTGAATGTAGTTTGGCATGTAGATGTGGCTGTTTCTCAGGATCCTGTGGGTTTGGGGAGGTTCCTGCTGTTGGGTGCTGTCCCATTCCCTTTAGATTGTGGGCAGAGACTCAGGAGACAACAGCCAAGTAAGCTCCTTTCTGGAGCACTCTCCTACTGCAACCAACACACACAGGGGGGCTGGAGGCAGCGAAAAGACTTTTCCAGAGCTGTTTTAAAGCAGACTTCCTCATCTGTCCAAAAGATGACACATTTCAGAAGCCAAACAAACCCTGTTGTTCCAATCCTCCCAGTTTCTCCAGCCTGGGTCTCTCCTGGGCAGGTCTCTGCTGCCAGCCTGTGTCCAACAGCAGCTTCCCACCCTGAGGCACCAGGCACCAGTCCTGCTCAGGAACACGATCTGCAGTCCCAGGGACTGGGGAAAAACAGGGATGGTGGGACCACAGCGCAACATCTGCCTCCACGTGTGGAGATGCCCCACACCCAAAAGACGAAGCAGGGCTGGGAAGGCAGAAGTTTTCCCCACTGGGAGCTGGCTACCAGCAGAATTATCCCTTTGTGGGGAGCAGACCTATCACATTTGACCTTCAACACCAGCCTCACACCCCCTGATGCCCATGGTGGGCTGTGCAGTGCTTGGCCCATAGCAGAGCTCCCATCAAGGGTGCTTCTTTAGAAGCTGAACCATGACCTTCACGTATCTCGGCATTGTTGTTTTGGATCCTCCAGCCTCTTGGCTGCTATTTCCCCTTCGCAGCAGAGCCCGCTGAAGGGTGGGGAACACCCTGACCCTGGCAACCAGGGTGATGAGATGTGGTCTTTGGAGAACTCCTCAGTCCCTCCTTACGCACAGCCACTATCTCATCTTCCCATCCTCTTTCTGGCCTGCATCTCTTCCCATCTCCTGCTCTGCCCACCCTTGCTTGCTTTCAGCCACAGGGAAGGGGCTTTAGAAAGGAGCAAGCTGGAAGTTAACCCAGCAAAGCTCCTTGCCCCTGGGCTGTACGCTCGTTCGGTGACCCAAGCCAGCTCCTGGGTCATCCCCAGCCCTTCCCCTGCAGAGAAGAGGGGTGTCATGCTCAAGACCTCTCTAGGGGTGGAAGGAAAATACAGCCACAAATTTATTATTCATACAACCAAAGGCTGAATGGTCAAAGGGCAGGGTTTAGATCAGATGTAGCTTGCAGAAAAGCTTGGTGAGTGCTGTTGGACAGGACTAGTGATGCAGCTCTGTGTTTCTTTAGCTGGTCCCCAGGGCATCAGCCCTGCCCCTTGCCTGGTGTCCCCGTGCTCCTGTGGGCAGCATCCTTAAGATCAGAGTGGGGAAGGCAGTGAGCAGCTCAAAAAACCCTGTCCCACTGCAACTGTCTGTCCTCAACCTCCAAAATGAAACATGAAGCATCACTGCTCGGTCATTGAAAAAAAATAAATAAAAAAAAAATCACTTCACTGAGTGAAACCAAAGCTGCCAGCAGCGTCAAATGAGCTTAGCAGATGCAAACCCCAGCACACTCTCTCCAGAGGCTTTGCAAACTCAGTGCACTGCCTGCAGTCCAAGCTGGGGACTGGCAATGCTGACGAGCCCACCCAGCAAATGAGGTCTCCCCAAGATGGATCTGCAGCCCCAAGCTGGTACTGGTGGAAATGAGAGCAATCAGAGTGAGCATTGGTGGGTGGATTTATTACATGACCTTGTGGGACAACCTCCTCCCCACCAGAAGAGGGAGAAATGAGTGTTTCATCCTTTTGACCCATTCTGGGCTCTTTCTCCTCTCCTCCGTTCTACCTCTTCCCCAGCTTTTCCATCTGTGCCAAGTGTATTTCTGCATTAAAGTCTCCATGCACTGTGGCAGACCTGGCATGTCTGGGGCACAGTGCTGCTGCTGGGGGGGATCAGGCAGGCAAGCCACTGGTGTCCTTTGGAAGCAAAGTGGTGCTGGAGTGCTGGGGAGATGTCTCTCTTGAGACGCACAGGCTAGGTCTGCAGGGTGATGGTGGGTCTGTCCACCAACTCCACAGGGTGATAGTGGGTCCATCCACTACCTCTGCAGTGTGATGGTGGGTCCATCCCCTGCCTCCACGGCTTAATGGTGGGTCTGTGCCCTTCCTCCACACGGTGACATGGTCCAGCTGCTGGCTCTGCTAGCAGCTCCCTCTTGTGCACAAGAAGATCCCCACAGCCATGCCCAGCAAGGCAAAGGTCCCCAGGATCAGGCCCAGCACCAGCGGAACATGTGACCGGCTGCTCTGTGTGCCTGCAAGAGGCAAGAGAGATGGAGGTGACATCTGTGGTCACCCCCATCACATCACCATTTCCCCCCCTGGCCCCAGCACAAACCCGTCCAGGTGCTCTGGGCCCGCAGGATGCCGACGCAGGTGGTGTTGAGGAAATGCTGGAGATGCTGGGTGGTCTCGTTGTACTTCATCAGCTCCTTCTCAGCAAAGGTGGCCACCTCCTCCCGGCCAGGCCAGCGCCGCTCCCAGGTGGCATTGTGGACATGGAAGCTGAGGAAAGCTGTCCCGTTGAGGGTCACCTCATAGAAGCTCTTGGTCGTGCCATTGGGGAAGAGGTGGCAGCCCAGGTGGCACCACAGGCTCTGGGTGTCTGCAGGGACAGAGGGAGGGGTACCAGGTCAGCACCCACCAAGCCACCCACCCTTGACAGTGCACTGCTGTCACCAGCACCCAGAGTCTGCAAGGCCTCAGCTGCAGCAGTGGCTTTTCCAACAGTCAGGGTGACCTGAATTATTCTTCCTTTCCTTATCTCCATCAGTTTTATAGGGCTGGGAAGTTTCTGGGTGCAGAACAAGCTACTCCTTGCTCCCACAGAAGGTTGCAGCACATGAAGTGTGGGGAAAGGGGAGACGTGGGGCTCACATCAGACCCCCTGAGGTGAGAAAGTGTTCCCCAAGGGCCAGGTGAAGACATGCAAAGCAGGGGCAAAACTGGTTTGCAGGCAGCAAAGCAAACAAAGGTAAAACAAACCTGGCACAGGGACTTTGGAGGTAACATGCATGGGACTGAGGACTGCCACAGGCAGTACATGAAACCACCATAATCAGCGTCTCACCCCACCCTGAAGGCTGCAGGGTGCTAACAAGGTGCCTATACCCACCCATCCCCCCTGGGCTGCAGCCCCTCGCCCTTTTCCTGCGAGGCAGCAGGAGCATCTCCCTGTTCCCAGAGAGCTTCAGGGAAGAAGCCCCTAGCTGGGCACAAGGACTCTGTTTGCCCACTCTGAGGTTTTGCGCGTGGCCTTATCCTTGTCCCTTTGCCCATTTGTCCCCAGAGAGGTCCCCCAAGCCCAGGCAGAGCAGGGGGGCTGCACGTCCCCCGGGGTACCACTCACAGTTGATGGGCCTCTCCTTGTTGAAGAGCTTCATCAGCTGGCTGAAGTTATGCAGGTAGGTGGCCACGTCCTGTTGCCTCCTGGCCCAGGTGTCCGGGGGCTCCAGCGGCAGCACCTGGGTTACGTTAAACTCCTCTAGGAGATGGCTGAGCTTCCCGTCCAGGCTGGCGTTCCCCCAGAAGAAGGAGCTGCCCCTGGAGACGCGGGTCCGTTGTAGCATGGTGAAGGTGAGCGGGGCTGCAAGAGACACCAGACATCACCCACCACCCCAGGCATCACCCTCCCCCTAAACCATATGTCCCCTGTGCCATCCCCGGAGGACCTCCAAGCCCACCACCACCATGCGCTCGCCTTACCCGCCCGCTCTGCCCCGCAGCCCAGGGCCCCACAGAGCAGCAGCAAGCGGAGCATCCTGGGGACAGGGACCGGGCCGGGAGTGGTGGCCCCAGGGCTGGCTCAGTGGGGAGTTAAGCGGGTCCGGGGAGGTGGGGCTGCGGGAGGAGGAGAGCGGGAGTCCGGCCAGGTCTCTCCCATTTCCTTCGCCAGAACCACCCGCACCCCTTCCCTGCCGGAGAGCGCGGATGTGGTGACACCGGGATGAGACCCCGAGGTCTTGCAGGACCAGCCTGCACCGCTCCAGCCAGGCGGGGAGCGAGGAGCCAGTGCCTGCCTCAGTTTCCCCATCCCCTGGCACCCTGGCTGCTCCCCAAGGGCAGGAGGAGACGCAGCACCTAGAGCCAGAGCGTGAGAAGGGCGGGATGGGGGGGAGCAGACTGGCAGCACCCACTGGTGCGGGTGATGGTCAGTGGGGATGTCAAGGGAGCCCCGTTCCACTCTTGGGGCATCCCCGCCATGGCGTGGGTGGGAGAAACCCCTTTGGGTGGGCGGCTGGCTGCGCATGGATGTTTTTTGTTTGTAATTAGAGCTTAATTGATTATATATATAATGAATATATATATATCTTTAAAAATATATAAAATGGATACCAAAACGACCCCTGGCACTGTCAGAGACCACCGGCCTGGGCGTGGGGGCGTGGCATCAAGTGGGCGTGGTACCGGGGCGTGGTTTAAGGAAGAGGCGTGTTCGGGGGGGCGTGGAGTGGCCCCAGAAAGAGGGCGGGGCTTGTCCCAGGGGGCGTGTCCGGTGCCGGTGCCGGAGCGCAGCGATGGCGGCGGGGGAGCTGGAGCGGCTGCGGATGGCGGGGGCCGGCATGGCCATCGCCGTCCTCACCAGCGGCGGCGACGCTCAAGGTGGGCCCGGGGAGGGATGGGCTGGGGAGGGGAGGGGGGGGCGGCTCGATGGCCCCGACGGTGGGGGGAACTCCTACCTCTGCACCTCCCCTCCCATGTGCCCCCCAGGGAAGGGGTCGGTGCGGGCCAACCCGCCGCGCTTCCCTGTCCCAGTCACCCCCTGGGCACCTTCACGGGGTCTTCGATGCCCGCCCCATCCAGGATGTCCTCCCCCCCCTTTCCCCGGTGACGTTCCGCCCGCCCCCCCCACTCCCCCGGTGTCCTCCCCCCTCTTCTCAGGTGTCTTCCCCGCCCTTCCCCAGTGTCCCCTCCCCCAGGGACACGCAGCGGGTTTCAGTCCGTATGGCCCCGGGGCAGTTGCTTATCTTTAGCTCTCACCCATGCACTGAGTTTCCTCGGGCTCTGCCTGCCTGGCTCCCTCCGCCCCCCTCCCCAACTGGAGGGGACACTTCAGGGTCACCGATGGGATCCGGTCACCTGTGGGGTCCGGGGTCCCTCGGGGTGGGACCCTCCCAGCTCACATCTCACTTTTCCAGGGATGAATGCTGCAGTCCGTGCCGTCACCCGTATGGGGATATATGTGGGAGCCAAGGTCTTCCTCATCTACGAGGTTGGGGCTCCCCCCTGCTCCCTATCATGGGAGGGGTTGGAACTGACCCCCATCTGTGCCAAGGTCTCCCCCCTCACCTCCACCCCCTGCTTTTCCACAGGGCTACGAGGGGCTGGTGGAGGGGGGAGACAACATCAAGCAAGCCAACTGGTTAAGCGTCTCCAACATCATCCAGCTGGTGAGGTTCACCAGTGGGGCCACAGGACCCCCCCATCCCCCATTATGACCCCCAAACCTACATGGTGAGCTGTGTCCTCTTCTTTACTCTCCAGGGTGGGACGGTGATTGGCAGCGCCCGCTGCAAAGCCTTCACCACCCGGGCAGGTCGGCTGCGGGCTGCCCGTAACCTGGTGGAGCACAGCATCACCAACCTTTGTGTCATCGGTGGGGACGGCAGCCTGACAGGGGCTGACATCTTCCGCTCTGAGTGGGCTGGGCTACTGGAGGAGCTGGTCCAGGATGGTATGTGAAACCCCCACTCCCTGAAACACTTGGGTGGGTAGAGCTGAAAGCATCCCAGTGGTGTTTAAATCCAGAGGTCCACCCCATCATGAGGGCTGAGCTCTTCCCCTGCTTTTGCAGGATCCATCCTGATGTTGGGGAGATCATGGGAGCACCCTAACATAACCAGTGATGTGGCTGTGTGTGTGTGTCCCACAGGGCAGATCAGCGAGGAGGTGGCACGGGAGAACTGCCGCTTGAACATCGTGGGGCTGGTGGGCTCCATTGACAACGACTTCTGCGGCACTGACATGACCATTGGCACTGACTCCGCACTGCACCGCATCATGGAGGTCATCGATGCCATCACCACCACGGCGCAGAGGTGAGTGGGCTAGGGGGCCTTTGGGTGCCAGAGCACCTTGGCCATTCCACCCACCCACTTTCTTCTCCCACCCATGTCCTTGCAGCCACCAGCGGACATTCGTGCTGGAAGTGATGGGCCGCCACTGCGGGTAAGAAACCACAGGGGGAAAGTCTGAGATGCCATGTTTTGGAGCCGGGCTGGTTCCAGAGCTGCCACCACCACATCCCCCTCAGGTACCTGGCACTGGTGTCTGGCTTGGCCTCAGGTGCTGACTGGCTCTTCATCCCCGAATCCCCTCCAGAGGATGGCTGGGAGGACCTCATGTGCGAGAGGCTTGGGGAGGTGAGCTGGGGGGAGTGTCCTATGGTCCTGTCCCCCTTTTATCCCTGGGGAGCCTCCATGGGGACCCAGGCTGATCCCCTGCCAAGCTTCAGGAGGTCTTACCAGTCACTGTCCCTGTGAAACGGGGCACTCAGCCCAGCGCAAACCCAGCCCAGTGCTGGCTGGGTGGGCCTGGCCACCTGCAACCTCACCCCAGCATGTGGTTGGTGAGGGCAAAGGACGCTGGGGCTCAGCCACCAGAGAGCTCTGGCCAAGCCCCAGCAGGCATATTCTGCAGACGCGCAGCAGAGGGTCCCGGCTCAACATCATCATCATTGCCGAGGGTGCCATTGACCGCAACGGCAAACCCATCTCCTCCAACTATGTGAAGGATGTAAGCGCCCGCTCCTGACCCTGCCCCGGCACCCATGGTGGCACCAGTGTGTCCCTGGTGTGTCTGTCCCCCTTCGTTGTGACATCCTCTCTTCCCCACAGCTGGTGGTGAAACGCTTGGGCTTTGACACGCGGGTCACTGTCCTGGGACATGTGCAGCGTGGGGGAACCCCATCAGCCTTTGACCGTGTGCTGGTAGGTCCAGAGGTGACATGGAGCCACCCTGTGGAGAGGAGCAGGCAGTTGGGTTCTGACCCCGGGGGAGTGTCCCACCCCTTGGGTGTGGGTGGCCCTGGTGTCACAGCGGTGGGCACCCCTTCCCCTTTGCAGAGCAGCAAGATGGGGATGGAGGCGGTGATGGCGCTGCTGGAGGCCACCCCAGACACCCCGGCCTGTGTGGTGAGCCTCTCAGGGAACCAGTCAGTCCGGCTACCACTCATGGAGTGTGTTCAGGTGGTGAGTATTGGGGGGGATCGGACACACCAGGCTCCCTAGGTGGGGGCTCCCACTGTCCTGCCCACAGGCAGGGGTGTCACATGGCTGCCTCTCTCCTTGCCCAAGACAAAGGATGTGCAGAAGGCCATGGATGAGAAGAGGTTTGAGGAGGCCATCCAGCTCCGTGGGAGGTGAGGAGTGACAATGAGAGCGAGGGGAGACAGCTCTATGTGTCAGGGGTCTTCTCCCCAGGGGCTTCTGCTGCTGGGGAGGGTCCCCTCCCTGCACCCCTAGGGCCCAGGTGCTCCCCAGGGCCATGACATCTTGTGCTTGCAGGAGCTTTGAGAACAATTGGAACATCTACAAGCTGCTGGCACACGAGAAGCCGGCACAGGAGAAGGTGAGGAGGGGTGGGGAGCAGTGGGGGACACTGCCCCCCTTCTTGGGGACAGGCACCCACATGTCATCCCCACCCCTGTCCCTGCAGACACCCTTCAGCCTGGCCATCCTGAATGTGGGGGCTCCTGCCGCCGGCATGAACGCTGCTGTCAGGTCAGCCGTGCGGATCGCCATCTGCCAGGGACACACTGTCTACGTGGTGAATGATGGCTTCGAGGGCTTGTCCAAGGGGCAGGTAAGGGACATGGTGAGCCAGAGGGCTGCAGGTTAACAAGGGGGGTGGGTTTGGGCTTGGAGGGGGTGAGCGGGGGTGCTCCCTCATCCCCCAACTGGGTGCTGCCACTTGCAGATCCGTGAGGTGGGCTGGCACGACGTGGCGGGCTGGCTGGGACGAGGCGGGTCCATGCTGGGCACCAAGCGGTAAGAACGGCCCTGGGGGGGGCAGGGGATGGAGCAGAGGGGATGCTGCTGTACCCAGGCATTGCAAGGACCCCCTCCCCATCATCACCTTGGACTCTCTTCTGCGCTTGCCCGCTGCAGGACGCTCCCCAAAACCTGCATGGAAAAGATTGTGGAGAACATACGGAAATTCAACATCCAGGGGCTTCTGGTCATCGGGGGGTTCGAGGTGCGGGGAAACCCCTGTATTCCTGGGGGGGCGGGGCTTTCAGCACCCTGGGCCATCCTTTTTGGGATGTGGATCCAGGAGTGGGGCCAGCGTCTCCCCAGCCCTCGTCTTCTTGCAGGCATATGAGGGGGTGCTGCAGCTGGTGGAGGCTCGTGGGCAGTACGAGGAGCTCTGCATCATCATGTGCGTCATCCCTGCCACCATCAGCAACAATGTGCCCGGGACTGACTTCAGCCTTGGTTCTGACACAGCCGTCAACGCAGCCATGGAGGTGAGGGACAGGGCTCCCCTCACGTTTTGGGACGACACTTGGGAAGGAACCAGCAAAGATGGGTCTTCCTGGTGTCACCTTCCCCTTCTCTCGGCACAGAGCTGTGACCGCATCAAGCAGTCAGCCTCGGGCACCAAGCGCCGGGTCTTCATCGTGGAAACCATGGGGGGCTACTGCGGGTACTTGTCCACCGTCACCGGCATCGCGGTGGGCGCCGACGCTGCCTACGTCTATGAAGATCCCTTCACCATCCACGATCTGAAGGTGAGTGGGGCAGGAACTGCTTTCTGGGTGAAAATAAGAAATAAAACTAGGAAGGGAGGGTTCTAGGATAGGGCATGATTTGGCGGAGAACGTTCAAGTCCCATGATGCCTGTGGGCAGGTGTCCCGTGGGTTGATGTCAGTGGTACTTGTGTCCAAACAAGAGGCCCAGAAGGCCCTGCAATGGCTGTCAGCATCTTGGTGTTCACCTTGCAGGCCAACGTGGAACACTTGACTGACAAAATGAAGACAGACATCCAGAGAGGGCTGGTTCTGCGGTGAGTTGGGGACCCTTGGGAATGCTGGCTAAAAAACCCGGCCTGGTGGTAGGGAATGGGGCTGGAACTGAGCACTTCCTCCAGCCAGAGAGGGGTTCCCAGGTGCAGCGGGGTTTGGCACGGTGGGTGCATGGGCAGGATGCCACCCTTGGCCAGGGGAACAGTCCTGCACTGGATGCTCCCCCTGCCATCCCCACCCCAGCACCAGGGTCCTTCTGGGGAGATGGGCTCTGCTCCAGGCCTCAGGGAGAACAAAAGGGTAAAACCTAAGGGTATAGAGTTTAGAGCAGCACAAGAGAGACCTCCGGGGGATGCCAGGTTAAGGAGGAGCAGTCCCCCAATCCCTTCCCTCTGCTCCTTCAGCAATGAGAAGTGCCATGAGCACTACACCACCGAGTTCCTCTACAACCTCTACTCCTCCGAGGGCAAAGGCATCTTTGACTGCAGGATTAACGTCCTTGGCCACCTCCAGCAGGTATGGGGGACAGGGCCTCTCAGTCCACTGCTGTCCTCTCAAGCTGGGTGGGTTTGACATCACCATTTCTATGTCCCCAGGGGGGAGCCCCAACCCCCTTTGACCGCAACTATGGGACGAAACTGGGTGTGAAGGCGGTGCTGTGGATGTCAGAGAAGCTGCAGGCAGCCTACCGCAAGGGTGAGCTGAGGGCTGGGGATCCCGTTGGGGTGGGGGGAGAGGCTGGTGGCACTGGGCAGACCCTGTTGCCACTCAACCCCCAGTGAGGTGGCCATGGTCATCAGCGTCCTCCTCCTAGGGCGCGTGTTTGCCAACTCGGGAGACTCTGCCTGCGTGATCGGGCTCAGGAAGAAGGTGGTGGCCTTCAGCCCCGTCACAGAGCTCAAGAAAGTGACGGATTTTGAGTAAGTCCCTGTCCCCACACCCCAGCCATTTACCAGATCTCAAAGGGACTTTGCTGGGTTGTCCCTGGGGCCCCTCTAGAACTGTGTCCCCTCCTGTGCAGGCACAGGCTGCCCCAGGAGCAGTGGTGGCTGAACCTGCGTCTGATGCTGAAGATGCTTGCCAACTACCAGATCAGCCTGACCGAGTACATCTCGGGGAAGATGGAGCACGTCACCCGCCGCACCCTCAGCATCGAGAAGGGCTTCTAGTCCCACTGTCCCAAGCCATACCTCCCCTCTGCGTCCTCTCCATCCCCACGTGCTGCTTGGGGAGCACCAGGTCCCTCCCTGTTCTCAGTAGCCCTGTAGCTTTGCCACTGACCCCTTACAGCAGGCAGAGCTCCCCAAAAGCCTGCCCCAAACCGCAGCTTCAGGGTCTGGTCCCTATGCAGATGCAAAGAAGAGGTGCTGCTAGAACCCAGCTGTGCAGCCCAGACCCTTCATCATTCCTACATAATTCATTCCTATTATTTAATGATGGGGTACCTTGAGTCCTGACCAAATCGCTGCTTTTAGTCGCCTGCCCTGTGCGCGGGAGGGGAGTTGAGGAGGATGCGGTGCCACCTCAGAGAGGGTAGGGGCTGGCCCCAGGGCTTTTGCCTGCCCTGTGAGCCCTGGTAAAGCTTCATCCTCCCGTGGTGTTTGCCTGGTGGGGTGTCTGGAGGGCTCGGACCTGGCAAGCCCCTCTTCCCTAACCACCTTGCATGACGCTTGGCTGCGACTGTCACCACACCACCCTGGGGCCGTGCCTGTCATCATCACTGTTGCTCTGCAAGCCCCCAATATCTTGTACTGCTGGCAGCACCGCACTCCTCTAGAGATAAAACCTGCTGGAGCCAAACCTGCCTCGCCGGAGAGCAGTCATTGCGTGCCGAGTCCCCACGGGGAGTAATGGGGGAGGCAGCACTGGGGTTAGGACAGGGATGAGCAAAGCCACATGGTTTGCCAGAGATGGATTAAGGAAGTTTTCATGCTTCATGTGTCCTCAGAGCCTGGGAGCGTTGGACTTTGGGCTGCCCTTCTTTGGTAGTCCCCGTTCCCAGGCCAGTTTTCTCCTGGGGGTTTCAGCTGATGGCTCCAGACTCTTGGACATCAGCACCAGGATGCATCATAGTTCTTTGGTTCAGACGTGCAGTTGGGTTTTTTTTCCCTCCGTGTGGAGCTGTCCCCAAGTGACTTATCTCCCCCTTTGAATTCAGTGCTTTTCCCCTCGCTGGCCATGTTACTTGCTGTAGGCTCCAGAGGGAGATGGTAATTGTAACATTGCTGCCAGAGCTGGACATGCAGAGAAAGAGCAGACTGTGGGGATGGAGGCAGCTTTGCTGCTGTTCCCAGGCAAGTCACTGCCCTGAGGACCCTAGGAAGGGCTCATTCCAATGCTGGGGAAGTGATGGGTGGGAAATAGGCTCTTAAACTGTCCGCTGTGCCACTTTTGAGGAGCCCCAACTGGCTCCCTATTAGCCATGGACCCAAACACCTTTGTTGTCCCACACACTGGCCTCACCATTGGCCTCGGAGAGCCCCTGATGCTCTGAACATGGATTGCACTGGATCTGCACTGGCTGGACAGCCCCTGGCCTTTTCCATCAATGGGAAACATCTGCCCTTGACGCTCAATATCCCCTGCTGAGGCAGGTCAGGACACCAGAGGGGCGGGCAGCACAATGGAGTGGCTGGCAGGACAGCAAAGGGGTAGGTAGGGTCCCACAGCACTCCATCAGCAGATATTAGGGGCAGAGGTGTCCCCACCCTCAACTGCACATGTGGGTACACTTGGGTACTGCACCCCTAACACCTCATTTCTGGCCTGTAGTGACAGATTCCTGGGGAGAGGGGGGTGGGTGATCCCATGGAGGGCAACTGCCCTGTGCCCTGCCAGGCCGAGCAGGAGGGGAGATGGTGACTGTGGCCCCAGGCTCCCTGGCAGAGCCAGCCCACCTCTGGCTTTCCTCTTGTCCCCAGAGAGCAAGCAGAGCAAAAAGCCAGGAGCATCTCTCTGCCGAGGGCAGGCTGCCAAGTCCCCAGAGTGAGCTGGCGTGAGCAGCAGGGACCGGCCTGCCCTGGGCTGTGCCGAGAGCAGGATGCTGTGAGGTCAAGCCTGCCAGGAGTGGTGGGGAGCATGGAGGACAGCTCTCCTGGCAGCCCCACCATTGGCACCAGCCAAGTATGACGAGCGCGGCACGTAGGCAGCGAGCTCAGCTCAGGGACAGTCGTGTGGTCAGGGATTAACAACCCAACTTCTCCAGCAGAACAGAGGGAACTGTGCCAGAGCAGCCTCAGGCCACAGCGATTGCTCCATTAGCCACCCTCACCCCGAACCAGTCCTGATGACAAACCATGACGCTTGCTTTGATCCCAGCAAAGCTGGAAGAAGGCGGGGGGGTCTGACACGCTTGAACAGCAGCTCCCCTGCTCCCCAACATGGACAGATGTGACTTCTGCCATCAAGCAGGTTGTGGGGACAGCCTAGGAGAGGACATGCCCTTTGCAGGAAGGCAAGATGCAAAGGAGATGATGGGTAAGTCTCTCGGGCCCTGGCTGTCAAGGGAAGTCTGGGATGTTATAAATCATGCTGGCCATTTAAATGCAGCTGGGTTTAATGCAGAAGGCAAGAATTAGGTCAGTTGAGGAGTTAAAAGGCATCAGCAACCTTCACCCGACTGATGAAGATCAAACTCTGCCCTCTCCCACCAAGCAAAGGCCAAGCAAACAGGCATGTGGACACAGGGCTGTCATCATTCCTGAGGCACATTCCTTCCCAGCAGCACAACCCAGGGGACTCAGACACTTCTACAAGGGGGGGACACATGAAGGCCATGCTTCTGGGGTCCACAGCTGAGTGGCACTGAGGGCTCCTGTCCTACATCACCAGGGCCATCATCCTGCCCGGGAAGGCTCTGCAACCTCTACACAAGCCAGCAAGCTTTGCTGGCTGTCTTTCTATCTCTTTTTGCTTCCTGTACTCTGTGAGAGCTTGTGGCTGCAGGAAGATTCCCAAACGGCACAGTGCTTTTGAAAAGCAGCCCTGCAGCTGCAGCTGGGTGCAGGAGCCACCATCAAGCACATGCAGGAGAGCTGTGACACGGGTTCAGTGAAGCAGGAAGGCACAGAGGCCCACAGCCCTCCTCCTGCTCTGTGGGGCTGACAATGAGAGCTGTGAACCAGAGGTAATGGAGCAATGCCTGGAGTCAGTCATTCTCACTGTTTGCTGAACCCCAGCCACAACTTAACATCTCCCAGGGGGATAACTGCTTTTATTTGGTATGTCACAACTTCTTAGTATTTAAATGGCTCTATAAAATCTCAGGAAATGCAGCTTTCTCAGTTAAAGAGAAACATCACTCCCGATGCCTCTGTAAATGCTTGGCTTTTTTTCTCCCAGCTGCAAAATGCACAGGGGCTTTTGACTTAAGTGCAACTTAATTTCCTTAAGCTGCTCTAATGCCTGCAGGGGCATTGGGGGCTGAGCAGTACAGCTGAGCATTCAGATCTGCAAGAGAGTAATTTCAGTTTCACCTAGGCTGCACTGGGATTTTTTTTGGGCCACCAGACTGCCAAGTCATATGCTGCATGAGCTAACAAGGACCAGAAGTAGTCGGGAGTTGAAGACAAATTAAGAACTTGACATTGACCTTCACATTTGCCACAAGACAGTTCTTGGTGACCATTTCAGGCAGCACCTTCCCGACAGAGACTTCACAAAAACAAATCTTTGCAGTAGAAAATGCCCTCAGAAGTCTGCTCCACACAGAGACTGGCTGAGGGTTTGTCTGACAGGGAGCCACCTTTCTAGAGGTCAGCAGGCTCTGCCATCCCCCTTCCATCACACAGCCCAGCAGCACTACTCTCCCTGCAGCCTTGCTCACTCGGGCTTTGCTGCTTCCCCGGCAGCTCCCATCACCCAACCCCAGCAACACACGGTATTAAGGAGCCTGCTACATCAGCAGGAAAGCTCCCAAGAGTCAGCCCTGGGGTAGCAATGTCAGGAGTCCCAGGGGCAGCCAGCAGCACACCATCCCAGCCCCTCTGCAGGGGAAGAGCAGTGGGGAACACCAGGCTGCAGCCAGGCACGTGTGGGGCAGGAGGGTGCTGCAGGGCTGGTGCTGCAGGGGGGTTTGTCACGGGCACCATCACTCCTCCTTACAGCTCCTTCTTCTGAGAGGCCTGGAGCCTCCTCCCCACCGTCTGCTGGACAATCTCCAGACCTTCCACATCCAGTTCGTTGGTGAGAAGCAGGATAGCATTCAGGACATTGTTCTGTTGGGGGTGAGACAGACACGGCTTCACATGTTAATGCCAGCCTGGAAAAAGGACACTTGATTTTCAGAGAGCTTGTCTTTCTAGGAACTCCACCACCATCACCACTGGCAGCAGAGTGCAACAGCCACCTGCAGCTACAGGGAGAGATGAAACACAGGCAGAGGCTGCATGTGGCTGGCTGGAATGCAGGACAATCCTGTCTGCCCAGTCCCGCACAGACTGCCCACATGCCTCTGGCTCCCCATGCCCCTCCCAGATGCCTTCTGCAAGGAAAGAGGCGCTCAAGAGCTGCCACTCTCTCTCTCTCTCTCCAGCGTGACTGTTTGTGTAGGATGGGAAAGGACAGAAACCCCTCTGATCTGAGCGGTAAAAAGAGCTGGTAGAACCCTGAAAGCACAAGCTGAAAGGAACCCTTGAAGGTCCCCAGCTCAGCCTCCCACTGATGCAGGACTACTGCTGACACCAGGCCATGGCTCTGTCAAACCACGCCTTGAAAAACTCCAGGGAGAGATTCCACAGCCTCCCGAAAAAAATGTCCTTCTAGGGAAAATCTTTCCCCTCACATCAAACCTGAACCTCCCTTTGTTTAACATCTTCTCTTTCAAAGGCTGAACCCCTGCAGCACTACAAATGGCACTGCAAAGCAACACGCTGAACTACACCTAAAACATGAACTAAAGAGAGATCATCAAAATGAGGCAGAATGTGGTCTAGATCTCATCCTGCTGATTGCAGGGATTGCACTGAGCCCACCAGACAGCAGCTCCCAGCTGGGCAGTCAAGATCCATGAGGTTCGCCTGAGGCTACATCATAGAGAGGTCTGAGGAACCCGCTAAGTTTCAAATTCAGCAGTCTCCTGTCCATCAGGCCAACAGCCTGCCAGCTGCACTTCAGCAGCTCCACAGTTACCACGTGTTCTTAGCACAGCCCAAGCGGAGGGACACCCATGAGGTTGTGTGCAAACAGATCAAGAGGACAAACTCCATTGAGCTTTCTTTACACTGCCTGATGCCCTAAAGATAGAACAGCATGGAACAGAACAGCACAGAACAGAGTATTTCTATAAGAAGGGACCTACAGTGATCATCAAATCCAACTGCCTGACAACTTCAGGGCTGACCAAAAGTTAAAGTATGTTACTACAGACATTGTCCAAATGTCTCTTAAACACTGTCAGGCTCAGTGCACCAATCACCAGGAAGCCTGTTCCACTCTTTGACCACGCTCTCAGAAAGAAATGCTTCCTAATGTCCTGCCTGAACCTCCCCTGGAGCGTTCCCATAAGTCCTGCCCCTGGATGCCAGCACCTCCCTCTCTATGTCCCCTTCTCAGGAAGCTGTCCAGAGCAGTGAGATCACCCCTCAGGCTCCTTTGCTTCTAACCAGACAAGTCTGAATTCCTCAGCCGCTCCACACTGGACATTTCTCCCAGCCTGTCACCAGCTTTGTTGTCCTCCCCTGGATGCACTCAAGTACCTTCTTAAAATCATGGGACCCAGAACTGCAATGTTGAAAAGCAACTTGAAAAGATACTCACTCTCTTCTTTCGGTTGCAGTCTGTCTCCTGAGGTGAAAAGGAGGAAAATTTGTCCCTGGGAACAGGCTTCATACCAAGCTCCTCTCGAATTTTGCTAAAGAAGGAAAGGAAGAGGAAATGTTATCGCGAGCAGCTGGCAGAACCTTCCTCTGCCAGGCCAATCCTTTTCAACCATCGGCAACCAGACAAGAAGTACCCAGATGAAGGACTCAAGGCATGTCAACTCACGCACCACCACTGCCTACAGACTGCAACACCCCAAGCCAATCTCCCATATCTATAAAAGGCAAATGGGCACACTGCTTGCTGCCCCACCTGGGAGGACAGATTCCCATGCCCGATGGCAGCTGGGACTGCAGAGCCTGTCACACTGCAAACAACATGTGCCATGGAGCTGGCACCAGAGTGTGTGGCAGAGGCAGAGCTAAGCGGGAGTCAAGCAGAGCTCGGAGAGGATCCATCTCTGCACACACAGCTGACATGCTTGAGAGTAAGCACCCACCTACAGAGAAGCCTGCTCTGCAGAAACAGAACCAGACCCGCCAGTGCTACCAAACCAGCACAGCTCCAGCAGGCTAACTGGAACAACAGGAATTTGCAACAGCTGCAGGCCTGGCCCATGGGATTTTAGTGTTGGCTGGCAGGATCCTTTCAAGCTACACGTGAGTTCAGCCCAGAAATCATGACAGCTGCTAAGCAAGCCCTCACTTTGTCTCCTCCAGACTGAAACTGAGCAGTTCACTCTCGGTCTTGTTTGTGGATTCAGCAGCACTGGATTCAGTGGACTCAGGGCAGCCATTCTCCACGCTCTTCCTGGCTGGTGGGGCTGTGATCTCCTCCCCATCAACCAGGGCCTGGGACAGTTCTTCCTCTGTCACAGCTGCAAAAGCCAAAACATAACCCTGCTGCAATGAAATCCAGAACTGTACCACACAGGTTTGGTCCTAGAAATTGTCCTTTTGCTTTTGTCCAATTGGCCTTTTGCTTTTATCCTCCTGCAGTAAAACCCACACAGGAGAACACTGGCAGCTGTGTTCCCTCTCAAAGGGAAGGTATCAGGGGGTGATACAAACATGTTTTGCTATCTCTTCTCTCTGGAGAAGGCTCCAGAAGTCACCAAATTGCTGCTACCAGATGGGAAAAAGGTTGTTTTTTTTTACCACAGCAGAGCCAATTACAGAATCTTTGTTTAGCCACAGCAAAGGAGAGTGCTCTAAAAAACCACTAATTAGTGGTACTGCCTTAGCTATAATGAGGCACGCCCAGTACCACTAGAGTGTTAACTCTGGTAGTGCAGGGAAAGGAGAAAACAGCTTAGGATCTTGCAGAGGGGACATTCAACCTCATCCTGGTTCAAGGAAGAGTCAGAGGACACCTTGAAGAGAGGAGCTAACACCTTACCAGTTCCCAGTACACCCTGCCCATGGCTCAGGGCTGTTTACCTGCAAACACCCACCTTGGTTATCAAGCTTGTGCAGGCTGGGTAGGTTACGCAGCACAGTCATTCGGTAGCGGTGGGGATCTGACCCACAACAAGGATTTTCAGACAGCCACAGGACTCGCAGCCGGGGCAGGTTTTTGAGGTAGAAGAGTTCATTTAGGCTTGTAATGTTGTTCTTCCTCAGATAGAGTTCAGTCAGATTCTGGCACTGATGCAGTGGCTCAAGGTCTGAGATGCCATTTACACTGAGGAGAAATGGCAGGATTAGAGAGAGCAGGCAGCCCGACCCTCCCACACTGTACTGCTCAGGTGATCCCACCTAAACTACGGAATAGGACTTGGGGAAGAACAATCTTATGAAATCTTAACACTTCTGAAAACCAGGATTATTTCCTTGAGTAGCAAAGGGAAAGGTGCACGGGATCTAGCAGGAGACTAATCATTTCTGCATCTCTGCCGCTGAAGAAATTAGGCAAGAGGAACCAGACAGCTCAGACACACAACCACAGAAAAGTTGCAAGAAGCCAAGGGCCAAGGCACAGCCCCACAAGCAATGTAATTTCCCCTGCCCTCTCCCAGGCCAGCAGCCTGACATTCACCTGAACGTGATCACCTCGACGTTGGGCAAATCCCGGCAGATTGATATCTGGGCAGGGAGAGGCAGAAACAGCAAGTTACAACTCTCAGGAAAAAAAAAAAATAAAAACAATTTAAATCACAAACAAGCACGATAAAAGCAAGAACGGGAATTTCTGTTTGCTTCAGTCTAACCCAAGCTGAACACCCCCGGAGAGACCTTCTGCCATAGCCAGTGCAGAGTCAGCAGCTCCTCCGCCCTCTCCGCCCAGGAGTGCCATGGAGAAACCAGCCAGCACCACCTCGCTCTGCTGCTCCAGCAGCTCTGCAGCTCCAGCCAGGGCACACAAGCAGGGATCCCTCCTCATCCCCCAGGCAGCCCTCTCCTAACAAGAGTATGCCATCCAAACTCCCAAACAAGCGAGGAAAGACTTCTACAGGGGTCTGTTGTGCAGGGCCTTGGAACTTTCCAAGCGCTCTCTGGAAATAATAACCCCTTTTAAAAATTTTTATGAGATGCTAAATCGATCCTGAAAAGCACTGCAGCTCGCTGGCACCCATCCAGCCCAAACCCAGGCCTGTGCCTTCCTCAGCACCCCACTGACCACATCCCCTCCCCACACCAGCCGCTGTTCCAGGCTGAGGCATCATCCCTCCTGCAACACTGCATGGCCCCGGGCTGGGGCTCCATAGGGCCATAGGGCCCCTCATCGCCGACTGGTCCTGGCAGGGTGGGAGCGGGCTGTGCGGTACTTACATCAGTCAGGTGGCTGCCCCTGTGGGAGGAGAGCAGGAGGGGGTCACCGGGAGCACGGCAGGGCCCAGCCACCCACCACAGCCCCCATGCTGGGCTGCACAGCCACAACGCTGCACCCCACCACCTCCATCCTGCCTCATCACAGCTCCTCTGACATGGGCCTCCTTCTTCCAGCCCAGCCCTGTCACCCTCTCCCCATCCCTCTTCCTTTCTCTCCAGCCCTGTATCCTCCTCCCCAGCTCTGTCCCCCTCTCCCCAGCCCTGCCTGTGCCCCCGCCCTACCCTCCCCGCCATGCCCACCGCTTCCCCCACCGCTCTCCCCGCCTCCCTCCGATCCCTTCCCCGCTGGGCCCCACCAGCAGTTGAGGCGACCATCGAGGGCGGCGGCCTTGGCCCGGACCAGCACAGCCGCCCGAGTCAGCCTCATGGCCGGGCCGGGCCCCGCCGCCGCCGCCGCCGTCTCCAAGGGCGGGCCCTGCCGCCAGCGCAGGCTCCTCCCGGCCGGGGCGGGACGCGCTGGGCCCGGGCACCGGAGCTCTGGCTTTCCGCTCCGCTCCGGGGCCGGGCAGCGGTGAGGGGGTCCTTCGAGTGTGCCTGCCCGGCCGAGAATGAGCTGTCCTGAGCGGGCCCTGCAGATCCATCCCCGAAGGGCAGATTTATTTAATTGTTTCGGATTTACATGTAAACCCTATTCCTCGTTACGCTCCACCTCACTAAGGGCTGTACCTGCTGCTGTACGTGATCATGATCTGGCGGGGCGCTGGACTCGATGTTTGAGGTCTCTTCTAAGCCCCTAACTCTGTGTGATTTCTGTAATTTCTGGGTACAACTACAGCTTTATGTATATATTCCTATCCATATATATATGTATATCTAACTTCCTAGATGAGTATTGTGTACCCCTCTCTCTATATGCATACAGAAAGTGTGCGTAAACAAGAAATATACATAAATTTCTGCACCCCTTCAATATTTATACGTAGAACTGTAGGTACCACTGCTGACTGCACCAGCAGCCCCAAGGCCAGGCCTCCCCCATTACGTTTTGGGGTGAAACTGCAGTGATGTGCCTCTGTTTTGTATCTTGGGGGTTCAACATGCATCACTGGTGGCTGACCAGAGGCAGCTTAGGGAAGTGGTGTGGTTAGCAAAGACTCAGTCCAAAACAAGGGGTTAAGGCAGAGTTTCCCGATATTTCTGCCTTATTCTGTAACAGCAATGCTCACAGGATGCAGGCTGCCAATTGTTTAGTTGTTGTCACTGGTGTTCTGGTTGTAGAGGTTTAAACACATTGGAATGGACCCCTTGGCTATAGTGGTCCAACTTGTCCCCCCATTTCTGGATTAGCCAAGGGCAGAGAAGTGCGTTGGTTGGGTCTGATGGGCACATGCTCTTCAGGAAAATTGTGAGATAAGCCTATTAGGCAGATCATCCCTCTGCATTTCCTTCTTTTCTATCTCTTGGCTGCTGTCACACCTGTGGGCAGTTAGCCAGGATGTTGGGCTGGGAGGCCAGAGCTCCAGCGCTGCTGACATTTTTAGAGCTGGACATAATTACCTGGAGGCAACTGAAGCCATTTTTGGAGTTCTTGAATTCTCTGTGTGCTGCTGTTCTCAGGCCAGTTGGTGTGAGGTGGCTACTGGGACAATGGGTTTGGCCACCTAGGTGACATATTGGTGAAGGCAGCTGCAGGATTCAAATCCTTGGTGTCTCAGGAGAATCAGCATTGTGATTGGCTTTGTGGTGCTTTCATTCTCCAAATCCCGGACTGTTTTCACTTCCAGTGGTACGAAGATCCCCAAGCAGAGTTTCAGCAGCCCGGCTGTGCTATCCTAGCCCCAGCCATGCCTTTACTGCATTGGCTGCAGTGAAGCCTGTCCCTGAAACAGGCTAAGTAGATTAAGGAGCCTTCTCTAGGTGCCACAGAGAGATTTCGTAATCATCTCATTGACAAAAATACATTTCAGTCAGATGAAATGTACACAGCCTCCTCTGTCTGCTCTGATGCCTCTCCTGCCACAAATGCACGCTCAAAAGACTTGTTTCATT
This sequence comes from Heliangelus exortis, assembly GCF_036169615.1. Lineage (NCBI taxonomy): Eukaryota > Metazoa > Chordata > Aves > Apodiformes > Trochilidae > Heliangelus > Heliangelus exortis. Next base: position 10,377,365 of record NC_092430.1, read on the forward strand.
CAGGTTAATTATATAACATTGATTTTAATCCCCATTTAAATAGTGCAAGTACTGCCAGTAATGATCTCAGGCAAACCTCTTCCCTGCTCTTTTAAAGAAGGAGAGGGCTTAAATAATGCATACAGACTTGTAAAGTATGTTAAAGTAGCAGCCGACAGAGAAGAACAAAAAAAACACTGAGGTTTCCGCAGGGTCTTGCAAGGTTGTGTAGGATCACCCACAATCCCTGGCATGTCCACCTGCCACTCACAGCGTCATCCACCAGAACCTTCCCTGGATGTGCTATGGGATTGCTGTTGGTGTGTGAGTCACAGAAAAGGGAACTTGAAGGAGCTGGGACCTGCCAGTGATGATGATTATGATGATGAAGCTCTGTTGGTAGTAACAGCCAGGAACAGCACCTTCATGATTGGCACCACCTTCACTGCAGCAGCATGCTTATCAGTAGTTACTTCCTCCACTGGCAATGGTGGTAACTCATTAACCTGGTGCAGATGCCAGAACTGTACAGACACTTTCCTCACTGCTGCAGAAGTGAGGGCAACCAGAGCCACCTCTGTTGGTACTGCCGTACTGCCACACTTGCAATGCTCGTATCTGCTGACAGCAGCTTCATGTAGTCCAAAAGCTGATCCCCTACCAAGCACCGTCCTGGACAGGAGCTGTTCAATGGAGTATAAGGAATAGGACAGATTGGGAGAGGCATTCAGAGAACTTGTTTTATTCTCCTGGTTTCACCACAGAGGTGGGCAGCACTCCTGGAGATGCGCTCTGTGCCCTCCCCTCCCGCCTGGTGTGTGGCAGGGAAGGGCTGGCGACCGGGCTGGTTTTGGGAAAGCCCCACTTGTTTGAAAATGTCTCAGCAGTCTTCTCGTGGGCAGCAAGTTGTTCCTGTAACTGCTCCAATGTAACAGCATCATGGCAAGCTTGAGTGTTGTGGTTCAGAAGATGCTCTGCTCATGGCAGCCCTCCAGCGGCTATTGCAACCAGAGGACATTCCCTGAGTGCCGCTGCCGTCACTGCTCCAGCCTCAGCAAGACTGTGTGGGATCACTGTTTGGATGTCAGCAGGAAATGCCGTGGCTTGGTAAGAAATAATAACAAAATCATCTTGGAGACAAGCATGTCACCACAGAGCTGCATGGGCTCCATCAGAGGAGTTTTGTCTTTTGGAAGCATTCTCTTCAGCCCCTCTGAAGAGCCAGCAAAGAGGAAGACTGTCTACAAGACACTACCAGAGCCAGTGAAGGAGGTGAGTGCTCCTGGGGCGCTCTTTGTGGCAAGTTGACAGAGGAACTTCTGCAGAAATTTGGGGAAAGAACTCTGGAAAGGACTTCCAGGAATGTTCCTGCTATCTACAATCTCTACCTGCACAGCTGTTCCAGTATGAAGACACCAGCACTAGCACTGTTTTACTGGAGAGCTGTACAGTCACGGTGAGTGCTCCTGAAGCCAGCTTGGGACCTCACATAGCTCCAGTGATCTGGCCAGGATAAGGGATTTCACAACAGCCATGAGCCATTTAACCCAACAAATATGAATTCTCAAGATGACTGCCATCCACAGTAAAGGGAAATCAAACCAGGGCACTTCAATAAACAGTAGCTTCAAATTACACCCCTGTCACCCCATGCTACAATATAGAAAGCATTAAGTCAAGGACTTGCAAGTTATTTGTGTAGTAAATTGCTGTCTTACTAAAAGCTAATCTGAGGGGAGCAGCTTGCTGTCCTCACAGCCAATTGCATGGAACAAGTATTCAATTTATTGTGCAGACTACAAAACTGAGAGTGAAGAGGCAAAGGCTGCCAGATAGACAGCAGACTTATTTCTTCAGACTGTTCTTCACCCCTGTGCGGCCTGTGTTTTAGTGCTTTGCCATGCCAACAGAGCTAGTCATGGTTTACAGCTGAAACACCAAAATAAGTGGTGATTTCCACTCATCACAGTGCTCTGCTGACGCTGTTATTATCTGTTCCTGTTGCCAGTAATATGCGTTGTCTGAATACTTTCCATGGGACTTGGGATCCTGCTGATTTGTATCTAATGAAAGTAAAATATTACACTTCTTCATGCAGAATGTGCAACACTGTCAGATTCAGGAAGGAGCCTGAAGGGATCAGGGTGATACGTCCCTCCCTTATAGAGAGACCAGAAAACATGAGCAAAGGGCAAAACATCAGGCTCAAGGTGCGCCAGCAGCTTCCTCTTTCCTTCCTCATTTCTGGAGAAAAAACCCTACAGAATTAAGGATGCAGAGCAAAGGGAGTTAAACCACAGCAGGAGCTGTGTAAACAGGCTTCAGTCAGCTTGCTGCAAGAGAGGTAAAAAAACCAAAAAACAGGTATGGGAGAAGACGGCAAAGTCAGTAAAATCCTTCAAAAGGGTTTACTAATCATTGCAGGCAGAGGTGGATTAAAGTAGCACCACTACAGCCACACAGGATACTCCAGTTTTTGAAGTCCCAACCAAGTAGCAATCTGGTAGTTTGTTTTTTTTTTTTAATTCTGAAAATGACCTGGAAAAGAGCACAGGGAGGTACAACGAGGAACATGAAGCTTCCTCACATCCCACGTTAGGAGGTCAGTGTCATGGAAGTAGAAAGATTAAGTGAAGATTAAGAACACCTAAGTGAAGATTAAAGATCAGGAACAAAGAGTAAGATGAAAAGTCCTGAGCAGAAAACGTTGTTTAGTGGCAAGGAGCTGCTGTAATAGCTTCCAGAATGGCACTTTCACCGTGTCCAGCAGCAGGAGTTACACATAATCCCCAAAACTGATCCAGAGAGGAGCAGTGTGGCTTGTGTCTACACTGCTTAGGTCTCTGAAGCCAACCAGACTGCTTCAAAGTCACCTTGTGGTGGTTCCTTTCAACTGTTCCCCAGCTGGGCAAAGTACTAAAGTCCATCCATGGGTCCTGCTGCTGCAGCAAGGTGGACTCGGTGGTGTTTGCACTGACAGTGTTTGCATTAGCCATATCTGTGTTAATTGAGATTAACCTTTTGGTGTTAATATTTTCAAGGTTTTTTAATAACAGATAATGGACATAAGGGGAAAAAAAAGAAAAAACAAAGGTTGGAAGTTCCTTAAATTCCTGTTTTCAAGTGTAATATTTTTTAATAAATCCACCAGCATAGTTTCTTTTCATTGATGGAATGAAAGTCACCTGATTTATTTGATATGTTTTTATCAATATTTTTCTGTTCTCGATCAGCTATCATTACAGTTAGCAAGTTGCATGCTAATGGAATTTGTACCTGCTGGGCACAAAAAGGAAATGTTTTTATTGTGTTCTAAGCAAGAATGGTGAATTACCTGTGACCAGTTTAGAATGGCTCACATATAATTTGAGGAAAGGAAAAATCCACTGCCGTGAGTGCAAATCATTATTTTGATAAATAGATCTTTATGATGTAAAAGGCAAACAGATGTTTACTCAGGGGTTGCTAATTCCTCTGGCGTTTGCTTACTGAACTGCAGCCTCTGGAAAAGATCGGCGCTTCTGAAAGTTCAGTAAAGGTTCCAGCAGGGCACTCAGATTCCAACCTGCCTGCAGCTGCAGAGCCAACCTCACAGCTCCCCTTCCCCTGCTTTGCCCCTGCACTGCCCTGCACAGCACGGCAACACAGAAACCACAATAGGGAGTGAGCCAGGTCGAAAATAATTAGTGAGCTGGCATTTAGACAGCTCTGCTGCCAAGGGCGATGGTCTGGTTTCTCATCTTTCCACCACTGCACCCCTCCACCCTGGCTGTGAGCAACCCAGCCAGAGCCGGCACTCATGCAGCTCTTCACTGGGAGGGGATAGGAGGATGGGAGAACTGGTCCTGATGAGGATAATCACCTCCTTCCCTGAGCACCAGCTCACCTTTCTGCTGGAAGAGCAGAGGGAAACGAGCACAGAGGGCAGGCACTGCTTGGAAGTGGCATGCTTGCCATGTCTAAGCCTGCTCTGACCTGAGCATGTCACCTGAGCAGGTTGTAGATTTTGGGGGGTCTCTTCCAAGAAATGAGTTGCACCTGAAGGTGACGCAGCATGTGTGAGGCTGCTGCTTTAACTGCAGCAGTGTTTTTTATAAGATTTGACAGGAACACAGCTTGGGAATACTGTCAGGAGGCCCAAAAATGCACATATGCACATCTCAGAAGTGCGAGCTGGAAACGGCCTAAACAAACCAGAAAACATCTCTTCAGTCCCACAGTGCTCCCCATGCAAAGGGAAAGGAAGGGCTGCATCTCTGGATGCCTGTGGGAGCAGAGAGAGAACCTCTGTGGGGTGATCTCACACACTACCTGCACCACTGCTGCAGAGGCCGAGAGCTGTGGGCTCAGGTGTTTGCTGAAAGGTAGGTTTGCTTCCACAGCTTCCACAGTCGACCAAGTTAAAATGTAAATAGAAGAGAGCAGAGCTCTAACACCAGCAAAGCATCGAGATAGAACCACTGACAAGTTGTACTAAAAAAAACAAAACAAAAAACCAGAAGCAGTTTCTTTAAATCAGTCGAAGCTGTGAAAATACTGTTCAGCTTCTTTAGTTGACAAATTAATCTTTGGCTTCTGGAGCTTTGAGAAAGAAGGAAGGTAACCAAGCAGCCTCCAGCCTGTCTTTCCTCACGAGTGTCCAAACTAGAAAACGGAGCTGGAATCTCCCCTGAAACCAGACAAACTTGTCAATAACCAGGAAAAGCCGGAGAGGCGGAGAAAAAGGTGTTAGTAGTCACAGCTGGCGGTATCAGTGATACGGGAAAGCAATTCAAGGAGTTGGCCATTAAAATCACTGTTCAGCGATGCTATACTGCCCTCACGTGGGTATTTTAGAAACACTCCAATCTTCAATCCCTCACCCGCACTAAAATAAGACTCCTGGGCATTTTCAAATGCGAGCACAATGATTTATTATTATTTATTAATTATTTATTAATTATATATTACTTATTGTTTCTGTGGCCCCCGCGGCCCGCGGAGGGAGAGTCCAGGGGTGGTGGGGGGGGGGAGGGATGAGGGGGAAAAGAGAAGACCCCGGGCGGGCAGGACCATCCTCCCCCAGCGCTAGAGCTGGATCATAAGGGATCACTCATCAGCCTGTGACCTCCTCCGCCCCGCCTCGGGATGGAGCAGCTCTCCACCCGGGGCAGGCGCCCCACAAGCGGGCGCCCCTCCGGCCCAGACCCGCGCCTAAGGGCTGAGGGGAGTGTGCGGGGGGGGGGGAGTGTGCGGGGGGGAGTGTGCGGGGGGGAGCTTGGCTTCTCAGGGGGCGGGACCTGGGGGCGGGCGCACGGGACGCGTCATTTCCTCTGCGGAGAGCGCTGGCGCCGGGGACGGTTGGGGGTTATCGGCGCGGCGGTGGGCGGCAGCGGCGCGGAGGGACGATGAGCGACAGCGGAGAGCAGAACTACGGCGAGCGGGTAATACACGGAGCCTGTGTGCGGCGTCTAGGCGGGCGCACCTTCCTCCGCCTTTCTCTTCCGAGAGGCGCAGTCCGACCCCGTTTTTTTCCCGCGGCCCGGGAGCGGAGGGGTGGTGGTGGTGGGGGGGGCCGCGGCTCGGTTGGGTGAGAAGGTGGCAGCGGAGAGGCGCCGGACGCCCCGCGGGGCCGGAGTTAAGCGGCGGGGAGTGTAAGATGGCGGCGGGCCCGGCCGGGGCAGGCGGCGGGGGCGCGCGGCGGGGACGCTGGAGCTGCCCGCGCGCCGCGGTGAGTCTGGCCGGCGCCATCTTGGGCTGTGACCGGGCGCGCCGGAGAGGGACAAAATGGCCGAGGGGTTCCGGGCCCTGCCGCCGCGCTCTCGGCGGACTCTGCCGCTCTCCCTGCCGACTCCACCCGGGCGTGGTGTGGCTGTGGAGAGGCTTCGGGGCCGGCTGCTTTCAGCTCCCCTGCTCCCTGTCTCTCCCGCAGCCCCGCGGCGCCCTCAAGCCCCCTCCGGGCTCGCAGCCGTGTTGCGGCGGTCACGACGAGTGCCGTCGTGCTTCGTCCTCCGTCCCGAGCCCGTCGTAGGCTAAGCCTTTGTTATCCTCTCGCCAAAAGCTGCGTTACGGTTCACGCTTCCGGTGAATTTGCTTTATCAGCTGAGCTTCGGGTTGCTGCTCCTCGCGCGTGCTTGAGAAATAACTGCTTTTCGGTGCAGTCGCAGCCTTGCGTCTGGGTGCCTTGGTCTCGTAATTTAATTTCAGTGTGGTTGCAGTAGGCGAAGGGTTAAGCTTCAACACTGGGTGCGCTCAGTGCTGCTACAGCATTCGTCTTGCTTTGTGAAACCTGCAGTAGACGTTCTCTTCAACTGCATTGTTACTGCAAAATGTTACTGTCTGGGGGGAATTTTACTAATATCGCAGCTAAGCTTCACGTTCCTGACTTATACCTGCAGTAGCAGATTGCTTACAGTTGGGTTTTCTTTAGTGAATCGGCCTTGGTTTCCCTTGAGGTGTTTAATTTTTACAGCAAGAGATGAGTGCAGTCCAGGGGTGACTGCTGTGTTTTGGGGTATTTTTTCAGGATCAGTCTAACTTTTTAATTTGCCACAGCCTTAGGTGGACTTGCAGAGGTAGTAAGTATTTTAATATTAAACCTTCACTGGAGGCAGCAAAAAAAGGTTGCTCAGAATTATGAGCTTTACTGTACAAAATCACGGTGTCTCTGAATATGGCCTTTTCTTCAGCTTCATGATAGTAAGCTTTGATAGTAAGTGTTACTACTTAAGGGTAGATGAGAAAAATTTGGTCTCCAGGAAGCTCAAAAATTTTAAATGGAAATGAATGCTGAAAGATAAGGATTAAAGAAGAGACTCATACCACCCCCAGTATTATCTTTGGTGTCTTCATGTCACTCTTACTACTGGTATATTTTAAGAGAGAGGGAGTATTACATCTGACTCAGAGTGAATTTCTATGAGTTTTTCTAAAATATTGATAGAATTGCTGTTGTGCAAATCAGGTTTTAAGCCTAAGTTTAGTGAAGTTTGTCAGGGTAAATTGTTGTATTTTCATTCAGAGTGAGGAGAAATGTTAAAACCTGTAGCAAAGTCCTTTTGAAACATAATTGTGCAGGGTGTGATAGGACTGTCCCACCCACTTTTCTATTTTCTCTCTTCTGTACTCTTATAAAAAATATAAACCATGTGCAGACAGTCTTCTCCAAGGCTTATCATGACTTATTTCTGAATTTCTGGGAGTCGTGAATAGGTAAGTTATGTGCAATGTATATGTTTGTAATGCTAAAAGGTAAAATCCTGGATCTGTGCGCCTGCTATTTCAGACTAAATCAGGGAGTGGCTTTTTTAATGCTATTGACAGCGTTATTTAGGGGATTTTTTTTCTTACTTAAGACTTTTATTTCAATGGCTTTCTGCTTTTTTTTCAAACTGGAAGCGTTAAAGTCTGCTGAGTGAAAACAGTGTTTGGATAAATAATCTGGGACATGACTTCACAACTGTCTGTTAAGCTGTTCCAAGCCCAGGCTGCCAACAAGAATTGTGCTCCTGAAAACGTGTTCCTGCTTTCTCCTTTGTTGTAGTGTTTATATAGTCAGTCAGATCTGGGAATTAAATCAGCTGATTTTTTTTTTTTCTGATTCTGTTTCCATCTGCATTGGTTTGCAGGCTTCACTTGATTGTGTAGCCACCAAATCCTAATGTCAGCATTGGGGATGAGGGAACACCAGGTGCTTTCACAAGTAATGGGGCTTGCTGTGTCAGTGCTTTATGGCTTATGTCTTAGTTCAAAAAAGGAAAAAAAAGTTCTTGTCAAATTCTCTTTTACAGTTTAGCCTCCATAGTGGGATTAAACTCTGGAAATGTCCCTGAAGAGACTCTTTAAGTTTAAAAATGCTACTAGTATTTCAAATACTTGAGTATACTTAGAATACTTTCAGTATGCTGTAATAATTGCCACTTTTTTTTGGAGGCACTTTCATTTGTTTTTCATTCATTGAAATTGTGCTTACTGAAGTGCATGTGATTGAGGCATGAAAGTGTTGGAAAGAAGACTAGCTAAAGGAAAACAATGGGGAATCTCATCCTGTGAGTTAGTTAATACTGATAGTGATTACTTGGTATGTGTCTTGTTAATATGGTAGGTAGGCTTCTTGCCTATTTTTTTAATCAGACTAACGTCAGTGGTATAAATGCTCTGTTTATAGATCTAGTTCCAAGGTACTTAACGTATTTTCAAAAACACTGATTTTATTGCTGAGTTGTGGAAGATGGTCTAAGGAAGCAACTTGAAGATTAGAAGCAGTATGGTAGCTTGATGCCACCCAAGGGATAGGTTCTTTCCTTCTCTCTGTTTCTCCTTTAGCAGGACTTGATCTGGAAAGTATCTTTTAGTGGGCTGATTCAGGCTCCTGAGCTGTCAGAAAATGGTTTACTTTTTGCTGTTGGAGTTTTCTGTCAGCTTGGTGTGCTGAATGAGTACACTGGGTTGGTGCAGGTGTAAAGAAGCTGGCCTGCCATCCTCATGTTGTTAGCTTGATTTTACAAAATATCCTTTTTCTTTTTTTTGTTTTTTTGTGTTTTGTTTTTGTTTTTGTTTTTTGAAACCGGAGTGGAAAGGCCTTCTGTATTCACCTGCAGTGGATTCTCAGCCTGCCCAGCAGTGATATGATCTGGTGATCATGTGCCTCAGGGGGAATAGAGGCAAAAACTGTTATTTTTCTGTTGGATAAGGTGTCAAATTTAGTAGTAGAGAGCTTGAAGGAAACATGAAGTCAGCACAGTTACACTTCAAAGAAATCTGACTGCAGATGTGTAGTGTGAGGCTGCACCTTTCTGTATGAAAACAAGTGGAAAGATGTAACTGGACAGGTATTTAGAATTTTAAAAATAATAATTTTATCTTACATTGCTAAATAGCTTGTATTCCTGTGAGAAAATCTTAATCTCGGAATTGGAAGGAACACATGTTCCTTACATACCTTGCATCTTCTGCCCACGGAAACCTTTTTCTGTTTGTTGCACCTGGAAGCTGCTGTTGTGACATTCTTTGTTGGTCGAGTAGATGGCTGTAATGCATCTTTATGAATGTACTTAGAGGTGTTAAAAACATCATCGCTGCAGTATTACACATTGCTTTTAATGTGCTTAAAGTAGGGAAAGAATAATTTGGAAAACACGAGCCTGGAATACAGGGCTTCCACCTGAATTCCATTAATGCCTAATGGAGGGGAAGAACTGCTGGTAGACATCAAGGGATCTGCTGTTTTTTTATATCTCAAGGTTAGGAAAAAAATGGTTACTTAGTAGAAAAAAATGGTTATTTAGTAGCAAACACCAGCCTTGATTCATTGACAAGCAGTGTTTGACTACAACTAGGATAAAGAAAGTTAGTGACAGGAGCCTTCTTTGGCATTTTTTCCAAAACTTAAAAATCACAGGACAAAAAAGCATCAAGTAGAAAAAGCATATGTATGGAGAACAACGAAATCAGATGAAAACTTCAATTTGTGTGAGCTGTGGGAGTGGCTTGTGTGTACTCTCCATGGCTGGTAGCATCATGGGGCCTAAACTGAGCTTGGAGAGCCACAGGCTCCTGGTGCTTGAAGTGTTGGGGGAGATCCCCTGGAGGTTGGAATGGGGTGGGATAACAGCTTTGGCATTTTAGAGATTATTACCAGTCATAGTAATGTCTGGAGAAGGTAAGGTGCAGTAAATTCCTTTGAGGCTGGAAGTAATAAAGAGGTGACATAATTCTGTACAATGTGGTGGTTTGAAGAGAAAGGTTTTGAAGAATGATAATCTGGAAACAAAATGGGGACGCTTAAAAACTGTAAAATATTGTGAAGTCCAAAGCAGCCAGATTAAAATAAATCAGTCCAGTTTCCACATCAATCTTAATGTAATATAACAAATGCCATCCTAAAAGTGTGTAAAATAGATGAAAGATAGATGTAAAATAGATGAAGACTGCGGTCACTTGCTTAGGCTAATACCATTTCTCTACTGGTTTGTTCAAAGCTTATTAACTTCTAAAAACTCTAAAGTGTGTTTATGGGCAAGCTCCTTCCTGCTGCTTCCCTCCCATTGTGCATTTCTTGCCTCCTTGTCAGTAGTAGATCACCTGTATTTTGACATGGCTGCTTCTGTCTAGCCTAAATCTGACAGGAGAGTTACATTTTGTGAACAAGAGTTTTTTTTCCTTAAATAAAGAGCAGCCTTAGTTTTGGATTTTAGTCCTTTTTTGTTTTATCTAACTTTTTTAAGACCTTAAAACTCCTTATGGCTAAATTAATATATTAACTCAGAATTCATGGACTGTTTTCTTATGAAGGTAGCCAGAGGTTAAATTTATTTGTAACTTAAACATTTGCACTGCCCTTTGTGTAGGGTTAGTATATGAGGTCATTATCATTTAGAAAACCTCCTTAAGTGCTTTGTCAGAGCAAAATTTGGCCTTGATCAGCTTTGCTTTATTTCTGTTGCTCTTGGTATTAATTAATAATCTCTTTATCATGCAAGTTGTGTCCCTCCCTGTCCCTCCCAGTACTAGATGATAGGCAGGTGTAAATAGCTGAACTTAAATTGTTTAAGTTGTGTGTAAGTGGTTTAAGCACAATTACATTTTCTGTTAGCAAATGAATTCCTGAATGCTTTTTACAGAATGCACATTAAGTTCAGTGTTCAGGTTTAGGAAATCTGACAAAGATAAATCAAATTATTTTTTTGAGAAGAATCTGGTAGTCTAGTGTCACTAGTGAGCATTCCTCATCAGAATTGACACAAAATTTAGAATTGTATGGTTTTAGGAAAAAAATCAAATTCTGTCGCTGAAATTTTAAATTTTCTGTAATATCTTGACATAAAGAATACCTCCTAGTGTGTTCAAACCAAATGTTGAAGCCTTCTGATGGAAGTTAAAGCTTTATACCAATTTTGAAATCACATTTATATGAAGTTGGAAATGCTAATTAGGTTCTGTCATTACCAGAGAGGATTACAAGTAATTAATAGAGCAGATGGGGTGTTACTTCAGGGCAGTGTTTGAGTATGTTATACAGAACTGCACTTTCATCTGGTAGAAAAATTATGATTTACTCGGAAGCGTGAAGCCAGCGTACATGGTGAAACTTGGGCAGGCAGAGTAGGTGTGAGTGCGCTCCTTAAATCTTCCAGCTTTAAAACTGCAAGAAATGTCCCAAATAGTAACATAATCATAAGCTGTTGAAAGACCAACCTCCTTGTGCTTTCTGCACTCAAAAAGCACATCAGTTACTCCTCTGGCCGCAGCAGGGACCTTGCTTAAGTCAGTTCTTGTTGATTTTGTCTAAGCGTGTGGTTGGTAGTGCGAAGTATTTTGAGTTTCCTAATGCTAGAATTAATTAGTAGATACTCAGTTGATCCTCTGTGCATTTGCTCTTAAATGTAGGCATAAATAGCAAATTCAGTTGCTTAGCACTAAGTTAAACTGAATTGATTGAATCTGTTTTTAAAATACTAGGGCGTTTGGTAGATTCAATTCTTGGAACTGCATATATAGTAAAAGTCCGCAAAACTTTTTTTTTTTTTCTAGTTTCAGTTTTGGCACTAGATTTTATCCTGGAGTTTTTAAATTTCTTCATCCTGTTCTTTTTCTATTAAGGTTAATGTTGAAGAAGGAAAATGCGGAAGTCGCCATTTGACAAGTTTTATAAATGAGAATTATTTGAAGCTCAGGAATAAGTGAAGCTGAAATTTGAAAAAAAAGAAAGTGAATGCATGCTAATTATCAGACCAGAAGTCCCACTTGTAGAATATTGAGCAATTTGTGTGAAGTGGGGAAGATGAAAGAAGTCAGAATTTGAAACGGAAGAATGAAGAAAAGGAATAAAAATGAAGTTAAGATAAGAAGTAATCTGGAATCTGAAAGCACTACGCTAAGTAATTACTAGTCTGTTTATGTGTCCCTGTATATTTTGCTAAACATGCATGCATTATCTGTTTAATAGCAAAAGTATATGCAGGGTAAAGAAGTGTCTACCAGGGAAAAAAAAATAAAATAAAACCCTCCTTAAAAATCTAGGCAGTTCTAATACCAACTGCCCGGACACATAGATATGAATTTTTACCATTTATTTCACTGGAGCTTGTTTACAGACCTTAGGTAAAGGCGAACTTGTGTACAAATTAGGCTCTCAATATCTGCGTGCAGGAATCCCGTTCTGCTTCCAGAAGCGGAAGTGCTCATGGGTCTGGCAAGTCGGGGAGGCACACCCCTGCAAGATCTCGATCTAAGGAAGATTCCAGGCGGTCCAGGTCAAAATCTAGATCCAGGTCTGAATCCAGGTGAGTTTACTTCTTCTACCTCTTTCTCCTCTTCAGTCAGATCATTGTGTCAGAGGTGAGCCCAAGTGTTTCCAGAGATAACAGGTGATCTGTGGACATGGAATCCAAAGGGGCATATATGGTATCAGAATTTGAAAAGCTAAACTATCAAATTAGAGTTTTGCAGCTTTTTCTAAGAGATACTAAGAGATCATGTATGTCTGCTGGTATAGTTTGAAGGTGTGCTGTATTAAAATAATCTTAAAATAATGGTAGTTTATGAGTGTGAAGCATTAGGAACTCCAGATCTTACTGCTTCTGTCCATTTAAAGAAAGAGGGGCATCAGCAGACTCATTTAAGTTACATTAATATATTAATGGTTTCTCACTGGAAGCAATGACATTTCTGGACTAATTAAAGACATATTCCATGAGAAAGAAGCAGCAGAGGTAAGGGTGAATTTTAGCAGCCATGTGCCTGACCTTTTAAATATACATTAACTTTACAGATTTCCAACCTGCTAATTTTAAACATTAGACAGCTTTCCAAGCTCTCAAAACCAAACCAACTTGTGGAGATAGTAGCTTGTTTTGATTGTATTAGTTACATGGCAATGCAAATGTATGCAGTGAAAATGCTTTTGCACTCTGTTACCTCTTCTTAGGCTGCTCTGCTAAATAAGCTGTGTGCACTGAAACAGATTCCTCTTCAGACTGTTAACAGACATAAATGAGAAAGAAAATATGTCTAGAAATAAGACTGTGAAACTCACTGCCAGCTGCTTTACCTTGGCATATGTGTGGTGGCAGAGGTACATAAATCATAACAGAGAGGCAACAAAACCTGTAAATGGGTCAATGATAATTTTTTTAAGAGTCTAAATAGAGTGCTGACTACAGAAATTGTATTAACAATTCCTTATTTGTAAGCATTCTAGTGTCAGCAGCGAGGTCTCCAGTGAAGCTCTTCACAAAGTGCTTTTTATTTGTATAAGCAACGAGTTAGTCTTGGAAAGCCTGGAGGTCAGGCTGAAGGAAAGGGGACAACTCTGGAAGATGCTGTGCTGTTAGCAACCACCCATGAGCAACAACAACAAAAAAACCACTCCCAAATCCCGTGTTTAGGTCTCCTTGCAAGATGAAAGTGATCAGTTTGAAAGGAGCTTGTAAGAAAGAAAACACTGCTTAAACTTTGACAGCAGAGGAGTGGGCTGGGGTTTTCTTTGTACTTCAGTCACACACAGAAGTGTCAAATCCCTATAGTGCAAGAAGAAATACATCAAATTAAATGAAGAAATACTTGGTAGTGTTAATAAGGCTTATTGGGATGACCTCTGGGATTGCTAGTTGAGAGAGATTCATAGGACAGCTCAGGATGGGTCTGATCCAAAACCCTGCTCAAGGCAGAGTCAGCTCTAGGTGCAAACCATGCCCCTGGGGCTTTATCCAGTTGAGTTTTGAAAATCTCAGAGGGTGGAGACAGCAAAGCAGCTTTGGGAAAAACATTTTTAAAATAACAAACAAGTTGGAACCTGGCATATCCTTCTGCACCTTAATCAATAACCCCTAAGGATTCCATACTCTTAGAAGCACTGTGTTTCTCACTTGCAGAATAACCATAATACTGTATAAGAAAGTAATCATAATTTATATACAATGCTGGAAGAAGAGTATACAAGAGCTAGAATTTGAGACACCTGGCAAATAATTTGCTTTTACAAGAAATCATCATTTGAATAATATCCTGGCAACTGACTTCTTACTTTCTGGTGAACAAAAGTAGAAGCTTATAACTATCATGGCTTCCTGAGCATTTAACAGCTGTCTTGGAAATGCCTGTGGCTGGAAATCCTGGAAGTGTATTGCAGAGTCATAGTGCATTCATTAGCAGATTTGGGCAGAATTGTGTCAAGGCCCATATTTAGAACCAGCGAACTTGTTTCTCTTTTCAGTGCTGTCACACATTTGGATGTGATTATGAGCAGATCATCTAACTCTGGCCCTCCCTAAAGAAATAAACTCACGAGAATTTCAATTTCTTGGCAATTTCTCTTGAAAATGTATTTTTGAGTTACCAGCTTTATAAATTAAATTTTGATTGGGGAACAAATCTGTGTCCTGGTGTGTTTATCAGTTGGTGTGTTTATTTGACTTTAAAATCTGCTTTTATTGAAAGTTTTCAGCAGCAGCAATAGCTTCCTTGTTTTCTTTGATTGTTCAAAACAGTTACTGAAGGACAGGGATTTTCAGCTGCAGTGGTTTTGCAGTGGAGTATGGCAGTGTGACATTGAAGGCAGCAATATAAGCAGTGCCTTGTACTCCCCCATAATGAATTGCCTGCTTTAGTGTTCAGCTCTTCTTCAGTGTCATGAGTGCCTTATGTTACCTGTAACATCAGTTCTGTGTTTGCTTTCAGATTTTTTTTTTCTGTCAGCAGTTCAAATGAGGCTGTAGGTGTGTCTTACTATTTCTGTCTTTCTTTACTGTCTTCCTTGCATGAGTGAAGTTCTCTTTTTACTTCCTGTTGTCAAAAATAATCTATTATTTCTAAACTGGTTAGAAGTATTGTAATGGGACATGCTGAAGTAATTTATCCTGGACATGTATGTATTTTAAGTTGAATAGCACTGGCTTACTTCTGATGAAGTTTGAAGGCATTTTTTCTTAAGGAGGTCTTTAATGTACAAAGCATATATAGAGTGTATATAGTTCCCTTTGCCTGTCTGGTGAAATTCCCTTACTGTGGAAGAAGCTGTTAAATGCTCAGGATTAAAAAACAGAACAAAACAAAAAACAACAAAAACAAACAAAAGCTTAAGTGCTTCTTCATTCATGCCAGTTAGTAGTGGTGTTCCTGTGAAACATGGTTGTGCAATGATGGTAGCTTATGCTGCATGCTACCTTGGCTTCCACAAACTAGAGGAAGGACACTTAACACAAAAATTAGTCTGACAATGAACAATTTATGACTTTGAATATTAAACTATTTATTACACTTCTTAGCCTTGCAGCTATTGTCTTCATAGTTGTTTGGAATGCAGATTGTTTGGTGACTGCCACCAGCAGGCTGAGCTCAGGCATAATATTCCAGTGCCTGCCCAGCTTTTTAGCTAAGATTGTGTTGGGAGGGCTATCGGTTTAGTAGAAAGAATTTAAGTGTTTCAGGACCTCATCTCCATGGACCTAGATCTGTCAGCAAACGTTTCTGGAGCTATTCTGAAGAGAGGTCTGAATGGAAATAAGTGAGCAATTGTACCTTTTTTTAAACCCTTGAAGTGTAAACATGTAAACACTCATGACCAGCTAGTGTTTTAATAACTGTTAAAACACCAGAAGATAAATAAGCCCTACTACAGCTTATTTCTTTAGTTGTGTTAAGCTCTGCTCCAGGGGCAGTTGCCACTCGTGTACTGTATAAAAACTATTATTTTGCTTTTCAGTGTCACTGACAGCACTGCTATTATGAGTGCTAGAATAAGAAAAAGTAGGCACCTCTGCAATCATGCATGCTTTATGTTAAATCATATTTACTCCTGTTCCCTTCTTCCTGTTAAGTCTTACTTTACTTAAATGCTACTGTGCATGCTGTGAATATTCTAAGCATATACTATGTCAAACCTAGAGAGTCTTATTAGAGAAAGTTACAAATAATGGAGAATGAAAAGCTTCCAGAAACAGAAGCTGAGGTTCCTGTTCTACAGTAGAAATGCTCTGACATCATCTACAGTAATGAACTGTAAAGTTTTAGCACAGTCCTTGAAAGCAGTGACTAAGTTGCTTATAGCTGAGTCACTCAGTACTGCAGTACTTTTAGCAAATTATTATTAGGCATTTCTGTTTGTGATATCTGATGAAGTCCTCAAGGGTTAAAAAAAAAAAAAAAATGACAAGCCCAATACTATACCTTTTTTAAAAATTTTTCCTCAGATCTAGATCCAGGAGGAGTTCCCGTAGACACTACACAAGATCCCGGTCTCGTTCCCGCTCTCACAGGAGGTCCAGAAGCAGGTCGTACAGTCGGGATTACCGGCGGCGGCACAGCCACAGCCATTCACCCATGTCTACTCGCAGGCGTCACATTGGAAACAGGGTATGACTGGAGGTGACTCACACATAGTCCTGAGGACATCCTGAAATCGCTTGGTTAATTAGAATTTTCCAGAAAAATGTTCTGCTCCCCATTCAGGTCTATTTACAATAAATCGTAAGTGTTCTTTTAGCTGCTTTACAGATTCAGGTGGCCGAGTGCAACATGGTTCTTGCAGAGGGAAGGGGAAAAAGGGATCAGTAACACAAATGAGGATGTGATCCAGACCTCTGTCTCTTCACATTCAGCAGCCATCAGCTGGCCTTTGGAGGGAAAACTGTAGTGAAATGAGGCAATCAAGTGTTGCTAATTACGAGGTGGGAGGCATGAGCTTGTGTTAAGGCCACCTGTGCCCAATTAGGGCTGACCCCAGCTGCGCATGAGCAGGATTGGGAGGCCAATAAAAGGTGGGGGGGCTCCAGTGGCGCAGTCAGGTTAGCGCGGTACTTATACGGCAATACAAAGCCAAGCAATGCCGAGGTTGAGAGTTTGAAGCTCACCTTTTATTGGTTGCCCAATCCTGCTCATGTGCAGCTGGGGTCAGCCCTAACTGGGCACAGGTGGGCTTAACACAAGCTCACACCTCCCACCTTGTAATTAACAACACCTGATTGCCTCATTTCACTACAGAAAGCTGTTTAAACACAGAATCTATTTTGTGCTGCAAGTGTAGTTTGTACAGTTCCCCAGGAAATGGAAGGTGTTTTCATGAAAGTCAGCTTGTGTATCTATAGGTTTGATTGTTACCTTCCCTATTGACAAGTTAATCCAACCTGAATCTCAGCAGTATGTTGTTGTGGTTTTGGCTTGAAGCTTTGATAGAAAACTTGTGAAAATACCTTGCAAATACAATCAGATTTTATTCTAATACCTATCTATCTATCTATCTGTTTCCCTAGGCAAATCCTGACCCAAATTGTTGCCTTGGCGTGTTTGGCTTGAGTCTGTACACCACAGAAAGAGATCTGAGAGAAGTTTTCTCCAAGTATGGTCCAATTGCTGATGTTTCCATTGTGTATGATCAGCAGTCTCGGCGTTCGAGAGGATTTGCGTTTGTGTACTTCGAAAACGTTGAGGATGCTAAGGAAGTAAGTTGGGGTACGGCATATCTGGCATGTTTGCTGGGGTATATACTCAGTAGCAGGGTCTAGCCTAGAGAAACTCACTGTTTGACCTTGAAAATGGCATAGGAACCTTTAAAGTTAACTGCTCTTGCCTGGATGATGCAGGGCAGCCTACAGTGTTTTCCCTTCCTTCTCAGGCTCTGAAAAATACAATGTCTTGAGTACTCTCTCAAAAGATTCCTACTGTATACCAGAGGGGAGAGTGGAGGGACATGAATACTGCTCCCCATGCAGGCTGAGACTACTGTGTCATTCTCAACAGCAAACGTGAGGCCTAGCCAGTGAGAAAACTACACCAGCAAGGGAGAGAAAACAGAAATGCACGATCTGTTTTAATTCTGAGATGAAAGTTCCTTCCTAACTCCACATAGAATCTTATATTTAATAACAGGCATGGTCAGAGTGGATCAGGAAACTCATTTGGGACTCTATAGGAGCACTTACACACATTCTGCTGATGCCTTGTGTGTCAGTCAAAGGGAGAAAGAATATTTCCTAAAAAAAGGCCAGGCAAACATAAAGTGCTTTCTTGGTCCCTGCAGTTATGAAATGGGAAACCCTCAGGGATTCAGTAAATTGAAGCAGTGTGAATACTGTGTAACATATTATGGGATTTGTGCTTTTAAGTGCTACAGTATGAACAGGGAATCCTGTACATGCCAGGTATAGAGTCCTACACTCAGGTCAGCCTGTGGAGAACAGTGGGCTGTAAGCAGGTTTAGATTCTGCATAAATTCCACTACTTAAAATCTCCAGTGTCATCTTTTCCCAATTGGGCATGAGGATTTCAGTGTTAGGTTGGAGCTTTGGAAACATGTCCTGGTTTTTGGCATTAAAAAACCCAGTGAGTTTGATAACTTTTTTCTTTCCAGATTTCCTTATGATTCAGATCTTACTATATTCAATGTTACAGTACTTCTGATGAAGTATTGGAGTTTTTAAAAATCAGTAGTGCTTTATTTTTATTTGTCAACATCTATATCCTTTCCTATATGTTGCATTTTAAAGTACATAAAGCATATCCAAGGGTTCTTAGTAATGTAAGAAACAGAGATACTGAAACAATTGTTCAGTTTATGTTCCTTTCAGGCTTTTTATTCAATGTAAATCACATTTTAAGTAGTTACAGAAGCTCTTATCCTGCTGGTCTAGAATGTCTTTACAGTTTATATTCAGTGTCATGGATAAGGCAGAAGTGAAATGGTGATAATCATCCTAAGTGAGCCATTTTAGGACTTCATCCTTGAAGCAGGGATTAGAAACATTTGTTGGTAAGAAAGCTCATACCCACAACATTTTATCACTCTTTTAGGCAAAGGAACGTGCCAATGGAATGGAGCTGGATGGAAGAAGGATTCGTGTAGACTTCTCCATAACAAAAAGACCTCACACACCTACTCCTGGAATCTATATGGGAAGACCCACTTAGTAAGTTACCTCTGTGGGTTTTTTCCCAGACAAATATAGGACATAATTGTCTTATGTTTTGTTAAAAACTGTCTGTATCCCTTCTAAGAGACACGATGCTGTATGGTTTCCTGGGTTTATCAGGCTTTTGTATTAATGCACTGTGCTGAATACCTTGGTTGTGACTTGTGCACTTTGTCATGTGGAGACTAAAATACAAAAATCACTACTGAGGCCTGATTACATTTTCAAAAAAAATTAAAAACCCCTCTCTTTAACAAGAGCTGGTGGTGGTTATCTGACAGAGCTTCTGAAAATAAATATACCTCAACAAAGAACAGAGGCATTTCAGAATAAAAAAAACCTTGCCTCTCTGGACAGCCATCAGTAGTAGTGCATATCTTTCCAGCTCTTTAGGAGGGATTAATTTATATTGCACTTGTCAGTGATCTGGGGTCAGCGTGGACCACAGCCAACAGGAACCTGTGTTTCTCTAGTTATGGGGCCCAGGCATGAGCTAACTAAACATTTAAATGAGTCTACAGTAAGTTTTTTAACAATTTCTGAATTAAGTTGTCCTATGTACCTTTAAATATTAGTATCTTTTGCAAGCTCAAGACTGGATTGCCAAATACCAATCAAACAGTTTTCCCTCTCCACAGAGTACATTTTTGACTTAAAAGTTGCCAAGAATGTAAATTGTTTTCTCAAGTAATTTCCTATTTTTTTCCCAAGGCTTTCAGCTTATGGTACTGGTAATTATGTAGTGGATGTTGAGACCACAGGTGTTTGGGTTTTTTTCTAATTGGGAAGTTTTTCCAAAAGGAGCTTTCTGAGAGTTAAAGTGAATGAAGAGTTGTCATAGAATTAAATTCCTCATGTGCCCTTGATCTCAAAAGGTTGAGAGGCTGCAGACCAGGGAGGAAGGTAGCTGGCTTAAATTTCAAGCCAATTAGTCAAGTAGTTCTGGGAAAGGTGTGATCACAATCATTTCAGCTGTGAGGATGCAAGGTAGTAATGCAAGTTAGTTCAAATGGGGTGGATTTAGCTGACTGACTGCTTACTGAAAAGCCCTCCAAGCAGTATCCGTGTTTTGTATTGTATTAAATGTCATTCTCTTTCACTACTTGTAGTGGCAGCTCACGACGACGAGATTACTATGACAGAGGGTATGATAGAGGGTATGATGATCGTGACTATTACAGCAGATCATACAGGTAAGGCAGTATTTGTAATATTTGTGCTTTCTTACTACATTTCTCCATGTTCAGCAGTTCATCCTATGTATCTATGCCAAAATCTTTTTGCCCTTGCTGTCACTCAAATCTTACTGGTCAGTACAAAGATGGGGAAATACTTTGTGATGTTTAATCTGTGGCTTGAGTTAGTTCTTAATGTTCTTCTAACCTGCATTAAGGTTTGAAAAACAAAGTATGTTCTCTGTACTTTAAATTTTAGAAGAATATTCTGTTGGTTCATCTGTTAGCCTTGAAATGGTGGGAATACTGGTGCAGATACAGTATCTGAGTTGGTATTACAGTGCCAACATTGAGCATAGGAGACTATAAAATGGCAATTTTTTTTTATTATTCAGAATATTTTGAAAAATGGTTGATACGTAGTTGGGTTTGGTGATGAAGCAAGTTTATCTTCTGCATTTTCCATTAAGCCTGAAAACAAGTCTTGTCCCCTGTGAAATCCTGACCATTTCTGTGATGCTGTTAAGTCAGACACAAAGATAAAGAGATTTATTTTTTTTTTGGTCTGCAGTTACCAAACATGCCTGTAAGTTGCAGAATTTTGTGGCAGTCATTAAGTCATTTGCAAAGCTTAAATTAATCAGCAATGGGTGGATTTATGATTGTTCTCTGATGGCAACCATGTATTGATGGAAATGAGTGAATTTTAAGTGCATTATCACATTGTAGCTTAAATGCTGATGCGGACAGGGAAGGACCAAGGTGAGCACAAGACAGAAGTGTTCAGCTCACATTTGTAGGCAGCAGTCACTAGTCCACTCCTCTGCCTCTTTACCAATCAGTGTTCTTGAGACACTAGTGCTTGGAACATGGAGAGCTCTAGCAGCTAAAATGTGAAGCTGCTACTGGGCATAATTAAACCAAGCAGTTAAAGAAAAAACAACCCCACAATGCAATTAATTGCAATCTAGTGGGTAAATTAATTGAAATAACTTTCAAAAATGTTGAGGAGCAGAAAGATTTGCATCATTGCCTGCTAAGCAGCTTGTGAAGTGATGCTTCTCGTGTGTGGCATTTTGTGTGGGCTTCTGTTGTAAACCTACCCAAATGGCACAGACACTTAAGGACCAGCAAAAGTTCAGGGACCATGCAGTGTTTGGGAGAAGTTTTACTCCATTGATCTTCTTCTTGCTCTTCTTTTTAATGCAGGTTTCCTTACACTTTCATAAAGTGTCAGTTAGGGTTGTCCTTGCCATCTGTTGTTTGTTGCTTGCGTGTTCTTAAAATGTATTATATTGCTTGAGGTCCCAAGTCTTCAGTGCTGAAGTGTTACCTTTTCATTCCTGATAATGAGCAATGGTTCATGTGTTTGTAAAACATTAGGAGAGGTTGTAATTCCCTCAGTTGTGTGTGTATGCTGGTCAGATACTGGTCATTTGAGGGAGAGAAAACAGTGGTGTGGATGCCCTGAGAGCTTCCTTGGGGGTGGGAAAGTAATTGTCAAAAGATTCAGGAGAACCTTGCATATGGGTACTTCAGACTAGAAAATCAATTGGTAACAGTTACTTTGCTTTCCTTGACTCACGATCTCAGATGGAAATTGTCACGTTAAAGCTTTATTTTCTCCTCATTGCCCTGTTATGCTAGAAAATCACCTGTAAGCTAAATAGCAACCTTAAAAAAAAAAAAAAAAAACATGGGAAAACAACTTGCACACTGTCTGTCTACCAAGTGGAGAAGTCTTACTTTAAAAAATTAAAAATGAAAGAAGGGAGACCTGCTGGCTGATCTTAAAATGCTGCTTATTGGAGAGTGCTACATATACAATACTGATCAGCTGGAAATCAATTCTTCGCTGACTGCTCTTTAGCCAGCTCATTCTGGGAACTCATAAAAATTAACATGGTGAAGTAATTTAGCATTATCCAGTTGTAGGAACCAATGTGTTCTTGCCTTCCCATCATTTTTTTTAATGCTTGATGATATTTTTTGCTTGCACAAAGAATGTTTTTGTTTATTTTTTAAATTTTCAAAAGTCGTTCTGCTTCTGTGTTCACAGAGGAGGTGGCGGTGGAGGAGGAGGAGGCTGGAGAGCTGTTCAAGACAGGGATCAGTTTTACAGGTACGATAGGAGATGGTGTTTGGCCAGCAGTGGAAATACTCTTGGATGTGATTTTTTTCATTACTCTTAATCAAGTCTAGGTTATCTTCAAACACGTGAGCAGAAACTGGGCACTTGCAGCTCTTCAGTGAGCAGTGCATTTCATTTCAAAGGTTCTCTCATCGTTGTATAAAGAGATGAGGTTAGGATAGGGACAGATTAGTGCAGCTTTGCACAGAAAAAACTTGTGGTTTATGCCAAGAAGTTAATGTCCTGAATATTTGGATGGGGGTTTTTTTTTGGATTTTGTTTTTGGGGTTTTTTTGGGTTTTTTGGGTTTTATTTGTTTTATTAAGTGATTAGTGCAGCTAGACAAGGAAAGAGAGAGCTTGTGAGTGCCTGGATTTGGAGGGCTCAGGGGTGGGGCTGGGGCTGGTTGTAACATTGACTGCTGCTCAGATCAACTCTTCATCTCAACAAATAATTCAGACTCAAAGTTAAGCTGGTATTTGACTTACATTGCTGATCAGGATGCTTGGAACACCAGCATCACAGTTAGACAACATGTGAGTGCTGGAAAGCTTCTATTTCTTTTATTAGTCCAAAGCAACATTGCTCTGACCCAGTACTCAAGAGGGTATTAAGAAAATTAAAGTCCTTGCATCCAGCAGAAATGCAGATCAGCTCCTTATGCTCTTGGTACCAGAATGGGGTTAGAGGTACCAGACCAAGCTGCTGCTCCTCCTCTGCCCCAGGCTTTAACAAAGGGATTGTTCCTGTTCCCTCTCTGACAGGAGGAGGTCACCATCCCCATACTACAGCCGAGGGGGCTACAGATCACGGTCCAGATCTCGATCCTATTCACCTCGTAAGTAGCCACAGAGCTCACAGATCAAAAGCAAATTTCTACTTTGCCTGAAGTTCCACTTCTGATGGTTTTCATCCATAAATACCATTTGATTCAGGGTAGTTATTTTTTGTTGTTGTTGTTGAACTACAGTTCCCTTTAATGTTTCATTGAGCAACTGGCAACCTTGAGGACAGAGCAAATACTTAGTTTGCAAACAAGCAAGCTATGAAACCCCACTTGTTAAAAAGTTTAAGGTACCATTTCTTTCTCTGGAAAGAAACACGAGTTTGTAGTACACAGGCAATTTGGTTACCAGACCAAATTCCCAAGCTTCTCACATTAACACTGAAACAAATTTCTGAGTAACTTACTGAAGAGAAGGTTAATTTCATCTGAGATCCAAATAGTGCTGCTGCTTTTCTGACTTGCTGCTATGCATGGGAGATAAAGCTGCATTTTGATAGCAAAAAAATGTCACGAAACACGAAGTAGCATTCCTAGCCCAGTGCCATTGTAATGGATACAGGGTGAATGAATAGGTTGTGTTCTCACCTTTACCCTTCCTGTCCAAACGAAAACAAGTGGAACAGTTTTTACTGACCACAAGGTGAATTCTCATTGCCTGAAACCTCAGCCATAGGCATGTGACAGGAATTGACATTTTTCCACCCAAAAGAACTTCTTGGCAGAGTGGTATACTGACTGCTGGACTTGTCACAGGCAAATTGTAACACACATAGTCAGTGTGGATGTGAGGGGGTGGCACTTAAGTTAGCCAGAACTCTTCAAAACCTGTCAGTCCTTGGAGGTCTAATAGTGGTTTTAATTGCTGTTTCTTTCAGGTCGCTATTGAAGCATGACACGTAGAGGAATTTCTAGCTACAGCTTTTGAGTTGAAATTGCAAGTTTGTGGACAATATTTTTTTATTGTCTCTTCTGTTGAAACAAGTGAACAGTGCCTAGTGAATAGGTGACTTTTACACCTTTTATGAAGACTACTTCTGTGATGTTAAATGCCGTTTCATTCTGCATATTTGTGTAGTTTGGTGCTTTGTTTCAATTTGTGTTTTGAAAGGAGTATGTTTTGCATGTATTTTTTTAGTCTCAATTTTGACTCCTGAAAAGTTTCTATTGTAAAGACAAAACTTCAGTTAGTTTTTTTTTCTACTGATTCCAAGGTATTCTGAACATGAAACCCTGTGTAAAAAGCTTTCAAAAAGTAAAAAAAAACCAAAAAACCACAAAAACAAAGGGGTTGTTTTTTCTTCTTAGTTTTGCATAGTAGAAATTGAGTTGAAGAGTGACTAAAACACTTGCGTTCTGTATTCTGGAATAACATTTAAGCCCAGAAGTAAAATCTGTCCTAATTCTGTGATGCTGAGTAACTCCCTACAGGAATAGGATACCTACAGGTAGGTTTCCCTGCTTTCAGGTAGGTAAACCCAGTCTGTGGGAAAGTCTGTGTGAATGTCCTGCAGCAGGAGCAAGAGACATCACTGGAGCAGGGCTTGCTATAAACTCTTGGTCATGCTGTTGAGATCTCTTAGCAAAGTGTCACCTCTGATGTACAAAATTTGAAGTAAAGCAGTGAAATTTTTCTTATTTTGACCCTGATTGTCCCTGTAAGAGTACATCTTTTGCCAGATATGCATCTAAAATGCAGTAAAACTAAAATAATGCTTTCCTACCACTGTAGTACTGTTTAGCATACCCAGATGAACTGGGTACAGGATCCTGTTGACCTGCAGCCTCTTGACCATTTTTTGATTATTTCCCCACATTCCTGTACAGGAATGGAACAGCTGCGCTTCCTGCATCTCTGTGCCCTTACTGGGCCCTTGAGGTCTCATTAGATCTTCATATGGAAATCATCAGTAGCTTCATTCTTCAGTAATTTCTGGTTCTGCACTCTGTTCTTTTGGAGGGGGAGTGCAGGGAAGGCACAGGATGGCACACTGTGTTCTGCCAAGGTTGAGGTGTTTGTGGTAACATGGTTTCTTTCTCAGCACCATCTCACACATGTCCTAGTTTGTAGTTTTAAGAACTACGAAGCTGAACGTTTTCATACAGCTACTTACAAGGGCTTGCCCTGGAGGATGAGCAACCAGGAGCCTGCCCCTGGAGTCTTCCATTAGAGAATGTAAAATGTGGCTGTTATGAGCTGACCTGTTGGCACTTGGTTATAGTGAGAAGTGCCACCAAAGCCATTACAGGTTGGGATTTAAGTGGGAAGCTTGTTTGACCCCCACATTTTTGTTCAGTGGAAACTACTGTCAGCCTTGCAAAAAAGGACATGTGCTCACACTCAGTTCTGTCCCATTTCTTTTAGGAAGAGCCAGTCATTTGCTATCCTATGGAAGCCAAATTGCACCGAAGGCTCTTCACTAAGTGCTTCTGGAGCCTGTTGCTCATTTTTGAAATCGGCACCAAATCCCTTGTTTTAGTTTTCAGCTATTAAGTTACCTAAAAGATCCTGAGTAACAGTACATAGTAAAATCAATGCTGTTAGATCTTTGATCTAGTTTTTTCATTTTGCATTGCATGAGGTGCTGTGAGGTTTCCACATTGGCTTACAGTGAGAATATATTTTGTGTAGAAGTGGGTGGTATGCTCATTTTTGGACTCAAAATTAGGGTGTAGGGAAGAAAACACTTTCCCCTTCTGCTCTCAGGAACAGCTGGGCAAATGATGTGACTGAAGAAGGCCTACCTGCTGGACCTGCCTGGAGAGGAAGAAGACGTAACATCACTACACCAGGTGTCTTGGGAAGGTTCTTAGAAATAACTGGATGTATTTTTAAGGCTAGATCTGTTTTTACAGTCAGGATTTCAGCAGTTCACCTGTATCATTCAGCTGTATCGGCAGTAATATCCTATCCAGTTGTGTGTTGGTGCTCGTATCTCCCACATCCTGAGGGCTATGCAGCACTGCTTGTGGGCTGAGAGCACCCCAGCTCCCAGTGCCAGCTCCCTGCCCTGTGTGAGTGTTTTGGGACTGTGGTTCACCTCTGGTGGGAAAGGAGGAGCTGACCTTCCTCCTCAGCAAGCAGTCATTTTGTTCCTTTGCCATGTTTTCTTAGGCATGGTGTTGGGCTTGCCTTGCATCACTCAGCAGGGGTGGGCGAGTGGAGAACATGTGTCCTTTGGGTTGAGTGTCTGTGATTTAGTAAAATTGGGGGTTTGCAACTGGTGGTGGATTTCCTGGCTTGCTGCCAGAAGAGCATCCTCCCACCCCTTCCCCGTGCTGCCATACCTGCTGCTTCTGGTAATCCTGGGATCCACAGCCCAGCCATGTTGTGCTCTGATGAAAGCAAGCTTGTCCTCCACCCCAGGAAAGGTGGGTGTTGTGTTGGGGCCCAGGTGTGCCTCACAATCCATGTTTAAAGCTGTACTCAGGGCTTGGAAACGTATCGGCTCTGGTGCTGCCGCAGCCTCGCTGTGGGGAGGGCCTTTGGGTGTTTCCTGCCACTGAATCACTTGGGCTTCTTGTCAGTCCTGACAGCCGTGGTGAGCTGCTCCTCGCTCCTCGGCTGGTGTCATGTTGCCCTGTTCAGGCGGGAGTGACAGATTGCTGTGGTATGCACGTCGGGACTACCTCCGAATCTCTGTGGATTTCCTGGTGCTCTGCCAGCTTGTCACGCAGAAATTCATCACGGGAGGGCGGAAGAAAAAGCGTACCCTGCCTTCTGGCAGAGATCCACCAGCTGTAGGGAAGCATCCTCTGCTGAAAGCAGCATCTGCTGGGGTGGATGTGAAACACTGTGCCCTTTGCTGACTCGCTTTCCTGTGAAGAGCAGAACAAATAATAGAAAAACCAACCAATTTTAAAAGCACGTGGGGGGAAAGGGAAACGGTGATGTTTGCCCTGTTGCACCTCTGGACGCTTCCCCAGTGTGTGCAGGTACCTTCACTTCATTTGGCGCTTCTCCCAGTGGAAGAGATGCTCCAGTCCCTGCATCTGCCTGGGCACCAGGAGAGTCCCCGGGGGGTAATGTCACTCAGAGGAGCTGCTGGGCATCAGCACAGGGGGGTGGGTGTCAGCAGGGGTAGTCAGGGTTTTGTTATATTCAGAAAACACTGAAACCAGCTTGTAAGTTGGCTTACAAACACAGAATGACTTGAAATGGTGTTTTAAGAGTGGGTTCAAGCAATTTGCTTTGTGGTTCGCATCTTGGTTCTAGCAAATAAATTGCACGAAAGGCAAGTACTCCCACCCTGGCAGAGCTGCTTGCAGAGCCCTTTGTTTTTCCTCCTTTAACATGACCGGTAAGGCTGCTTGGGTGGTTCAGGGGCCTTACTAGAGGCTTGGGATAGCGTAGATCTGGGGGCCAACCTGTTTATCCTGAGCTTGCAGGGGACTTAGGAATCTACTGCAACATCAGTGTGGATGTGGTGATTTCCAGACATCCGTCCTACCTCCTTCCCAAAACCTCCAGCTAAGGAATCCACCTCCTCTGCAAGTCTGATCAACCAAACACTCAAGGTTTTTCCTGACTTCTGTCTTTCCAAAGCATCCCTTTGCACACACAAGCCCTTTATCTTGACCTCCTCCAGACTAAACAAACCCGCCTGCAGCCTTTACTTGCTCCTGTGTCTTTTTTGTTTTTTTTCTTTTTATATCAGTTTTGCTGCAGCCTCCCATATTTGTTCCATACCAGCGTCTCTCTCAGAGAGGAATGATCTCTCTGCACATTGCACCTGCAGAGCTGCCCTTAGAAGAGGGACTGACTTTCCTGCTGGGAAATACACCAGCTTTGATACCATTTACCCTCAGCTTTTCCCATGCAGTTGCTGCCTTGCCAGGAATTTTTTTTATTAGTGCTCTCAAGTCTTCCTCTTGCTAAGCACCTTTTTCCCTTGACCAGCTCATCCAGAGCAAGACCAGTTCACCAAGACACTGGGAAATCTGAGTACCACCTTCCTAGGGTGGGGAAAACATCTGGAGGAGGTTGTTGAGCTCCTGCAAAGCAACAAAAAAGAGGAGCAGGATGGATGAGATCATCCAGGTAATGACATCCATCTGTAGAAGATCTTAGTGACGAGTCATCAGTGAGCACTGCCACCTGTGGGCACTAATTACTGGAGAAACCTTTAGTTTCTCCTGCCTCTTCCCAGTGGCAATGAGCTCATGAGATGAAATGGCAGCTCCTTCCCCTGTTACTGTCAATAGCTCATCACTGAGGAGGAATTAATGACCTAAATGCCTTTTTTTCAAAGGGCATAATTGACATGCTTCAGCCTAAAAGTACCTGAAAAAAATTGGTGGGGTTGGGAGAGCCCCCAGCCCCACTGGTAAACCACAGCCCAGCAGGAACTGCGCTGAAAGCACAGATGAAGAAATTGGAGGAGAAAAGATTCTTCTGGCTTTGCATCATTGCAGTCCAACCACTTCTATTTTTGCTACACGCGTGGCATCGAGCACCCGTCACTGCTATTCCTACTCCATCCAGCACCTCCACATGACGGGAAAAGTGGCAGCAGGATGGAGCGTGGCAGAAGGGAGAGGTGCTTTCAATTGTCCCACCATGCAGCTTAAAATCTGAGGAATTCTATCATCCTCCCTCCATCTCCCCCACCCTTTAAGGATGACTGCCTCTAGGGCACAAGGCTCTGCTCCAAGGACACTCTTGTCATCCAGTGCTGCTTCTGCACCTTATTTTAGTCTCTGGCTGTGGCCTGGATGCACTTCCAGAAGAGTTGGGTTTGTATTCTCAAAAAGCAGAGAAAGAAGTCACTGAAGTTGCAGCATCAAGCCCAGCAGCTGAGGCAGGTCATGACACTAACTCTTGGTTACTTGAGGATGTGTTCACTGGAGCCCACCAACAGTCACCTACCCCAACAGTGATAGCAAACTGTCTGCCATGGGGCTGAGAACATGCAGAACTCAGTGCTGGGATGTCACAGGACCAGCTAGATATTTCTTGAAGCTTTTCAGATGATGGGCTTGTATGTAGCAATGGCTGGTAGGACCTCAGTTGGGGTGTGTTTGTACATTTGCATGGTCCAAAAACCCATTTGGTATGGGCTTTTAATTATTTGACTGCTTTTTCACCTGGGTTTCTGAGCGAGATTGTTTCCCTCCCACTATAGGAGCTCCTCAAGCAGTTTTGAGCAAGGACAAGGCAGGATCTGACAGTGGGACACCAGATAGGAGAGTCACCCCTGTGGTGGGCACAGGTAAGGCCACACCTTGAATCCTGGGGTCAGTTCTGGGTCCCTCAGGACCAGAAGGACACTGAGGGGCTGGAGTGTGTCCAGAGAAGGGCAATGAAGCCGAGGAAGGGTCTGGAGCACAAGTCTGACCAGTAGCAACTGAGGGGTCTTAAGGTGGGTGTTAAGCCTGGAGGAGTTTCAATGCTGTGGAGATGCCGTGCTTAGGGACATGGGTTAGTGGTGGCCTTGGCAGTGCTGGATGATCCTAAAGGTCTTTCCCACCCAGAATGATTCGATGCCGATGCTGGGTTTCGGGGTGTTGAGGTGCACAGCCCGGTGACCGGGGCAGGGCCGCTCCTCCCGGGACCGCCTTCCCCAGGGCGGGGCAGACCCCCTGGGGACGGGAGAGGGGAGAGGGCGGCCCCTCCTCACCCCCTACTCTTACCCCTGAGGCGGGGAGGTACCGACCGGGCCCCACCGCGGGGGTTTCCTTCTCCAGCGGCTCCCCCAGCCCCTAGACCCATCGGGGCGGCCCCAGGGCCGGGCGGGGGGCGGGCCGGGCTCGGCTGGGCTCGGCGCGGCTCCGCCCGCTGCCCGCCGCCGCTGCAGGCTCCTGCGGGCCGGGGCCGGGCCGGGCCGGGCCGGGGTAGAGACGGACCCTCCCGTCTCTTCATCTTTACCGGCAGCTGTGGGCGGGGAAGAGCCCGTGGGGTGGGGTGTGTGTGTGTTGAGCAGGGGGGGGACACACGGCTCCCCATGAAGCGACGGAGGATGAACAAGCTGTACATCGGGAACCTCAGCCCCGCAGCCACCGCCGACGACCTCAAGCAGCTTTTCGGGGAGAAACAGATGCCCCTGGCCGGCCAGGTCCTGCTCAAGTCGGGTTACGCCTTCGTGGATTACCCGGACCAAAACTGGGCCATCCGGGCTATCGAGACCCTCTCGGGTAAACCAAGCGCCGCACCCCCCACCTCCCCACGCCTCTCCTGGACGCCCCCCTCCTTTAGCCCCTGACCTCCCACCCCTTGGGAATTCCCCATCCGATTGTGCCCCCCTTCCCCGGCACTCCCCCCACGCCCCATCCCCGCTCTTTCCCGCGGCTCTTTCCAACCTCGGGTATTTTTCGTTGATTTTTTTCTTCGATTTTATTAAGAGGCGAGCAGGCACGGAACCCCCCCACCCACCGCCCCCTCGGTACCCGCTTCCCTTCGGGAACCATTTTACGAGGTGCCCGACCCCAACTCGGCGGGGGCGCGGAGCAAAGGGCTGCCGAAGGGGCGGCTGGGGGCTGGGGATCGGGGCGGCTCGGGGAGGGCACCGGCGGGGCGGAGACGGGCAGGCCAGGGTGACCAGGGGACCAAGGAGGGGGTCGGAGGAGTGTTGGTGAAATAGATGGAGGGGACAAAGGGGGCAGTCTGCCCCGGGGGTGATGCTGAGCTCCCCGCTGTCTCCGCAGGGAAAGTGGAGCTGCACGGCAAAGTGATGGAGGTGGACTATTCCGTGCCCAAAAAGCTCAGGTAACCCCTCGCTATCACCCCCCACACCTCACTCTCATCCCGTTACGGGGAGGGGGGAAGCTCCGGGAGGAAGTGGGGAGGGGTCTGTGTGAAGCGGGAGCCCCCCCGGCTTTTACTTTTGCTCCGGAAAGCGGGGGCGGAGAGCTTCGGCCCTGGTACCGCTCGGCTCCGGGGGGATTCTGGAGGGTCTCGGTGGCGGAGCTGGGTTCCCCCCCGGTTCGGGGTTGAGGGGGCCGCGGTGCTGGGCACGCACTGCCCGGTGTGCGAGCGGAAACAAACTGCTTGGAGGGGGAGAAAACCCTTTTCCCCCCTTAATTTTCTCCTGGGAGCGCTTGGCGAGTAGGCTGGGATTTCCACAGGGCTGTTTGGGGGGGTTGTGGTGGTGGTCGTGCACAAGAGTAGGGCTGCTTGCGCTGTTGTTTTGAAGAAGTAATTGAGCAATTTGCGCTTCACAAACGCCTCTTTCTCCCCTTTATCCTGCTGGAGGATCCCAAAGCTAAAAGCATTTTCCATAATTGCGTCGGAGCACACCCTCGTATTTTAGATCAGCCCAGGCTCGGGTGAGGGGACACTCATGGGGATGTTCACCGAGGGCATCAGCCCGTGTTGCGTAGCTGCCTCCTCGACGGATTTATTTCTCCCCCACCCCCACCAGCCCGCGTGGGGATAAGAAGATATTTGTGCCGGGCAACAAAATAAAACCTCCGTCGGATGGTCCCGCCTGATAATTTTCCGCTGCTTGGCGGGGAGGTTTGGCCTGTGGATGGATGTTGGAGCATTAATTTTGAAACTGTGGGATGAGGGGGGTGGGAAATTCTCGTTGTGTAATTGAGGCTCGGTGGGGGAACGGCTCGTGCCCGGCGTCACGTGTGCCGGAGAGAGGGATTTCATCTTCAGCAGGGATCACACTCTCTCTTACCTTAAAAACCCTCCCTAAAAAAAAGTAAATAAAAAAAAATTCCAGCCAAATACCTGCCGCGGCCGTAGGTTGCACGGGCGATGACTTAAAAGAGAGTGATGGAGCCAGAAATCGGGAGCTTGGGAAGATAGTAAGGACCCGAGACTCGACCTTTACCATGTACGAAGGGGATGTAAACAAGGAATTAATCGTTACTTCAGTTCTCTCTCGGGTTGGGGTGCTGCTGCTTTTCTTTCTGCCTTTGAAAAGAAAAGAAAAAAGGCATTTAGACCCCACAAAAATTGCTGCTCATTTGTTTCGAATCGGTCTCTTTTCAGGTGGCTCCAAGTTTTCTATTCCAGTATATCTCCTGAGTTGCCTCAGATTACTGAAGTCTAATTTAAGATTAATTTTTTTTTTTTTTTTTTTTTTTTTTTTTTTTTTTTTTTTTTGGCAGCGAAAAAATATTTATTCTGGTTTATATTAATACATCCAATTGGAGGGGAAGGGGAAGTGCGTGCCTTTGCCCCTATAGGTTGTAGATTTTATTTCTATACTGTGATTTTTGGCAGGGAGCGGAGCCTCATGTGGTCATGTTTTAGTGTGTGTCCCTAAATTTGTAGAAAATTAAATTTCTTTAGTTGCAATCAAGTCCCAGCGAGGCGCTGAGGTCTTGAGAAGGGGGCTCAAATGGGTCGAATCCTTCTCTTTGTGTTTTGATGTGGGTCGGGGAACCCAAGCCCCTCCTGGCTCTTGTCCCCTGGTGTTTCTGCATCAGAGGGGTGGGAACCAGGAGGTGCCGATGCTCCTCACCTCCCTTCTTCACCGGGAGGGCTTGGTTTTATCCCATAATACACGTTATCAATGTATTTCTAGGTGTATAAATGCAGTTCGATTAGAAATGGGCTGGAAAACCCCTCTGACTTCTCGCTGGGAAGGGATTTCCTCGAGGTGCCGCCGGGAATTGCTGCCAGGGGGTTGTTTCTGTTTCTCCGAAGGCAGGAATGAAATGTGAGGGCACTGGGAAGCAGCCTCAATCCTGCCTGCTCTGCCTCTTACGAGTTAAAAATCAGTCATTTTGCTGCCATGCAAATGGTTTGGGCTCCTATAGGAAGGATCCAACAGTGTCTCGATTGTTTTGGTTTGTTTTCCACTGCGTTGTGCTTTGGGGGATTAAAATAATAATAATAAAAAATCACCATGGTTTTTTTAATCAACATTTAAAAATTTTAAAATTGATTTTTAAGTTCAGCAAGAGCGGGGAATACTTTTCCTTGCTTAGAATGGGGTAAGGAAATCCTTCTTCAAGAGCATTTTATATCCAGAACCTGGCAGTGAGGGAAGTGTCAGCATCTTGCCCCTTATAAATAGCTTGTAGAACTCTGACATATTGGAAAATCCTGTTGTTGGGAAAGAAAGGCATAAAAAAAATTAAGGTAGGTTGTGAAATAGGGAGACTAAAACCCACCCACCCCAGTGCTAAATTTTAGCCAAGGATTGGAGCAAATGGATGATTTTTTTAAGTAGCAGGGATGTGGCAAAGTCTCAGTTAATGTCTCCACATTGGTGACATTTTCACGTTCCACACTGTGAAGGTGCCTTTTAATGTCTGCTTCAGAAACTGAAAGAATATAAGCACGAGGGACATCTGGGCAGCACAGAGAGGGAAGGATGTCAGAAAGACCTTGGGCTGGAGGTCTCTATAAAATTAAATAATAATAATAAATAATAAATAAATAATAAATAATTTTTGCTGGTTTTAGTAAGTGGCAAAACTTACTAAAAAAAAAGAGGGTGGTTTTGCCTCAGGTAGAGGTGGCTGGAGGGGTGGTGATGAAAATGCTGCCTGAGCAACTTTGCTGGAGGTGGTTTGATGGGATCTGCAGATTATTCTTCCTCTTTTAAAAGGAGTGATCCTTAAATAAGTTTCCTCTCTTGATCATCAATTCAATTCTTGTTACTATGTGGTCTTTCTGTCTTTCTGTCCTTTATTTTTCCCCACCCCCTTGTTTTTTTAAACCCAAAATGCTGGTGACGTTTAAGCTCAGAATAAATGTACAGGCCCTTTTGTCTCCCCTTGGGCAATCCATCTTTTATTTCTTTATTCTTAATTGCTGGTCCTCGATGAGATGCTTCATTTAGGGGAAAGGAAGCCCTCATGCAAAACTGTTGCTTTGCCAGAAAAAGGCACCAGAACCTATCTGCCTGCCTGTCTATAAATACACAAAAGGAGCAAGGAAAAAATACTCCCATGGTTCTCCAGTCCTAATATCTCTAATTAAAACACACACACACCAAAAAAAAACAACCAAAAAAACAAACCACCACCACCACCAAAAACCAACAACACCAAAAAAACCCACCACAATAGATTAGAGAAATCTAAAGACCAAGAAGAGATTTTTGTCTGCCTGCAGCTTGGGGAGGGTTTTCTGAGAGAGAGAGAGAGCGCCTTAAAGTTGCTGGAGGTTTTGTTGATATATATTAGGTTACACTGGATTTAAAGCTGGATTCAGAATGCTAGAAGTGGAGCTGTTCTCAGTCCTGGTCTTTTTTTGTCTTTTTTTAATATACCTTAGTGTATTTTGTATTTATATAAATGAATAATGCATCTCCTAGTATTTAAAGCACTTAGTATCTTTTATGTATATAGAAAGAAGATACTGTAAGATACTCTGTGTGCTTTATGTATCTAAAAAAATCTTTTATATATACACATATATTAGTATACATTAAAAGGATACTTCTGAATATATATACATATATATTTGTATATATATTTTAAAAGATATGAAAATATGTATCCCTTCTTCCAGGGACTTGTTTTCGCCAGGTGTTGCTCCTTTGATTTTCTGTGTTTTCAGGTGTGGATAAGCAGGGAGCTGGTGGCATTTGAGTTGGTTTTGTTGTGGGTTGTTTTGGGTTTTTTTAAGTGCTTTTCTCCCTTGGTTCTTTGCTGCCTGTTGGTGTGCAGGGGTGGGAGGGTGGCGTCAGGGGTAGGAGTGAGGTGCAGCAGGGACGCAGGACACTGCCTGGAGGATGTAGAGGGGTGACTGAGGCCATTAATTACCTATTGTTTTCCTCCTTCCCTCCTATCTTTCCTCCTCCCCTTCTCTTTTTCCATTCCCCCTTTTCCCCCTCCTTAATCTTGCAAAGCTGTGACAGATGGGACATCATTTCCCATTGCCCTCGATGGTTAATGCAGGGATGTATCAATCACATGTTGGCCACGCCACTCTCGCCCCCCCCCAGCTCCATCCTGGGGCAGGTTGTTCCTCCTGCAGACCAGGACAGGGCTTTAACATCAACAGATTTTAATTCCTTAAGAGCGTCAAGGCAAAGCCCCCGGGCTGGGAGGGGAGCTGGAGCAGAGGCAGCTGTGGATGCTCTTGGCAACTGGTTGAAACTGGGGCAGCCCTTTAATGCTCATCCTGCCCAGCACTGACAGATCTGTTGCTCGTTAAGATCTGTTCCTGGATTGGATTGGGTTGGGTGAGTGCAAAACTTGTCAAAGATGACCCTGAAAGACCAAAAAAAAAAAAAAAAAAAAATGTATGTGCAATAAGCAACAGAGACAAACCCAACAGATGCGCCCATCTGCGTCTGAAAAATTCCAGTTTGTTTCCTACCAATTTGGTGATTAACATGATTTTTATAAATGTTTTCTTGCTTGGGACAAGTATTTCATAAAACTGGGGAGGCAGTTGGTTTTTGAGCGTTTCCCCCTCTGTTTATTTTTTTCCCCAGTTCTCTTGAAAACTGATTTTTATTGGAAGCAGGAGTTGCTGGACAGCGTTTTCTTGCCTTTAGAGGTGGAAGGTGATAAAATCCCTTTATGGCTTTATATAGGACTATATTACAGAGCTTGACCAGAAAGAAAATCTTCATTTTTGAGGGCAAAGAGTGATGAAGCCCTCTCTTACCTCTCATTATAAGACTCGTATTGAAGCCAGCTCGGTGGAGTTTCTGGTTTCCTTGCAGGAGGGGAGGTGGTCGGGAAGCTGAAGCCCCTTAGGAACAGGAGCCCAGGAGTGGTGGGAATGGTCCATGGGGCTGCAGCCCTGCAGACAAGTGGGCATGCACAGGGATAGCTAATGGAAGTAGGGCAAGAGGACTGGGGACTTGTTTTCCTTTCACAGCTTTCTCATCTTCATTGTTCTTCCTCTGCGTGTCCCTGGATTTTGAGGGTGCCCCAGTCCATCTGATTGTGGGGAGCAAGCTGCATGTTTTAAGGCATCTTCTGATTTAGTGCTTGATTTCAGCCAGTGCAGACACCTGGCTGCATCTGTGGCCACCAGCCAGTGGTGGCTGTGGGTTTTCTGTCCCCTGTCCTTGTGGAGTTGTGATGTTGACCTCATGACTTCTGTCGCAGCTCCATGGTGGATTATTCCACTGGTCCATCTTACAGCCCCCTTGATTAGTGGATCATTCCTGAAACCCAGCTCTAGGGTGGAGGAGATGTTTTTGAGTTGGAAGAGCTTGCTAGCATGCAGGAATGTATTGGGTTGAATTTAACAGGGGAAAAAAAAAAAAAGGCTGGTGAACATCTTGGTTGTGTCTGGAGCACACCAACCTCCAGTGCTGTGGTGCCTGGCTCTCCCCAGCTTCTGTGAGTCTGCATGGAAGCCAACCATTCCTCCTGTTCTTGCCATGCCCCCTATCTCCTTCCTGTCCCCAGTGCCTGGCCCTAAACCAGCTTTTTATCTGCCAAAGTGGTTTTCAGGGACTTGGCGTGTGCCTTTGCAATGAGCAGTGAGTGCAGGGACCAGCAGAAGTTTTAAAGTCTCATTTTCCAGCCACTGGAAATCACTTGTAGAATCAGGGTGTTAGGTGTGGATGGTTTGCAGGTGAGCAGAGCTCCTCTGGCCTCCTCCTGCAGGTATGACCCTAAGTCCCTGGTTGTTGCTGGCCATCAGCTGGGGCTGCTTGCATGTCCCCATGTAGTGTTTGAGCTAGTGGTGCCAGTTCTGCCAAGCATCCTCCTTGAGCTTGTTCTAAGGAAGGGCATAGCTTCAGAAATGCACCTTGCAGCTGCTGATGGCTCCTAAAACTGGTTGTATCCATGTGTGGGGGCTCAGTCAGGAAACTCATCCCTGACGTGGGGAGAGGTGGCCCTCCTCTGGTCTCATACGAGCATTGTTGCTGGACCAGCTGTGTCGGAGCTGAGTGACAACAGGCAGGGTTATGAATGCTGGTCTGGGTGAGCAGTGGATGAGCCCATGGCTTGACTGCATCCTTCAGGGACTCCTCACTGCCCATGCCTGTCTTCTTGTGGCCAGGCTGGGGAGGTGTTTGGTGGCCATTATCTCTTGGGAACACTTTGCAGTGTTTCCTGGGCACCTATGTTCCCCAGGGCCGCACCACTGGGAGCTTGGGAGTTGCAGCCAGGTGAGGCTGAGTGTGTTGGCTGTCTCCAAGGGCAGGCTTCTGGGGATACCTCTTTAGGTTTCCCCATGGAAAGCACAACCCCCCATTACTGGGAAGGGGTGGACATCATCTGCCCCCTTGGAAACTCTCCTCAAGGGACAGCAGGACTGGCTGTGGTGGGTCTTGGGGTGCTGTTCCCCTGTCCCCACCCAGCTGGCCAGCCTGGGGGCAGCATGGTCAGGGTGTGTGTTCTGTATCCTAGCTGTGCCTGTGCCTCTGCAGAGGTTCATTGCAGGAGGTTTCCTTGGAAACCCATCAGCCAGCTCAGGGGGTAAGCGTTCCTGAGACAGCCTAGGCCCCTGGCAGGAGATGACCAGGGTAAAGCTGGAGGAAATGGCTCTCCCCAGGGCTCAGTGCAGGGAAGTGGGATGCTCACCATGCTACCGCCTCGTTCCCAGTGAGTTTTTGTCCTCCCTTGGTGCTGTCTCTGCAGGCCCTAACCTGGGGTTTTGTTTTTGCAGGAGCAGGAAGATCCAGATCCGAAACATCCCCCCCCACCTGCAGTGGGAGGTAAGAAGTCCTGAAAACATCTTAAAATTCACCTCCACCTCCATCAGTTGGGCTGAGCTGTGCTGCCCGAGCACGAGATCATTCTCTATATCACCAGGAGCCCCAGGAGGGAGATGGAGTGTGAATTGGGCTCCATCTCCTGCCTGCTGGTGCATCCTGGAGTCCTGGGACATCATTGGGATCATGGGGTGAAGGCATCTAAGCAGTTGGGTGACAGTGGCTCTTTGGAAGTTGTCTTGGGGTGAAGCAGGCTGTACTCCTCCCTGGCTGTCCACCCACGTCTCCTGCCTGCCTCACCTTGCTGTTCTCTCCCCCAGGTGCTGGATGGCCTGTTAGCTCAGTATGGAACAGTGGAGAACGTAGAGCAAGGTAAGCTGGTCCAGCGTGGTGCTCCCCATCTGCAAAAAGGCCTCAGCACTTCCTCCCAGCTCTGCCCAATCTGGAGAAAACCCATTGGAGACAGAGGTGCTGGGCTAAAATGGTTTTCCCTGAGGACACAGCCCCCCATCCTTGTGCTGGGTGGGCAGGTAGAGGGGTGCACGGTCGCCCTGCCTGGAGCTGGGCTGTCCCCACAGCACAGCACAGGCCCTGCCCTCCCGCTGTCCCCACCTGCTGTGGGGTGCTGAGGTCTCTCCTCCTCTGCTCTAATGTTCCTTCTCTTGGTTTTCCCATAGTCAACACAGACACAGAAACAGCTGTTGTCAACGTAACGTACGCAAGAAAAGAAGAAGCAAAAATGTAAGTTTTATGTCATTTTGTGGGTTTTATGTCATTTTTATCCCTGTTGTTACACTACCCAAACTTTTCCCCAGCAGTCTCCAGCAGGGCTGAGTGCTGTGCTGCTGAGGAGAGACTTGAGGGCCAAAGAGCCCAGGTGCTGCACCTTGGCCTCAATAGAGGGTCCCCAGCAGGAGGACACCATGTGCTGTGTCTTTCTCCTTGGAGTGGTGTCACCCTCTTTCACCTTTTCCACATCCCAAAAGCCCTCAAGAATGTTTACATGCTGGCCAGCACTTGCCCTGGGGCAGCAGGTCCCCAAGCTGCTGTCCTGCCTCAGCTGGGGGGATGAGCTGTGTGTCACCACCCCTGGCATCACCCACCTGGAGGGGGTATTGTCCCACCATGCTATGGGGTGCACAGGCAAAGCTTCAGGGCTTCTGGCTTCCCATGGCCACCTCCTCCAGCCTTGAGGAGACAGGAAGATGCAGGGCTGGGGAGGGATGAGTCTACACGGACAAGTTCTGGAGGTCTACGCAGGTCTGGAGTAGTTCTGGAGGAGCTCCTCACCAGCCCCCACCTCTCCCTACCTTACAGAGCAATTGAGAAGCTGAGTGGCCACCAGTTTGAGAACTATTCCTTCAAGATTTCCTACATCCCGGATGAAGAGGTGAGCTCCCCTCCACCCCCCCAGCGATCCCGCCGCGGGGGCCACTCTTCCAGGGAGCGGGGCTCCTCCCCGGGGGGCTCCTCACAGCCCAAACAGCTCGAGTTCCCACTGCGGATGCTGGTGCCCACGCAGTTTGTTGGTGCGATCATAGGAAAGGAGGGCTTGACCATAAAGAACCTTACTAAGCAAACCCAGTCCAAGTAAGTACCTCCAATGGTTTTGTTTCCTTCCTTAGGGTGCTGTAGGTCCCCACTGCAGGTCCCCATGCACTTGGGGGCCAGCCAGTGCTGTTTTCTTGGGGTGAAGCCTTCAGGGGATGGTGGCAGGTGGAAACCACTCAGTTTCCTAAACAATTCCTGCTGGCCAGGGTGGGGTCTGGGTGCTGCAAGAGGGGCATGTGCTCCAAAACCAGCCAGGAACAGGTTTCCAAAACCTAACCATGAGCAGGGATGGGGAAGAGGAGGCAAACCAGCAAGTTTGGGTGTGAGATGCTGAAGGGGGATCCTGGGGTCATGGATTTCAGGATTTGATCGTCCCTCAGTGTCCCATATGGGCTGGAGCTGTTGTAGGGGGAAGGGACATGGTGGGAGTGCTGCCTGGAGAGAGGATGGGGCTTTCCCTGATTGTTGGAAGCCTTTTTTTTTCCCCCATCATCTAACATTTTTCTTTTTGAAGAAAAAAGAAAAAAAGAAGGGAGGGGACTGTTTTGCCAACATTTTCCATGTTTCTCTTGTCGATTTTCACATTGATTTCACCTCTGATTTTCTGCATGGTGTACCCTGCATGGTTTATTCCTGCCCAGATCTGTTTGTGTTTAACCCAGAGCTGTCTTCTCTCATGGTCATCATCCTGCACCCGGTGATCCCACAGGATGCAGGACTCCTGAACCAGAAACATCCTCCAGGGCTGTCCTAGTTCTCAGAGAAGCTTTTAGAGGCAAATGATTTGAGTCGTAGCAGTTATGCTTGAGCAAGAGGTAGCAAGATGTCCCACTCTGCACCTGAGCGAGCTGAGCCCCAGTGCTGGGTTTGCAGGAAGAGGTTTGTATGGAAAGGGGGCAGACGTGTAGGGAGAGGAGCTCTTTGAGCCCAGTTAGCTCTAGAACATGGCCACCAAGTAGCTGTGAGCTGGTCCTGCTTGGCCTCAAGCCTTTCTTCTCCAGGTGAGTCCCCCAGAGTGATGAGCAGAGGGTGTAGTCATGCCCTTGCCACCCAAGACTGGAAGGTTGCCCTTTGCAACCCTTGAGCCTGGTGAGGAGGTGGGAGGTGCTGGCTCCCAGGTTTTTCTGACCGTGAAGCTAAACACTGCTGTCTGGGGCAGTTTCTGCTGCCAAGCCATCCCTCCTTGTGGGCTGTCTCCTTATGCCTGACCTGAGGACCTGGTGCCTCAGAGGAAGGCCATGCTCTCACCATTCCTGGCCTGCCCAAGAAGGCCAAGTGCAACAGGTGGCCACCACCTCCACTCTGGCCTTGGGCTAGGGGAGACCTTGTGCCCCCAGCCTAGGCAGTTGCAGAAGCTGGGAGTGCCTTAGAGGGTGCCACACGTGAGTGACAACATGCAACTGGGTCCATGTGTGCTGTAGGTATTACCAAAGGGCAGGGAGAGCCTGGCAGTGCTGGTGTCTCCAGCACCTCTTTGGCCAGTCCAAGCAGGACATGTCTCCTGCTTGAGCAGTTCTGATGAAGCCATGGGAGAGTTGTAGCAAGCAAAGGAGCTCAAACTCCATCTTCATTGTTTCTGATATGTGCAGATGAAACCACCCGGAGGTCCCCTTTGAAGCTGGTGGTGCCAGGCTCTTCCCTTACCTCAGGCAATGTTCACCCAGCTGCTCCCCTTCTACTTGTAGATAAAGCATCCTTGTTCCCACACACTGCTTCATGAGCTTCTGGAAGAGCTGACCTGTGTGAACCCATCCTGACCCTGCAGCATCCAAACATGGTGCTGGTTAGGGGTGACTCCACCACAACCCTTGGCCGTGCATGCGCATCCTGGGGTCAGGATGGAGACCTCATACAAAACCAGAGATGTAGCTGGGCACTGGTGGCATTCACTGAGTGAGTCACTACTGCACCCTCCTCAGATCTGATCCAGTCCAGCTCTGTCTGTGGCAGTGACAGGAACCCAAATGTGATGGTTGATGGCAGGATGGCTGCACAGCATCATCCCCTGGTGGGAAGAGCTCACTGACTCACATGGAGAAGATGGAAACGTTGCTTACCCTTGTTTTTCAAGAGGCGTGGTTGATGTGTGGGAGTCTCCTACCCTACTTTCCTCTCTCCCTCTCTCTCTGGGCCTTTGCCAGGTACGGTTGAGCAGTAAGGAGCTAGCTGGAGGCACGTGTCTCCTCCCCTCTGTGAGCTGAGGGGAGGACCAGAGGAGCTAGACCACAGTCTCTGCTGGTGTGCAAGGGAGAGCTTTCTGTCCTGTGGAAGGGTGTGAGTACAAGCACTGTTGCTGACCCATGCCTCTGTGTTGTGACCAAAAGTTGCCTACGGGTAAGTTGTCTCTCTGTCCTGAAGGACATGCTGGTTGCTGGACAGCTTTGGGTGTTGTGCAGAGAGAGGCTGAGGTTGGAAGGGACCTCTGGAGACCTTGAAGCTGGTCTCCTACTCCAAGTGGTACTGGTGTCAAAGGTGGTTGTAGGCCAGGTTGCTCAGGGCTTTCTCCAGCTGAGGATTTGTTCTGGTGCCTCTTGGTGCATCGTTTGACATTGATTGACATCCTTCAGCTCTCAGGAAGACCTTGGGTCACCAAGACAAACGTAGCTTAGATCTGATCTAAGCCAAACAAAGACACTGCCTGGGCTTGCATGAGACCAGGTGATGGTAGATGTACATCAGCAATACACAGGTTCACCCCAAAGCTTGAGGAGATGTTAAATGAGCTTTTCTGTGAATAGGAAGCTCGGGTCCTGAGCTCTCAAAAGCCTTTGTGGGACACCAGCCACATCTCAGGGGGCTCCTCTCTGCTGGTTGTTTCACCATAGGGTTGACATCCATCGGAAGGAGAATGCTGGCGCTGCTGAAAAACCCATCACCATCCATGCCACTCCAGAGGGGTGCTCTGAAGCCTGTCGCATGATCCTTGATATCATGCAGAAGGAGGCAGATGAAACCAAATCGTAAGTGCTCCATGGACAGGGACACCTCCCAGCAGCCGAGGTTGCTCCAAGCCCCATCCAACCTGACCTTCAACACTAACAGGGAGGGGGCGGCCACAGCTTCTCTGGGCAACCTGGGCCAAGGGCTCACCACCTCACTGTGAAGAATTTGCTCCTATACTAATATATAGTCTAGCTCTCCCCTCTTTCAGTTTGAAACCATTCTACCTTGTCCTGTCACTCCATGTCCTTCTCCACCATCAGTGGAGAAGAAGCCATCTTTTGTCACTGCCCCACCTCAGCTGGCATTCTGAGTTTCAGGACAGAGTCCTGGGTGAGTTAGTAACTTACAACTTAGTAACATCTCTATGCTGTGGTTGCCGGTGCAGTAAAGACCAGAAGCCCAGGTGGGTCTAAAGAGCACATCAAAGGCAAAGGGTCTAAAGGCAAACAGTGGAGGGGAAAAAAAACCCAAACATGAAATGCAGATGTGCCATTGGGCTTGGGAAGTCCTTGAGGTCCTGTTCCTTGAAGCTGAGGAGATAAAGGTATGGAAAATGGTTGTAGTTCTGCTCCTTCCACCACATCATTAGTTCCTGTTGCTGAAAATTGGTTTCCTGTCCAGATGGACCTTTTAGTTTTTATTTTTTAATCCATTTTAGTGCAGAAGAGATCCCCTTGAAAATCCTAGCACACAACAGTCTGGTGGGGAGGTTGATTGGCAAGGAGGGCCGCAACCTCAAGAAGATCGAGCAGGACACGGGCACGAAGATCACCATCTCCCCGTAAGTCCTGGTGAACACCAAGCCACCCCCTCCATCAAACATGATATGGGTAACGCTGGAGCCAGCAAAAAGAGCAGTTGTGTCCTCCCATGGGCGTTCCTCGTCCTGGGGTAGATGTTCCTCATCCCAGATGGATGGTGGCATTGGGCAGGGAGAAGGGTGTGTATGGTCCCATGCTGTGTCAGGGGGGAACCTTCAGCTTTGATTTGAGTTTTTCTTTTTTTTTTTTTTTTTTTTTTTACTTGGAAAACAAAAAAGTAATCTGGTCTCCGGATTTATCCGTGGGGTAGTTTGCAGGATTTAACCATTTATAACCCTGAGCGGACCATCACGGTGAAGGGCAGCACAGAGGCCTGCTCCAATGCTGAAGTGGAGATCATGAAGAAGTTGCGAGAGGCCTATGAGAACGACGTGGTGGCTGTCAATGTAAGCTCCCAGCCTTCCCACCTGGGATGTCCCTGCTTCAGAGCCACTGCTGAGGTGGCCAGAAGAAAACTAAGGTGGGGTGGGAGGGGGAAGAGTTAATCTGTTGCAGCAAAGGTTGGCCCTCACCTATCATGGTCACACTATGGTGAGAAGTCCCAAAACCCACCTGTACATTTTACACATTTCTCCTTGTCTTTGCTTTCCCAGCAACAAGCCAACCTGATTCCAGGACTCAACCTCAGTGCTTTGGGCATCTTCTCGACGGGACTGTCCATGCTCCCTTCCACCCCAGGGGCCCGAGGGGCTGCAGCAGCTTCCCCCTACCACCCTCTTGCTGTAAGTGCAGGAGGTTTTGGGGTGCAGGGGACATGGTCTTGGGGGCAGAATGGTGTCTAGACTCTCCTGCTGAACCTCTTATGTTTGGGTGGATGCCATAACTGTAGGAGCCACCTCATGGAGAGCCTTGAACAAGAGCTCTGACTCTTGGTCATTTGGGGAAGATGCTCATCACAGCAGCAAAGTGGAGAAGGCAGTGAATGAATCTGGCTTGTCCATCCTTCAGCTTAGTTCCCTGGGAAGATCAGCTGCATTCCCATGTTGTGCTGAGCTCTGTTTCACCTGTGTCAAGGGCTGGCCATGTCCCAAGGGTGCTGCTGCTCCTGTGATGGTAGCTGGGAGCCAATCTGTGCTGATACTGGCACAGGAAAACCACATAGGTGGTCTCCAGTCCTGACCCCAAATCAAACACTGGGCTGTGATGGTGTGGACTTGGTTGTGCCCTGGTGGCTCTGTTTTGGGGGCCACATTGAAC
Source organism: Heliangelus exortis (assembly GCF_036169615.1). NCBI lineage: Eukaryota > Metazoa > Chordata > Aves > Apodiformes > Trochilidae > Heliangelus > Heliangelus exortis. Next base: position 10,421,367 of record NC_092430.1, read on the forward strand.
CATCACCACCGGATGTGTTGAGCATGGCATGAAAGGGGGCAAGCCAGTATGCCCTGTGCCACCACAACCACCCTCAGCCTTGATCCCTGGTACCCCAAGGGTCGGAGCTTGCTGGGTTTTGGTCTTCACCCAACTCTATAGCTGAGGTCTTCCTCCTTCTTGGGGTTAATTCACTTGTGCTGTTTTCTTTTCCTGCTCACGGCAGCAGCAGAGGGGTCGGAGGAGAATGGTGAGTGCCAGGCTGGTGGTGCAGAGGGGTGGAGGAGTGCCAGGGGTGCTGTGGTGGCCCTGGAGGGCACCCAGAGGGTTGGTTGGTCTGACCATGCACGGCCAGCCTGCCCAGGGGAGGGTGCTCTGCCTGCACTGGCCAAGCAAGTGCAGCCTTCAGGAAGCATCTGCTGGAGCACTCGGTGGTGTGATGGAGAGGAGCTGGGCAGCTCTCCTGAAGGGCAGCAAATGTTGGGGGCTTCTTCACTCCAAAGCTTTTTGTGGCCTTTTTCAAGCCACCCTGGCAAAGCCAAGAGGATTAGTTGCTTCTGCCACAACAAGGAGCTGGGAAAAAACCCAAGGAATAGGAAACCAGCCTGTGTCTGTCACAGCTCCCTAAGAACTTCATGTTTCCCATCTCAGAGTGCTCATTTCTGACCATGTCCTGAGGTGGGTGGCTGTAGCTTCAACCCTGGAGTTCTAGATACCTGGCAAGGATGGAGGATGAGGAAGGACCTGCATGGTGAATGGGGGCAGGTGTGGTGTCCACCATGGTTGCAAGGACCAGTTGGGCAGGAGGGTGGACATGGAGAGCATGAGCTTGGTATGAGGAGGAGCACAGAACCTCAGCCCAGTGGGCTGAGGTGGAAGGACGGAAGGGTCTGCAGTGGGCTTGGAGTTGGGTCTTCACCTAAGAAACTGCTTTGCAGGTAGCATCTGGTTACACTTTACCAAATCTAGAGTCAGAGAGACTTATGTCTGCTGCTAGGAGAAAGGGTTGATGTGTCTGAAGCACAGAAGAGTTGAAGAGAAGTTGGGGTGGATTGAGTTGGGATGGGCATGGAGAAATCCACTGCTTTCCCCCTGTCACCAGCCCAGAGCTTGGGAGAACATCTTCAGCCTTTGCTTTTTCTTCTCTTGCACCTGGAGGAGGGAGGTGGTGTTGCTTTGCTTAGTCCTCACCAAATCCCTACCTTCTTTTCAGGGGACCAGTGGTAGTTACCACACAATTTTGGCTTTCTGGGGTCACAGCTGCTCCAAGAGGCTGATTTCCCACTATAAGCACTAGAGGACATAGCCAAAAAAACAGTGGAAGGGAGGGACTGGTGTGACTGGGAGCTGCCACCCACCTCCCATCCTTGCTGCTTGTGGTAAGGAGGCAGCTGGGAAGGGGCCAGCACTTTGAGGACATCAGTGTGACCCTCATTTGCTTTCCTTCCACAGAGCTCCTCGGCTTATCTCTCGGGTCTTTACGGAGCCCCCCCAGCTGGTGCCTTCCCCCACCAGCACCCCGTAAGTCCCTGGCACCCCCTTCCATGGGTCCTGGCTGGGGCACCCAGCTCCTGCTCAGTCCTGACTGTCTGCCTCTTCCCTGCCCTCACAGCTGCCCTCACAGGAGGTGGTCAACTTGTTCATCCCAACACAGGCAGTGGGGGCCATCATTGGCAAGAAGGGGCAGCACATCAAGCAGCTGGCACGGTTTGCAGGGGCCTCTATCAAGGTGAGCAGATCCCTGTGGCTTGTGCCTCATTTCCCCTTCTTACTGCCAAAGGCAACAAACAAGAGGCCTTGGGGGTGGTTTTTCCTCCCCTAAATGGTGGAAACCCCTCGCTGAGTTCTGCAATGCCCTGGTTGGGTGGGAGGGAAGGCCCTTGCTTGAGAGGACATCCAATGTAGAATTGTCTTGGTTGGAAAAGACCTTTCAGATCATCAAGTCCAACCATTCCCCCAGCACTGCCAAGGCCACCACTAACCCATGTCCCTCAGCACCACATCTCCATGGCTTTGAAACCCCTCCAGGGATGGGGACTCCATCCCTGCCCTGGGCATCCTGGGCCAGGGCCTGACAACCCTTTCCAGGAAGAAATTGTTCCCAAACTCCAGCCTAAACCTCCCCTGGCACAACTTGAGGTCGTTTCCTCTTGTTCTATCGCTGGTTCCTTGGGAGCAGAGCCCGACACCCCCTGATTCCAACCTCCTCTCAGGGGGTTGCAGAGAGCCAGAAAGTCTCCCCTCAGCCTCCTCTGCTCCAGGCTGAACACCCCCAGCTCCCTCAGCTGCTCCTGGTCAGACTTGTGCTCCAGACCCTTCCCCAGCTCTCTTGCTCTTCTCTGGACACTCCATCCCCTCAATGTCCTTTTGGTCCTGAGGGACGCAGATCTGGACCCAAGAATTTGAGTTGTGGCCTCACCCACAGGAGGACGGTCCCTGCCCTGCTCCTGCTGGCCACACTAGAGCTGATACAAGCCAGGATGCTGGTGACCTTCTTGGCCACCTGGGCACACACTGGCTCATATGCAGCTGCTGTCAACCAGTACCCCCAGGTCCTTTTCCTCTGGGTGCTTTCTAGGCACTCCTCCCGAAGCCTGGAGCATTCCATGTGACCCAAGGGCAGGACTTGGCCTTGTTGAGCCTCCTGCAGGTGGCCTTGCCCCATAGATCCAGGCTGTCTAGGTCCCTCTGCAGAGCTTTCCTCCACTGAGGCAGATAGAGATCTTGATAAAGCAGGGCTGCTCTCATGCTTCTCCCCCATCCTTCCACAGATTGCCCCAGCAGAAGGTCCCGATGCCAGTGAGCGCATGGTCATCATCACGGGGACACCTGAGGCTCAGTTCAAGGTGCTCTGGCCACTAGGAGGGTGCTGTGGGGAGGGGATGTAAAGGGCAACTTGAGAGCATCCCTGTGGCTACCACTCTGCTGCCAGCTTGGGTTTGCTTCCCTGTGTGCTGGGGGAGGTACCTTTGGGTGGTACTATGTGGTTTTGGTGTTAGCTGACATCAGCACATCATCACCCTAAGGGTCTGAGTAGGGGCACTGCCCAGACCATTGCCCACCCATTTTACTTCCCTCTCATCTCCTCCCCAGGCCCAGGGGCGAATATTTGGGAAGCTGAAAGAGGAAAACTTCTTTAACCCGAAAGAAGAAGTGAAGCTTGAAGCTCACATCAAGGTGCCTTCCTTCGCTGCCGGCCGGGTGATAGGCAAAGGTGGCAAGACGGTAGGTGGGGGCACCCAAGGGTGGGGAGTTGGGTATCACCATCACATCCTTGCCCTCCCTGAGGGGCTCTGTGGTTGCAGTGACATTTTGACCCCATGTCCTGGTGGTGGCTCTTGCTAATGGGTGGCTGTCCCAAGGCAGGGGATGTGGTGTGACCCTTAGCAGTCTGGTGCTGTATGCTGGCTCACAGCTGTGGAAGATCTGGGCAGTGGAGGATGTTTTGGCTCTCGCACAACCCAACCTGCTGAGGGCTCTGTCGTTTGCTCCAGGTGAATGAACTGCAAAATTTAACCAGTGCAGAAGTCATTGTGCCACGAGACCAAACCCCGGATGAGAACGAGGAGGTCGTCGTGAAAATCATTGGCCATTTCTTTGCCAGTCAGGTAAGGTCAGGCCATGGCTTGTCTGATCTTCCCAACCTGCTTCACCCACCAAGGAGATCCACTGAGCACACCAAAGGTGTATGGGCTGCTTTCCCAGCTCTGTTAGCCTTAAAGTATCCCCTTCCTGGAGGTCTTCAAGGCTGGGTTGGATAGGGCATTGAGCAACCTGGTCTGGTGGAAGGTGTCCCTGTCCATACAGGGGGGGGTTGTAACTGGATGAGCTTTAGGGTTCCTTCCAACCCAAACTAGTCTGGGATGCTATGAAAATTTAAGATTGGCTTGATTTAGCTAAAACTTGTATCTTGGACAGCCTGTGTGGTGTGAACTACCACCTCCCTGGCACGGGTGCGAATTGCTGCTGTACTTGTCCCCAGCTTAAAAGCTTAGAGGGTGATGAGCAGTTGCAGCTTGGACTGGAGGGGTGATGACAGCTGCTGGTGGGTGCCCACCCTGACCTGGGGGTGGGCTCTCCTTCCTTCCTTCCTTCCTTCCTTCCTTCCCCAGACTGCACAGCGCAAGATCAGGGAAATCGTCCAGCAGGTGAAGCAGCAGGAGCAGAAACACGCTCAGGGAGCCCCAGCCTCGCAGCAGCTCAGCAAGTGAGGTTCCCACCACGCCGGCCACACTGCCCCATGAATGTAACCCCTCTGCCACCACCGCCGGACCCCCAGCAGGTCAGGGGAGCAAACCAAAGACACCTCCCGAGCCCCCCACCCCGTGGCTGGGGGTGCTGTGAGGATGGATGTGGGGAGGGCTCTCAGCATCCCCCCCAAGCTTCTCCCTTCTTACTCCGTCGCCTCCCGACGCTATCCCTTTAGTTGGACTAACATAGGCAGAGAGAGAGAAGAGATGTTTTTCGGTTTGGTTTTGTTTTTTTTTTTTTAATTTTTAAAAAATTTCCTAAAAACAATAAAAACCCCACCTGTTTCCTCCCAGCATGGGCCAGAGGAGCTCACCTCTGGGAGCTGTGGTGCCCAGTGTGGTGCTTACCTGTTGTCGAATTAATATATCAGTAACAAAACTAACATTGATTTTTTTAAAAATTTGTAAGGATTTTTATTATTCTTTTTATGTCAGAGGGCTTAGGGGGGAAGGGGACATTTTTCACAAAACCAGGCTTTTCTAGAGGTTTAAAGAAAGAAGCTAGATCACTGGTTCTCTAATGCAGGTGTAGAGCAGAGGCATAGGATTGCCAGCAGGGGTGGGTGGGTGGGAGGGGGCAGGAAAAAAAAACAAACCAAAAGTATTAAATGAGCATTAAAAAGCAATTTCTTAAGGGCTTTGAGAAGAGCAGTGCCTGTATGAGCCAACAGAAGGGATACCGTCTCCTAAAAGAGGAATCTCTCTTTCACCCACCCTTTCCTCTTTGCTTCACAGAGTCCAAACCCGGGGTTTTGCATCCATTCTGTCCCTCCCTGCACGTCTGTCCCCTCTTTCTCTCCATCGCTGCCCAACCCAGCAATAAGGGCCCTGGAGAAGGACAGGCAGCACCAGCCCTGCCTGCTCTGGGCAGGGCCTGTTGGGGAAAGCTGCCTGTTATAGGAGAGGAGGGGGAAAAAAAAGAACAAACCAAACAGATTTGCAAGAAGTTGTCAGTCCAGGGCTGGAAAAAAAAACCCCAACAGCTACTGAAATTATTTTTTTTTTAAATTATAAAGAAAAAAAACAACAACCCCCACCACCACACACATACAGAAAAACTACCTCAGGTTTTCATACCTCAGCACCTTGCGCTTGTGTTTCCCTCCTAGATTTTTTGTATGCCTTGTAAAACTGATAGTTGGAACATTTTTTTTTATTTTTTTAATAAAACAAAATGAGTTGGAAAAAAAAAAAAAAAAAATCTCGACCAAGTCAGCTGTGAGGCATGAGCAGGAAACCATGTCATGTATCCCTGAGCTCTTCTGTAGTCTCCTGCTAGCTGAGAGACCATTCCTTTGGAGAAAGCTTGTGAAATATTAAAAAAAAAACAAAAAAAGAACAAAAAAGAAAAATTACATAAGACGACACCACCCAAGCATAAAAAAAGGGTAGGAAGAGGGGAAAAAAACCCCGAACCCAAACCACACCAAAAAAACTACCATGAGAACGGCTGAAATGCACTGGGCAAGAGGAAGGACAGGAGCAGCAGAGAGTGCCAGGGTAAGGTGCCAGTGCCCCACATTTTCCTCTACCACAAAGTGTTCTGTGAAAAAAACCCAAAAGATAAATGTATCCAGCTAACAAGAGCCTGAGTTTGCTATCCTTTGATTTCTTTTCAGTGCCTTGCGCTGAGCATGGGGATTTCTGGGGTCCCCCCATAGCCATCCCATTTCCCTGCCTCTGGGCACTCGGTGGCTGGAGAATATGCTGCTGGGGGAAGGAGTGGGTAGAGGGGTATTTTATAGTTGGGGGGGTGTTGTTTTCAGGCTTTGTCCAGCATCTCTTTACCCAGCCCTTTGGGGAGGTGCTGGCATCACACAGCTGCCTCTCAGTGAAGCAAAAATGATGGGATGACCCTGCTGCAGTTATTAATGAGGCACTAATTATGTTGAGCTGGAGGGCTCAGGTGTCCCTGTAACCTACAGGTAAAAAAAAAAAAAAAAAAAAAAAAAAAAAAAAGGTTTAAACACCATGTTTAAACTAATCCAGTTCAGTGTGACCAGAGCAAGAATTCACTCCAGCTCTCCCTGTGACAGTCCCATAGAGGCTTTTGTGCTGATAGTCATCCTTTGTGAGCTAAAACCCACATTAATAAACACAACTTATTTTTTAATTAAAGAATAAATAAATCACTCCGTTAACAAGTACAGTAAGGCTCTTCATATAATTTAACATCTTTATTTTAATAAAAAGAAATAAATACTTCTCTTTTCACATTAGATAACTCCCTGGAGACAGAGAAACAAAACAAATCAACCCCAACTACAGGGGTCTTCACGATGGATTTGTAACAAATCAAAAGACAGTGAATGCTTGCTTTCCGTGCTCATCACAGATCCAGTTTTAGGAGTCAAGTAGGTATTCCAGAAACGTAAGAAAACTCTGAGGAAACAGTAGCGCGTTGTCCTCGGGATGATGAAATTCAGATGGCACAACCGTTAGGATGGATGGAGTCCCATTTGTCCACAATGTCCACGTGTGATGCAAGGTAGGAGCACTGATGACAAAGGTTCAACAGCATATGTTAACAGTTCCCTTGGTGAGGTCACAGCAGTCTTTCTGGCTTGCACGTGAGGTGCATTGGCTAATTTTAAAGAGAGCTACTGTTTCCATAATCAGAGGAGCAAAAAACCGTAACCACTACTACTTAAACTAAAGAAGAAAATATGTGCCTGCTGCCTTTTCAAATTAAGATACTAGAAATGGAACTAAATCAAGAATGAAGTCACCCAGAGGTGATCACAGTGTTAACTCCAATAGTGCATGTCTCACAGCAGCTGCTGGTGGATTATTTCCCACGCCATCTTCATGCGGAAGTAGGACATGTGACTCTGAAAATAAGAAAACCCCAAATTAAATAAAGTCACAGCAGAAAGAGGCAGAAAACTATGCCTAGATACCCTCCTAATTCTTTAAGATGAAGTTCCTCTTCAGAACTGTCAACACTTGCTGTTTGGCTACCACATGGGTTTCACCTCTACAACTCCTCAAGAGCGTCACAACCCAACTATACCAGGTTCACCTGAATACACAACCAGTATCTTCACTGACCAAAGGGTGAAACTTGTTTCTCCAGCAGACAGAAAGGCCACAGATAGCATAAATCCACTGGCTGAAGTATCCTGCCCAACCAGAATCTCCCTGATTAAACTCAAAAGCAGATACCAGCTCTGCTCTGCAAGAGGCCACATATAAGTTCCAACCCCAGCAACTGTGCACCAAAAATAGAGAGAGGTACAAAAACTCAGCCCTTAGCCCAGAAACAATTAAAAGCTGCTGTGGAACTCTGGCAGCTCTTGTTACCTGTGTGGAAAAATCAGGAGCTGTTTCTAACCTTCACTCACCTGGGTAAAGTTTATGCGTTTGTCTTGGGAGATGTAGTCTGCATATTTGCACATAAACACCCCACAGTCACTTCCATTACGTTGCTGAGGGATTTCCTAAGGAATGGAAAGAAGATGGTGAATTTTCCTCCTACCCTAAAAGCAATCTGGCAGTAGCAGACAACCCATAACAACAATACACTAACCATATACTCACAAACCTGCTCACATAATCCACTTACCCCTCCCAAACACCAGGAGGGTAAAAACTCTTAAACTAAGTTTTTCAATAATAGCTTTTTGAGAAACATCGGCTCAACCATTTGCTTTGTCAGAATCCAGGATTTGTGCTCCAACCAAGAATTACCATCCAAAATCTAAGCCTGATTTTTGAAGCCTGCTACCACCTTCTCTGACAACAGCTAAAGAGATTCTTTGATTCGACTTGAAAAATGGGGGCAAAACCAGATTGACCTTAATGTGGCAGACTCAAAAACCATAATGTATTCAGCCAGCAAGGAGAAGCCCTGCTTAAAGGTTTCATCCCAGCATGGTTTACTGGTCCACCTGCAGATGGAGGTGGTACCATAAGAACATGAGATGTTTATGGCTGTTCTCTAAAGGCTTGGACTTAATAGAAAGTGTTAAGACCTTAGTGAAGAGGAGTTAGAGTTCACCTTTCAAATCAAAGCTCACATACCCGTGGCCCCATGCTGTGAAGAGTCCACTCTGAAATAGGCAGCTCCACGTTTCTTTTCACCCGGCTTTCTTCTTGCAAGTATTGGCTGTTTAAAACCAAACAGTCATGCTTCAGCTACCTCATTTAGGTCAACAACAAAAAAAAGAGCTGCTGAAGGATCAGAAGCTGAGTGGCTGGACAGTAAAATGTCAGAGGATCCTCACTGCAGCTGATTTAATGAATTTGGAGAAAAAATCCACATCTTTAATTTACAGAAGAGTGAGAAGCTGTGAGCTAATGGTTACTGGTTAGGAATGAGACCAACAACTCCAACAGAGCTTTTCACAAAAGCTTAAGGTCATTGCTTAGTTGAGGTCAAAAAAACCAAATCAGATGCTAGAACAGAAAGAAGAGAAAAAACCAAAGAACCAGAATGCCATAATTGCACCATGTGCCTTAATCCCACATGGTGAGTGCACCTCTGGAAGAACAACTACAGAAGCTTTTGGGCTAATACCTCTGGGTGAGGAAGTTCCCAGGCCACCAGGTGCAGGAAGAACACACTTGAGGAAAAAGCTATTCTATGCAGACACTTGTACACTTTCCCAGGCATCTGCTGTTAACTGTTCAGGAGAGCACTTAGCTTGTCTCTCTTGGTCTACAAGGCTGTTGGGTTAAGGGTTTTTACTACTTCTGTATCAGCAGCAAAGACATCTAAAGATGCTGACTTGTGCAGCATGAAAACCTGTACCCCTGACCCTTGAGATGCACGCTGTGCCATCTGGCAAAGCTTGCTACGAGACAACTGTCTGGAAGAAGATGATCAGAAATACAAATGAGCCACAGGAAGGATAGGAGGGTGGCCTGCTGGAGGGGTCAGCTGAAGGGAAAAGCAGTGGCTTTGTTTAAAACGCTGAATAGAAGAGGTATAGACAGCGTGAGTAGAAAGGATGAATCCTGCAAGTGAAAGGGAAAAAAGGGTTTCAACACACAAAAAGAGCTCAGCAATAAGGAGGAAAATTGCACATGTAGCTGATCCCCAACAGGACTGTATATACCCTAGGGCACCGACATTACTGAGTTGCAATCTGGAAGTTCTTCAAGTGGGAGTGAAAAAGGTATTGGAAGGCTGTAATCCCTTGGTGTTTTGAAACATTTCCCTGCAGTCCTTCATTCTCATCACTAGTCCAGTTTAAATAATTCCTCACTAAGTCAGGACATGTGTGCCACAGTGCTACCACATCTTTGACTGACACTTTGTCTGTGGCAGGATCCAGCAGACCCTGGGTGGAGGGAACCACGTGAAATCAGGTAAGTAGCCAAAGTCACACAGACCACAGCAAGCAAATCAATTATTTGGCTTGTATCTACAACAAATGCAAAAACCTGCAGGTGTATTGCAGGGACTAATTATCCTAATTCACAAAATAAAAGCAGTGGCTGAGCAGTTACTTACAAAACAGTTTCACAAATGTCATCTCCTTTCTGTCCCATAGAGTCAAAGTAACTGATGTTCTTCTTTCTCATATCTATGACCTGTTATGAAAAGGTGACTCTTAGACAAAGCACAACCTTGTGCTGCACACACACCAAAACCTAGGTTTTTGCTATTTTTTCCTCCACAGCCAGTTCTAAAAAAAAAAACCAACAGTTTGACTCACCACTAGTGTCCAATGTGATCTCAAATGAATGGGAACAAAGATTAGGTCCTTCTTAAAGAGCTCCACATGTTTTGTCCATCTTCCTACTGCCTTGTGTCCTCCAGACAGTAGTTTGGGATAGAAAAAGGTGCTGAAAGCGTGGACTGATGGATAACCTTCTTTCTTGCTTCTTTCTATCAGTAGATTAACGTAAAAATTGATGACCTGCACCACAAAGAGTAAACTTGAGATGTAAATTAAGACACTGGTTTACCAAATGAAAAATAAGGCAACATGCCTTTGCTGGCCAACCTCATGTACATAGCTGAGAGGACTCCAGCCTCAGCCGACAGCTTTTGTTCTGAGTATTTTGCACTTGGTTACTTCTGCAGTTTGATTAAAAACACCTGCCACCCACTCCAGTAACCTAGACTAACTCCTGGAAGCTGCATAATACAGGTAAAGGAACTCCCAGAAATACAAGATCTTTAAGTACACAAAACCAAAACTGTACAGGTATTTCTAGACTCTGCAGTGGTTTGATGACTGCTGTAAACAGCAAAGGGTATTTTAAAATAAATGCTGAATGAGAGGATCATTGTGATGCAGCTAGTTTTACCACATCGTTCAGCCAGCACGAGGTCCGCAGTGACCTGATGTCTTCTCGCGTCACATTCAGTTTGAAGGCACTGCTTAAAATGTCCTCTGGCTTGCCATCATCAAAGGCAGCAGCCACCTCTTTCTCCATTGCCTAAAATGAACAATGAAATGGGGAAGGACTTGTGAAACCTTCCAACTGAAACAAGGCCTGCACATTAAGTTCAGGGGACAGAGCAATTGGCTTTGCCAGGTTTGGGTTTTTTTGTCTGTTAGGACTAGCACTTTTTTTTTGCATGTTTGAACTCTGCTCTGGGAGACTGTTGTTAAACCTATTTCATCCTGGTAGTTGAAGCTCCACAAACAGGTTAGCACAACTGAAGGAGTGTGTGGAGGATATTAAAAAACTTCATTGCTGACCCTTGCACTGCAGAGCGACGGCTGCAGGCACTAATCACAGGTTAAATGCAAGTTCTTAAGGTTTCAAAAAAACCTTAAGAACCCTGCCTAGTAAATGAGTTCCTTGGAGCTGTTTCACAGCCTTCTGGTTTCTCTTAACAAACTGTCAGCTATGGTACCTGGGTGAATGGAGGAAGGCATTCTGGTTTTTCTGAGCTTGGGAATTTCTTTCCTTTCGTATCAATGGGAGGCGATTGTTTAGACACAAAAGGTGCCAGATACAGTAGCCACTCTTCTGGGATTTCCCGTCCATGTTTCTATTAGACAAAAGGACAAGCTAGCAAGAAAGCACAGATTTTTTGCTAAGGGACAGTATGGAACATCTTCCTTATGAGTAAAATTGGGAGGGGTTTTGTACACACATCCCACCAGCAAAGTCTTAAAGTTACTTTTCATTGATGACTGAGTTGCAAATGTAGTGCTGCACTCAAAACTAAACAGAGGCAAGAGAGAGGCAGAAAGTTAGCATGGCTTGGACTTGCACTGAGGGACCCAGCAAAGCCTCCATGTGCAGGTTATCAAGTTGAGACTGAGATTAGTATTTCTGATTTCCATGATCAAAATTTTGATCAAAGAGATCTACTTCCTACCTCATAAAACAAGACTAAAGATACAGCAGTTGAGCTTTGCAGGTCAATTAAGTTTGTGTACTCAAGATTTTGAAGCTATAGCCAACACATTAAAGGGGAAGAACCAAAATAATAGTGTCCTGTGTTCGTAATAGTACAGAAACAAAATTAATGGCAGTGGGAAAGCCTTTAGGATAGCACTGCTCATAATAATGCAATAATGCTCTGGCTTACCATGGGAAAAGCAACAGGGACAACTACATTACTTACTCAACAACACACGCAAGTGAAGAATGCGAAAATTTCTGATCACAAATAGCTGTATTTTCCTAAAATGTGAAATAATAAAACCCACAAGCTTACCCCGGCAACTGCTGGTTTCACTGATCTTGCCTGCTCATTAGTGTTCTCTGATGGCATGTAGTAGCTGTAAAAAGAGGGAGAGAGAAAGAGAGAGAATATGCATCTGGACTGTCCTATGAAATTTTCAAGAATTCACCTTCTGGGTAAGAAATGCTTTTTCAAGGCTGATTCTAACCAGAGCCTCACGCATGAACACAGGATGACACCATCTCCACTTCCAGCACCATTCTTTTCCTGCAGCAAGGCTGGGATAGAACGAAGCACTGGGAGCTTTGTAAACTTTCTTCCATCTACATGTGCAAGACTCCTTTTTGTTTCTCTTTATCAGTTTCATTATTTGGAAAAGAGGGAAGCAGCCCTTCCTCTGTTGAATGCTTTGTGATAAATACTGCGTGCTGGGTTTTACATTGCCAGGTATGACATGAACATCTGCAACTATACCTGCATCCACATATAGTTAGCTTGCAAAAACTAAGACCAGCACACTGATTTAAAAATGGGACAGCTACAGGATGTTTACTTGCCTTCTATAGGCCAGTCAAGAGAGTGACTATCCCCCTCTGCATTACCGTTAAAACCACACAGACTCTGAAGAGCAAACAAATACACAGACATTAGAGGTGTCCAGAGAGATGGCCCTTCTGCAAAACCAAGAAGAGCCCCTTTTTTAAGGGCAGAGACCTGCTACAGACTCTCGGGGCATCCTACACTAAGTGTGCTTTAAAGGCCTTCATGATTCCAGCATGGCAAGAGTACATGTCACAAACCGTGACAAATGACATCAGTTAGTAGCTAAATATGCAATAAAAAGGCAAGTGTTCCTTTTACTTGAAACCATCTTATTCATCAGTTATTTCCTTCTCTTCCCTCAAACTTAGGGGAACCAGTGACAATCCAAGCACAGGCACAGTGCTGCACAGCTAAATATAGCACTTGAGTTTAAAGCTGGAAGAACAGGGACAGAATTAGCTAAAAAACAGGACTGCCACATCTGAATCTCTCTCTGCTCCCACCTCCTTTTTCTCCTCCTGCACTTAAGAGCAGGTCAGTACAGGAAGAGGCATGCATCAGACTGCCATACAAAAATCTCTCTCTGTAGCTTGTTGCAACAAAAAAACATTTCCCTCAGCAACACAAAGCTACCTGACCTCACAGTCCTGCTGGCTCAGGCAGCAAACACAAACCAGCCCGCTGGTCCCTCAAACAGGCAGACAACCTAACTGGAAGCTCATACTCAAACCCAAGACATCCTGTAAGTCACAAAAACCACCTCAGTCCCAACAAGGCTTTACAAGCTCTCTAATCCTTAACACTTAGTTTCCAAGGGAAAGAAATGAACCGTCAGCTCATTAATGGTTTGGCAGAAAGACACAAGAGCAACTCCACAGCCACAAGCCAGCCACTTGCCTTCCACAGCACCAAGACAGTAAGTATGACTTGTGTTCTTGTGGACACACTACTGGAGGCTCAGACATGCAGAAAGAGACAAAAAGAAACAAGAATTGTGATTAAGAGAGACTCTACCTTATCTTGTCACTTCTTAGGGGCCACTGTGGGCTGGAAACATCTGCACGTTTGAGGCCTGCAGAGAAAAGCAGTAATAGACAAGAAGCCAGTTCTCAATTACCATCAGATGCTCTCACTTTCTGGGTGGTAATAAAAAAAATAAAATCTTAATGATGACTGTACAGTTAGGAAGTTTGAACTCTGGCAAACAGTTTGACCTTTCAGTACTGTGTGTGAGTGCATGAGAGCTGAAGCAGGGCATTATATTTTATATCCTAGATCACACCCTTGACTAAACAAGTGATTTTTTCACAAAACCAGATGCTCAGACAGCTTGTCAATTTCCACAACTAAACAAGCTTTCCCCAAATTCTAGCAACACCCCAGACATAATTTCCAAACCCATAATTGCATAACAAAGTCATAAATATGTAAAATGAATATTATTAATGAAAAATTGTTTAAGTAATGAATGGGAGAAAAAAAAGACTGGGACAATATGAAATATAATAGGTACAAACACAAATAAGAAAATATCTTCCCAGCTAATCAGTTTCACTAGCCCATGCTGCAGAAGACAACTAAAGTCACTTTCAGTAGTTATGTGTCTTCACCTTGCTAAGAATGATCTATCAAAAAAGATAACTTGGTATCAGCAGTGGTACCGGTCTAAACAAACTTTTTCACTTCAACAAAAACATTACAAAGTAATTTTAACCATTACCTAGCTATGGTTTGAGGGAGCAGAGAGTGTTCCCCCCTTTTTCTTTTTTGTTTTTGCCCTCTTTCTTTCCAGAGACAGCTCATTTCATTCCAAGAGCTGACATAAGCTATACTAGCACTAAGACACTGCCTGGTTTAGATTTCCTTACACACAGACACAGGTTATTGATCCACTAACACTGACAAATCTTTGTAACATAATTTATAACCTGGAGACTTAAGGAAATGCCCTGCTTTGATTTGAAATCTACCTACAAAGTGGTAGAGATAAGAATCATGGGGTTACTCACCAGGTGTTGGTGTCCCACACCGAGAGACATCACCTCCATATCTCTGCCCTTCCAGACTCACAGGTGTTGCTGCTTCCTTGGAGCAGACTTGAATGCTGTGGTGCAGCAAGAAGAGGTAAGAATCACAATTTTTATCCAGATGGCCACGTTAACAGTGCATAACAATTAACTAGAAGGGACTGCATTTATTTGTACACAACTTGTCTACGTGAGAGTTGGAAGCCACAGCTAAAGTAACAGAAATAGGTGAAGGGCTGTTGAATCCCTTGTCCTGCACTGGCTTCGTGACAAAACCCCAGAGGGCATTTCCAGCATGAGGCAGTTTACATTTAGAAGCTTGGCTTCTTTCAACTCTGGTATTATGAAGACACAGAAGCCAAATTTTCTATCTCCTTAGAATTTCAGAAAAGACCAGTCCCTCTTTAAATGATTCCTTCACCTTTTCACCAGTAATCAGTGATTTTTTTTTTTCTTTAAAAAGAATAAGTATTCTTTGCATATCCTGGATTAACCTGAGGAGACCACTTAATTTTAGAGGACAAGACAGCACTCCTTACAAACAGAGACCCTGTATCAGAAAGGGAAACACATCCACATCAACAAAGGAATCTTCTCCTTCCAGAGAATATTCATGCTTCATGTCAGGGGGACTATCAGTCTTTTAAAAATTCGTTTGCTCCAACAGCTGCCCTGGGACTCTGTCCAGAGCCCTGAGAGTAGGAAAGATTAATTACCCACCACTTCCAAATACAACAGCCACAAAGTTAGCACCAAAAAGTTCCTCGTTATTTTCCCAATAATTACGTGTTGAAGTTGGTTGACTGTGGACTAGGGCGGCTCCTGGGGTACTTTTCTTTAACCATTTCCAGGAGTTGTTTGTACTTGATCTTCTCCTCTCTTCGAACATCCTAGCGGAGCAGAAGGAAAAAAACCCAAACAGGTCAGAACCACCATGTATGAAGCAAATGTTTGTAATCTGGATATAGTGCACTCTGTAGAGGTGCTTTACAAAATATTGGCACATGATTCAAGTTTACTTTAGAAGGAATTCCCACACTGTCATTTGATGCTAACCCTTCTCTAGGAACTTGTGTCCCACTTCTGCAACTGTTTTCTCAAATGAAGGCCTTTCCTCTTTGTCTGCACCTCTTGCATAATAATTCAGGCTAATGTGCATTCCTGTCAATACACATGATGACTGGGTGCTATGAGTCCCCAGGGTGTCTTAATCACTCCACAGCCTGCCAGGGCCTGCTGCTCCAGCACTTTGATGTAAGTTTTTCTCCCATGTAAGATAAGGTTTATCAGGAATTTTCTAATAGTTGCTTCAGATATTGGAAGCAAAGGACAATATCTGGAAAGGACCTCTCAGATACTTCTGCAAGGAAGGATTATCAGCAACTGCCCATCTTTTTGCCTATATTTATCCTTATAAATTTGCTACATACAGATCCCAGTTGAACTAAGCTAGGCTAAGGGCAAAATAGTGAAACAACTCTAGAGCAAATACGCACTTGGTGACAAGGAAATACAGCTCTACTTACAAATGAAACTTGGTCTTCTCCCAGGACACCATTTCCAAAGACACTTTAAAATTCAGCTTCATGGCAACAAAGCATCTCTCTATTCCATAGCTTGATACATGTCAAGGCAAATAAAACCCTATATGCTGTTTTTCCAACAGGTTCCTTCATTAACTACACCCACTGTGCTGTTAAAAACTGTCCCTTCAGCCTTTAGGTACAGCTTCCTTAGACTCCAAAGTTGTTTCATTTCCAATGACACCCTTCTCCCCCAGCCTACCTCCTCCACTGTGCAGAAAATTCTCCCCATTTTTCCAGCTTCTGAGGTAAAGGACTCGGGGACACTGTGCTCCTTTATGGGTGGTCTCAACGTGAAGGTGTTTTCTGGACCTGGTATGAGGTGGTGCTTACCGCTCTTAGTTTTGCTAAAAATATCAATTACAAAAGAAATATTAAGGAACATTTATATGCATCTCCTGGTTCAAGCTCCACTACTAACTAATTTGTAAAGCATGTATGCTCATGAGAATGGAGACAGAAACAAGATATTTACAACTTTCAGATGAGGACCTACTGGCTTCAACTGGTTCATGAGAAAGCATGGAGAAGTACAAGTGAAAATGCCTTGAAGAGAATGTTGTTTATTTGCATGTCACAACTCAGAGGCAGGTTATGCCCATGGCACTCCAAGCACTGAGTCAATATAGAATGCTAAAGAACCAGACAGGTGTGTTATACATCCCATCCAACCCTCAGCTTTTCTAAAAGCTATAGCTGCTGCTTTCCACACAGAATCATTCTGGCAGAGACCTCTGGAGATCACCTCCTCCAAACCCCTGTGCAAGCAGTTCACTCACAACCTGGAAATCTCTGGTATTTCCACAGAAATACCAAATACTCCACAACCTCTCTAGTCAACCTGTGCCAGTATCTGACCACCCTCTGAGTAAAAATGGTTTTCCTGATGCTGAGATAGTTTCTGGTTTGCAATCTGTGCTCATTGTCTCTTGCCCTGTCAGTGAGCACCACTGACAAGAGCCTGGCTCCCCCCTCTTCACTCCCTCCCTTCAGATGTTTATTCACATTGATAAGACCCCACTGAGCCTTCTCCAGGCTTAACAGCCCCAGCTCTCTCAGCCTCTCCTCATATGAGAAATGCTTCATGATCTTGAAATCATCTTTGTGACTCTTATGGAGCACTGTGCCCAGCGGGCTGAGCAGACAGGAGGGCAGAACACTCTCATCAGCTGCCAACACTACTCCTAAGCAGGGCAGGATCCTGCTGGCCTCTGCCATCAGGATGTATCCCTGGCTCATAGCTAGTCCTCTTATCAACTCAGGGGCTATTTTATGCCAAACCTCACAGAGATTTTTTTTTGAGAAAAGGTAGTTGGGTTTTTTTGTTTGTTTTGTAAAACAACTTATTTTTTCCCCATTAAATTAACTACTTAGGACTTTTTCACAAAGCATTCCTGGTCTCAGCCTTTTATCATGTTCAACACTTCCTCCTACCACAGATCTTTAATCTTTATCTAATCTCATGTGTGTATGAAGCACCTGGATTTTAAGTTTAAAGTTGGTTGGAGGGAAAATAAAAAGCCTTTCAGAGGAGCAGTCAGAGAAAACAGAAGGATTTTTACCTTAAAGATCGAACTGTGCTTAGAGAATGGGACAGTCTGTCTGTCTTCAAGCAAGTAGTTCCACAAGGCATGTCTATGAGGGAAGAGTGTAAGTCACCAGTTAACTACAAAAGGAAACTGAAGACTTAGGAGTTTACAGCAAAGAGCTTCACCAAGCAGAAATTATTTTCATTTTCTTTCTTACATTATAATGCTATTTGTTATGTTACTTCAGGATATTTTCAGATTTTCATATTGGCAACTACAGAAAGTTGTGCAGACCAGGTGTTGCCAACCTAAAGCTGAAATAAAAGGGGTTATGGGGAACTACTACCTAAAATTAGCATTTACATCAATTTCCTTTGGGCAAGCTAACAGTGGAGAGATCAGATCTGAAGCACTGCATCCACAGCAGCTCTTGTACTGAGATGACAATAATAATGCTTGGCCCCAATCTAGAAGCAGTGCAAGCATGCAGGGAAGAAACAGAGCTCGTAGGTACCTCTAGATGCTGCCTAGATGTTGTGCCTGCAATAATCTGTACAAAAGCCTAGAGCTGGGGCTGCACAATGCACAAGGTAGGGAAGAAAAGAAACGAGTTTGTAACTTACCCACTTGTAGCATTTCTACATCTCGTGTAGAACTAGTTGGTGTTTGACATGGATGGCCAGAAGAATAGGACTGAGCCTTCAATCAAAAGAAAAAAAATATTAAAGTGAGTATAACGTGAATGTGAAACCATCCAAGCAAACATGAACTTCCTGAAATTTAGTCAGCTCAGTCATGACTTGGGACCATGATTTGCTGGTTCAGACTGCAGCAGAAAGCAAAACTTTACAGGATCTTTGAGAAGTACACTTTAAGGTTTTTAATACAGGCTCTCATAGGTGCAGTGATTAAAGCAATACAAGCATATTGCTGAGTTCTCAGTCAGCTCCTAACAGCCCTTGAAAAACATATTTTGTGCAAATAAGAGTTACTGACTCAGGAATGAATAATTAGAATGTGAGAGTTTCTGATTCCTCTTATCCTATGGGAAAAATGACAGTATTAGGGAGTCAAGCAGTTCCCAACTCATTTTTACAGAGCCAAAGTCCTACAGGAAACTTCTTCTGGACTGGTTGATAGCAGACTTAGCAGAAAGAGGTTTATCCAGAGGAATTATGCAGTTTTTCTTGTAAAGTAATGTATTTTGGCTCCTTAACTACAAGCTTGAGAAACAGAGTAACTGTTTACAAACAGACCAAAAATATCAATGTAAACAACTTTAAAGTATCTGGAACACAACAAACATTTTTTCCTCCCTCCTCAGCAGCAAGTGGTAGAGCAGAGTACACAAGCTGGACAAACCCAGCAGACAAGAGCTGCCTGCTATAAGTAGAAAAGAAGAACCCACTGTTGTACAGACTCAGAGCAAGCCCAACTTGAAGATGCATCAGGGAGAGCCACTTTTTCTTTCATCCTGCATGGATTCTACCCCATTTCAATATCCTTGCTAACCTGTTCAGCAGCCTGGGTGGTTGGAGTGGCATTTCCAACTGAAGTTTTCTGATGCTTGCTTCTTGCCTTGGTTGGGCACTTCACAGAAGCAGCTTCAATTCTCTTTCTCAGCTTAGAAAAGATGTCAGCTGAAAAAAAAAAAAACCCAAACCAGAGAGGCTATTAAAAATGTTTTAAAAGGGAATTAGGAGCTCTATTTTCATTAAAGCCCATCTCCTTAAACCCAGCGTAAAATCCATCTCCTTAAAGCAGTGTAATTCATTTCAAGTGACACACCTCTGCCAACAGCAGTTGGTGGTGATTTTTGTCTTAGTTGGCTCCCTGAGCTGGAGTCTGCCAGGCAGACCTGAAAAACGACCCTACTTTGGGGAACATTGTCTGTTTCTGGAGAAGCAGCACAGGGTGTGATTTATCCACCAGAGAGACCTTGACTGTCGCCTGCTGGCAGGAAAAGTACAGTGCCCTGCCACAGCCAACACCGAGGAGGTAACACACCATGCCAGGCCCAGTGACCCACAAGGACAGCTTGAAAAGCCACAGTTTTGGGAACAAAGCTGAAGTAGAAAAGTCAGAGTTTTCCGAGGTACACAAGACCTGGGAACACCCAAGATGAAATCCCTGTGGAACGTGCCATACCTTTCTTCCGTTTTTTCGACGGAGCGTCACCAGCATCTTCCACAGGTGGCTGAGAACTGAGGAGAGACCACACAGAACACCATTTTGTAACCACAGGGAAGCTTCTGCCAGGCTGACAACCCTTCACAGGGCCCAAACTTCCCACGGTAGTTTTTCATATCCTAAAGGTCTCCCTCCTCAAGCCCCACTGGGATAATTTCAGCCAAACACACCCACAGCCCCCCTGCTGCTGATCACCCTCATCCACACTCCTCACCTCTCCCAGCCAAGTATCCCCATAAGGCATATCTGGCCAGGTTTTCTTGTGCTATTGATGCCACTGACTCTTATGCTCTCCAGCTCTGCTGCTATCATTGCTTCTTGTCTATCATCTGTTTGTACCAGGAGCACAAAAAATAACTGATACCCTCACTGGCACCTTTCTTACAATATAAAGAATACTTGCTGTTATTATGCCACCAAAGTCAGGCAGAAAATACTGGGGAGCAGATGTTATGGGCAAACACACTGCTTCAAAAATGCATTCCTACTCAGCAGGTTTGAGACTTCAGAAGGCAAACCTGAAGAAGACAATAGATGTGTCTCCTCCTGCTCGATTTTCAGCGAGAACAAACTCATCCTGAGCTGCTCTTCAGTGAAAACTCTTCAGCATCAGCCTGTTGCAGGATAAAGCACAATTCAACTTCCTCCCAGCTATCTTCTGAGGTAAGCACAGTGTAAATACCTGACTGTGGCTACAAAACCTGGCTTTGAACAAGAAAACCTCTCTCTCCAGCTTCAGCAGAGTACCTACCACCTGTGAGAACGCTGTTTGGGCCTTTTCAAGTTTACCACCTGTTTGGTATGATGGGGAAAAAAACCAACCAAACAAAAAAAACCTGAGTTCTTCCTAGGTAATGAAGAAATAAACAGGGAAATATCTGATGCTCTGAAGCAGGCATGCCACAGCAGCTGAGAACGACAATTTGTGTAACAAGTGTCTCTATCTAAAGCAGATTCACTTCTCCTGTTCCGTCTGGAACACAAGATGCTCGATAGCAACCATGCTCCCCAAAACATGGCACATACTCTGTACATTCCCTCTCATCAGACAGAAACAAGACGTCAGGCAGAGATGGTTCAGCCATATGTTAAACGGGAGCTCTGGGGCACCAGCAAGGGTTAACGCCTGGGAAAGAATCCTCCCTTTCTCCACTCGCACACCACATCCCCATGCCATAACTTCCCTCCATTCAATCCACAAGTACATACTATGTTCCTTCCCTGTTCTTTTAACACATGCCCTGCAGCTACCAACTCCTTCTCTTCTCCCCAAACCCTAGCCGTGCAGATGGAAAGCCAACGAGGGGATGGGTTTGCCAACGGACTCGCGGGGAACATTTACAACCCACAATCGCCCCAGCATCATTACAGGTGAACAGCAGTGACAACGGGCAGAAGGCGTCCCTGGCAGCCACAACAACCGGGGTTCAGCCGGCCCTTCTCCACCCGCTCCCGTGCCGGGGTGGGACGGAGCGGTGGAGGGCGGTGGTCCCCTGGGACCTCTCTGGCGGGGGGCACTAGGGACCCGGGGATGAGACCCCACACCGCACCCGAGCTCACGCTGCCACTGAGCAACAAACAGCGCTCCCGCCCGCGCCTCCACTGCCTTCAGGCCGAGGAGAGGCGGCCGAGGCTCCCGGCGCGCAGGCCCCTGGGGGCCCCGCAGGCCCCAACCGGGGAGGGGGCGAGGCTCTCGGGCGGCCCAGAGGCGGCGGGGTGGCTCGCTGACCTGGGGAGCGGCCTCTTGCGCGGCGACGGGGCAGGAGGCGGCGCAGGGCGGCGGGCGGCGGCGAAGAGGGCGCAGAGGGCCCCCAGCAGCCATTTGTACATAGGCCCCGGCCGCGGGGCACCGCCGGAAGTTGCACCCAGCCCTCGCGACGCTCGCCGCACCTCGCCCCGCCCCTCCGAGCGAGCCTGATCCACCTCCCCGTTTGGGCTCCCGCCCCCTCGGCCGAGAGGAGAGGGACTCAGGGTGGGCGGGGCGAGCGGGCGCAGGACCGCCTTGCGATTGGCTTTCACCGCTGTCAATCTAAGGGTCACACGCACCCTCTTATAAAAATGGAGCCGAGGCGTGCAGCGAAGCATTTACTGCCCGTTACCTTGCGCAGCGTTAACGGGGATTTGTAACCGGCTCCTTTCGCTTCTGCTCCCTTTCTTTTCTTCCCTTCCCTTCTCTTCTGTTCCTTCCCCTCCCCGGGCGAGGGGATCTCCGCCCCAGAGAGCCTCGGACCCAGTGCCGCTCCAGATAGCCCAAACCTCGGGGAGAGGGGCTTGCAGAGAGCCCCAAAGTGAAGGCGAGGAGCTCTCCGCCTGACAGCGGGGAATCACCGGGACCCTCCCCGGTGCTGCCAGCGCCTGGTGTCCGGTCTCCCCTCGGGGAGAATCCCCCCTAACCCCACACGGGTCGGAGAAATCCCGAGGGACTGCGAGCAGCACGGGACCCTGCCCGCCCCCTCCTGCTTCCTCTCCCCTCAGGTACTGAGGCTGCCACATCCGGGCTTACCGAGCCCGGCCACGCTCCCCTGCCTGGGGCACCGCGCCGATCGCCTGGAGCACTCCCGTGCCAGCGTCCGCCATGTCTGGAGAGCGTCTGTAGGAACGGTGGGGAGCTCCGGCGTCCTACCATTGTCACGAATGCGGGGCCCCGTTCCAAGTTCTGTCCTTGAACCTTAGCGGGGGAGGGGAGGTGTCGGCAGCCTGTTGGGGCAACATCCCCCTTCCCACCTTATTTAAAAGGGCTTTTTAATACCATTATTGCCTCAGCTGTTAATCTCTGGGGTGGGCATCAGCAGAGGAAGCCGTAGGTGTTGCTGCAGCCATCGGACTGGAAGGGAAAGGAAAATTGGTGGTTGTTTTGGTTTTGGGCTTTTATTTCTGCTGTTGCTGTTAGTTTGTTTTGAAGGCGAGGAAGGAAGCTGTGGAGCAAACTGGGCAGGTGACAGTATTGGGAGCAGAGGTGACACCTGGGGACAGCTCTTGTCGCAGGAGGTCCCTCTGGCTTTCCACGCCTGAGTGACAGCGATGCCTCCTTTCCTTAAAATCACCTTCCCCCGTGGTTCTGCAGCTTAATTGCCGCTCCCCTTCATCCTGCGGGGCTTCGCCTCCGAAGTGCGCGGAGGCAGCGGGGTGCAGGCAGCCCAGCAGAGGGCACGGCAGCCCCGCGCAGGACCTGCCCTGGGCAGGAACCGCTGGGAGATGCTGCGGCCTCAGCTCGTTTCTCCTTTTGTCTCCTCTCCCCATCCTGTGTCCGCCGCTAGGCAGGTTTTCCTCCACTACGTGGTATAGCCCCCCCGCCTGCAACCAGGCTCAGAAAAAAAAAACCAAAACCAACAAATCACAAAGCAACAAGGAGAAACCTATTCAGGAATTGCGTTTGCTATTTTAAACAAGCTCCTCTTTCCCTCCTGGTATCGCCGCTTCCTTAGGCTCACCAGGGCATTTTAATGCTGTTAAATAATTTTAAAAGGTCTCGTGAATGGCTTTGCATGTGCTGGAAAAGTACCAGGCTGTGACCGCAGGGTCAGTCCATCTGATGTCCAGCGCAGCCTGGAGGTTTTGTTCCAAGCATGTAAAGACAGTCAGTGTGGGGTTACAGGAGCTGATTGTTTTTTTCATGTAGTGTTTTGGATGCAGACTATTGCAAAACATCAATAGCCAAATCCATAAAGAAGTTAGAACTGCATTAAATTCGTGCCACCAGACTGAGAATCTTTCTTCTTGGAGAAGAGTGTCTTGTCACACTTTGCATTAAGTGTTTTCTTTTTCATCTCTCCCATGCATGCAGAAAAAAAAAAAAATTCCTAAAAGCAAACCTCACAATAACTAGCTATGCCAGAGGTTGGATGTTGTAACTCCTGGCATGTCTTTCCAGTGCAGTTTAACACCAGCTCCATTTCTCAATCCCTGTAATTTATGCAGCTGATGGTTCACTTCATGACTTCATTCTTT
Organism: Heliangelus exortis; assembly: GCF_036169615.1. Classification (NCBI taxonomy): domain Eukaryota; kingdom Metazoa; phylum Chordata; class Aves; order Apodiformes; family Trochilidae; genus Heliangelus; species Heliangelus exortis. The sequence continues at coordinate 10,445,013 of NC_092430.1, forward strand.
AATATGTCTTTGAGCTCCTTGCTCAGTATGTTGAATGACTCAAAATTATGACATTTGGTGCATGTAAAGCCAGAATCCTGCTACCAGCCATTCAAACACACAGGGATCATCTGTGTCCTATCTTCAATCCGAGAGTGAATGCAGATAATTACAGAATCTGGGGTCATTAATTGTGCATTACCCAAGGTCTCTGGTTGTAGAACAGTTGCAGTGTGAAAGAAATGTAATTCACTTATCTGAGTACCAAAACACCATGTTTCAAATGAGTGTGATAAGAAAGTAATACCACCAAATAATCAATTTTGGAGCCAGAGGAATAATTGCTAATAGTAGGTATATACCTGATTTTAGGTGTATAAAGCATAATATACTTAACCAGTCATTAAGATCTTTTTATTCTACACCTGTTAGGGATGATCTCCAGGTGGCACAGCTCTGTGCTGCAGAGCTGTCTGCCAAAAAATTGTTTCCCCTTTCCCTGGTCTAACACCAAGAGGGGCTGGGGTAGCTCAGCAGCTGCAAGCCCCTCACTGCACAGCTCTCTGCAATCCCACCACTGCCCTGCTCTCCCTGGCTGCCAACAAACAGGTCTTGGCATCTGGGTTTGGAGCTCAGCACCTCTTGCAGGGCACACTGGCTGATGCTTTCCCATCTCTTAAGTTGCTAATTCTCCGTGATTCTTCACCTTGGGAATCATCCCACTAAATGTGCTTGGGTTTGCCCACACACCTGTGTGACTCAGGTGTGTGTTACACATCTCAGCCCTATTTTCAAGGTTGCTCTTGATCAGGTGGGATCTCAAGCTACCACAGAAGCGGTTGGAAAAAAATAGCTTAAATTTCCCTGGCACAGCTCTGAGGTTGAGGCTCTCCTTCTCCTTCCCACTGCCCCAGTTCAGCTGGGTTCCGCATTACGATCCTGCCCCTGTCGTTAAGGTGTCTTTATAATCCTGGTTCACATTTTTTTGTTCCCTGTAATTTACATAGCTGAGGGTGAAGTTCATGGCTTTGCTGTGCGTTATCCCTTTCGGTTTCCTGCTGAGACAGGAACAGCTCCGAGCACATCTCTCTCCTGCAGTGTGTTTCAGCTTGTACGCACAGGAGCCGTATTTCATCCAACTTTCAGCTTGTCCCTTCTTCCCACCTTAAAATGGCCGCTCCAAGCATTGGTCTTGGACAGTGTTGCTCAGGATGTGAAATTGTGGAGTGTGGACTTGACTCCTGCCTGGGCTGAGAAGGACAGATCTGAATTCATGCCTGTTTGCTTACCTGTCCACTGAAGCCTCCCAGACATTCCTCCTTCCCCACAGGCTGTTGCGGTGGCATTTGTCACTCCACTTGCTAGAGATGCTACCATCACCACCACTTTGTGGACCATGAGTGACTCTGAGGGCAGGGCAGGGGTTCCTCATGGCAGGGGCTTGTGTGGAGGTGGCACGTCACTCACCACCCCCCAGCTTGTGTAACAGCACAGTATATGGTCCACATCTGATCATTGCTCTTTGCCATCCTCCTCTTGGAGCGACACAGCTCATAGTGGGACAGAAGGCACACTGGGAAGTGCCACAAGCCTGGAGACTCAGCCCCCTGCCTACAGCCCCCTTCCCACATTCCAAGAGGCGATTGGCATGCTGCCCCAGCACCCACTCTGAACACAAGTGGTGGTGCGGTAGCCATAGGACCTTCTCACCTCCATCTCACTGTGTCTTCAGGGCAGGTGGTTAACATTGCCTAAGGAAAGGGATAGGATGGCAGAGGGCACATGAAGCACCCTGGCCAAGTTTCCCAACTCCATTTTGAGGTCAGGATGGGAAGTCCCACCTTCCCTAGTAGTTCCTCACCTCCTAAACCCAGGAAGCAGGACAAGGGTGGGCATCCCAGCACTGGAGGCCTCTGTGAGAGCCCAGAGGTGTCTCCTCTCCAAGCCACCTTTGGAAAAGGGCTGCAAACTGGGACCTTGGGAAGTCTCAGTGAATACAAGGGTGTTTGGTCAAGACTTCCAGCCTGCCCAGCATCTGTGGTGGCTGACAACAGTGCTCTTCTTGAGACTGGCTTTTCCCACCACGGCATTCCCAGGGCTTTATCCCTGAGCCTCTCTAGTGCAAGGGAGTGGTCATACTTCACCACTTGCTTCCCAGATCCACCACTGTTAATTCTGCTTCAGCAGCAACTTCTGGATTCATGGGCCCTCCAGTCCCTGCTCAACACTGAGAAGCATGAGGAGCAGATGCTTGCCCTCAGGATGGCTCCTCTGCTGTGAGGTACAACTATTTACCTTTTCCTCACAAGACAGAGCTGGGACTAGTGGTGGGCCAGGTGCTGCTGTCATGCTGTGAGCTGAGTCATGGCATTCTTCTCTGGTTCAGGGCAAACAAAAATACCACAGCAGCACAGAAAACAGCCCTGGTGATGGTGACTCATGTCTGCCATGCCACGTTTCACTTCCTAAACACAGCCAGCTTCTTTTTTTTTTTTTTTTTTAAGCAGATGCTGAACTTTGCAGAATCAAATTGCCAACCTAGAAGCCTCCTCCTCAGACTCCCAAAAGCCCCAGAAAAGGAAGATGGAGGCAGGCTCCCCGGAAGGCACTGCATGTTCATCATGACTGTGGCCTCTTTAGGAGGGAAAGCCAGTCCCATTGACTGGGACAAAACCAGTTTTGGAAGGTTGCCTTCATCTCCAAGCCATGAGCTAGCTGTTGAAAGGTCTCCTGGACTTCTACTGCATTGGCTGGTGATGAACAGAGGCAGGAAAGAGAGGAGAACCACAAGGAAACTGCTTGCAGTAAGGAGATGATGTACTGAGATGCAAACACTGAAATTCAAGTAGTGCTTCCACATCTGGGTCTCATGGAGCATCTTCACAGCCACAGGGAGCTTGGGGAAAGCTTGTGCTGCAGGAGGGGAGCTGGGGTGAGCTTTTGGGGCAGGTGGCCCCACTCATGCTTGAGGCCCCTCAGAGCCATCTGCATCTTCTTAGTGCATGCCAGGTGGCTTATTGAGTGTGTAAGTGAGCATTTTATTCTAGAATGATTACTGCATCCAGCTCTGGGATCCCTGGCACCAGACAGACACAGACCTGTTGGAGTGGGTCTAGAGGAGCCCCATGAAAATGATCCGAGGGCTGGAACAGTTCCTGTGAAGAAAGGCTGAGAATGTTGGGCTTGTTCAGCCTGCAGGGGAGAAGGCTCCAGGGAGATCTCATTGTGGCCTTTCAGTATTTAAAGGGGCTTATATAAAGATGGAAAGAGACTTCCTAGCACAGCCTGTAGGGACCGGGCAAGGGGCAACAGTTTTAAACTGAAAGAGAGGGTAGGTTTAGATTAAATATGAGGAAGAAATTCTTTCCTGTGATGGTAGTGAGACACTGGCACAAGTTACCCAGAGGAATTGTGGATGCTCCATCCCTGGAAGTGTTCAAGGCCAGGTTGGATGGTTTAGTGGAAAATATCCCTGCCCAGGTGTTGGTTGGAGCTAGATGATCTTTAAGGTCCCTTCCAACCCAAACCATGCTGTGATTCGATGATCTCAAGCATGTGCTTCCCTTTTGCTCTCCCTTTCAGAAGATGACTTATTTCCTTACCAGTCCCCTCCACTGCTCTTCCAGAAACCTTTTATCTGGGAGTGGGAACCAGAGCTGGTCGGACAAACCGCTGGCTGCTGGAGTGGGAGGCAAAGTGGACAAGCCATATGTAGCTGGATGAGGTCAAATTCCACGTCCTGTGGGGTGGTTTGCAGCAATATCAAAAAGGAGCCTTTGTGCGGCCACTGATCCTTTCAGAGGGGAGAATATTTCTAGCTTACAAAAATTTGAGCCTTCTCACTTTCTTGTCCTGCAGTGCTTCTTCCTTTTCTTCACCGAAAGAGTCAAAGTCTGGTGTAGGGTCCAGATTATCCCACAACACATAATCAGGACTAACCACACAAGCATGAATTATTTCTAGAGGTAACTCACTGAACAGGGGCAGTTCTGGGATATACAGCCAGAGAGTGAACTCCCTTGAAAAAATTGTTTTAAGTGGAAAAAAGGAAGTTCAAAAGAGTATCCTAGCAAGGGGAAGTACATAATTTGGACTGATTTTCTTATATTTATTTAAAGAAACCAAAGGTCAGTTTTCCTCCTGCCTTTTTCATGGTCCCTTGTAAACCCATAAATGACAAATATTGCTGCTGTGTGTCAATCAGGGACAGCCAAGGTGTGAGCAAGCAGCCAGGAGACAGGTTAGTCTGCAGAAGCAGCTGAATCCACCAGTAAAACTTGATCTGCTCTAGTCCATCCATTTCTCTTCTCGTTCAACTCAGATGATGCTGCAGAAGTATTTCAGTGGAGGCAAGCAGTTGTGGGGGCATTGCTGCACCTCCTGGGTTGGCATTTGGGACCAGAGAGAGCAGGAGTGTTTCCACTTGCTTCAGAAGACTTTAGGGTAGGGGAGGCAGGAGAGGTTTAGAATTGCTGGAAGAGTAGTCAGGCACCGGAATGGGCTGCCCAGGGAGGTGGTGGAGTCACCATCCCTGGAGGGATTTAAAAAACGTGTAGAAGACATGCTCTAGTGGGCATGGTGGTTTTTTCTGCATTGATGGTTGGACTTGGTGATCTTAGAGGCCCTTTCCAACTGTAATAGGTATTGACCCAGCAAGATGACTGCTGCTCTCAGGCCAGGGGTCTCAGTGAGCAGAGAAGGGCTGGGATTACCTCTGCTCCAATGGGCTGGGCTTCAGCCTTGCATTCATTCAGAGTGACCCCCTCTCAACTGGCTAAGGAGGAGGGCTGAGCACTTCCAAAGAAAAAAAACCTCACATTAAACTTTGCCAGAAGGTTCTGGTGACCATATGGAGCTGGAAGAGGATGAGGAGTCAGCTCTGACCTTTACTGTAGGGAGGGCATCGCTGACCCTCTCCCTGCCCCCCAGGTTGCTGCTCCCATGCGACTCAGGTTGTTCCACGCAGCACTGGGGGCTCTCTGCTAAATGAGACAATTAAATCCTTGAGTCCAGGTTTTACTATTTCCATGTGCCGCCAAGTATCTTAATCTGGGCTGTTTGGGGAATTTTTATCCCGTGGATTCCTTGGTATGCCTGGAATGTTTGCTTTTCCTACTGTGTGTATGTGTTTGAGGCACTCCTGTAAAAACAAGAGCTTCCTGCTCGCCTTGTAAATCTTTCCTTGATTGGCAGAGTCGCCTCTGGTGATTAATCAAGGGGTGAGCTGAAGCTGACACCCTCCAGGAACTTGCTCCTTGCAAATGCTCAGCACATGGGTGAGAGACCTGAGAGGGGGACCAAGAGAGCTGGCCAAGCTCCAGAGCCCGCTGAGGAGACACATTCAGTGACACCGGTTTTCAGTCAGAGCCTGGGAGAGGAAGAAATAAACGGAAATTCCAGTGAGCTAAGGAAATGCTCCAGAGGGCCGGGGCTTGGGAGGCATTTGCTATTGTGTCATTGAGCACACAGAGAAAACATGCAGCTCTGCTTGAAGGTCTTTGCTCAGTGGCCAGTCTGACCTTCCCATTTTGGACTGGGGAAGAGGGAGGTTTACCCCATGAATAGATTAAATTTTCTACAGAAGGGCCCAGGATGCCATGAAAGGACCAGGACCACCTTGCTGATGCACTTTGGCTTCATCTCTGCATTCCCTTTGGAGGCCTCCAGGTGACTCTTCCTATCTGTGATGCCAAGCTAGCTCTGAAAAACAGGTCGCCTCCAGAACAACTAAACCAGCTCCAGCAGCCTGGCCAAAGGAGCTGCAATAGCTAATGCAGCTATTGCTCCTCTGACACCTGAACTCGTGTGTGCTGCCCCAGTCCTTGCCCAGAGGTAGCTGTGGGATTTCTGCATGTGTGGGAGGTGTCCTCATGTTCCCAGAGGAGATTCACCTTGCCAAAAAAACCTGGCTCCTAGAGCAGAGCTGCAGGTTGCCAGCCACAGGGCCAACCACAAGCTAATTAGCACAAGCAAGAAGACCTTCAGCATGGTAATCTGGTGGGAACTTGCCACCAGAAAGTTCGGTGCCCATCATTTTCAGATCCTGATCTTCCCATTTCTTTTTTTTTTTTTTTTTCTTTTTCTTTTTTTTCACTTTCCTCCATTGCTAGAGGCAGCATCCATGCTGATTGCCAGGGGAGGGATCCTGCCAGGATGAGAAGGTCCAGGAGCAGAGCACTTCAGCTTAGTGTCACAGCAGAGCAGGTGGCCAAGGAGAGTCTAAGCCATGGAGGAGGGACAGGTAGCAGCATGGGAGCGCTAGGGACACGCAACCCTGCATGGAGCAGTTGAGCAGTTGGTGGGGCTGGTGGCTGCTTCCTGAAGAAAGGAAGAGCATTTCTGCCATGTACAGCTGTGACAGCCTGGGCAGTTGTCCAGAAAATCCCTGATCTCTAACAAAGTTATCCTGAGGCTCTGCCTCTGTTTATCCTGCTGGTTCATAAATAGGTGCTAGGCATGGGTCCTCCTGGAGCCTGTCTCTCCACACCTGTCTGTGTCCCCCTGGCAGACAGGACCAGAGGCAGGATAGTCTGTGGGTTTCTCCCTGTTGCATCTTTCTCTGGACATGTTGGGTTTGAAGCTGCTGCTGCTCCACCCTCCACCTTTCCATCCTGCTTTGCATCCCTGTGTCTCCTCCACATACCATGAGGAAGTCATAGAGATGCTCTTTGCCTGCCTCTTTCCACATCCGTCCCAGTGCCAACCATCTGCTCTCGCCATCATCACCATGTGCAACAGGAGAAACTCAAAAACTCCTGATGAGGGGTCAAGCAATCTTTCACAGCAGCTTTGTGCCCATGCAGGGTTTGCCCAGAGCTGCATCCAAGCCCTGAGCCCTCTGGTAGCCCTGCTGCCTATTAACAGTGACCAGCCTGGTGGCACCTTTGCTGTCACCATGCCAGAGGATGTTTGGTACTATTCAGGTGCTACCTTCATGTCTGGAACACTGTTTTTTTGTGTTTTCACCAAAGCATAGCTCCCAGGCATGGCTCAGGGGGTTGGAAGCAGATGGCACTGATCCTAGGGATGACACAGAGCTTGTCTGTCCCCTGCTGCATGGGGGGGGGAACCTCCTTACAGTATTCCAATGCTTAGGATATCCAGTTATCCTTACTCAGTTCCTGGATATCAGGAGCAATTTCTTCCTGGAAAGGGTTGTCAGGCGCTGGCCCAGGCTGCCCAGGGCACGGGTGGGGTCCCCATCCTTGGAGAAGTTTCAGAGCTGTGAAGATGTGGTGCTGAGGGATACAGTTTACTGGTGGCTTTGGCAATGCTGGGGTAACAGTTGAACTTGATGCTCTTAAAGGGCTTTTCCAACCAAAACAATTCTGGGATTCTGTGACCATTAGGCACAAAAGTGTACAGCCCTTTTCTCTCCCCACTAGCCCAACATGGCTCGGCCAGGGCTGCTCTCCCAGAATGAATAGTTGCCACTTCTCCTAGGTTTGAGAACACAGTGCTGGGATGATTTTAGCCTGGCCACACCCCTGGCAGGTTAACATCAACGCAGAGAATGTGAAGCTTCCTTAGGTGTCCAGAGGTGTGTGCTCTTTGTCATCATGGAAGAGCAATGGAAAGTGGGGTGGCTTCTATCCCTCTGCCCCTCTGGGTGCTATCCCCTCCTCCCCCCCTGTTTCCTTCTGCAGCCGGTGGCTACAAATTTGCCACTTGGCCATGGGAAGGGGGCACAAGCAAGAAGGATCTGCATCAATCTGAAGGTGCTCAGGAGCAGTAGGTGGCAGGGACAAGTGTGCAAATGTGGCCAGCGAGAAGACAGTACCCATGGCCACCTGGCTGTGGCACTTTCCTCGTGGCACTGTGTCACCCCCTGCTCCCTCCCAGTTCTGGGGCAGGAGATGGAGTGATGCTGGAGCCATGGAGGGTTCCTTGCCAGCCCTCCCTGGGCAGGAAATTGCACCCAGCACTTTGCATTTCTCAAGAAGGAGTGAAAATGCCTCAAAAGTGAGAATGTGGCCAAATGACAGCTGCCACAAAGGACAGCAAAGGAATTTGCTATGGAAATGCTGAGCCCTTTCATAGTGAGCTCCTGGCATCTAATTGGGATGTGGTGGGTGACCACACTTGACCTTTGCTCTTGCTGGTATCTCCTTAGTGGATGCCAGCAACTGAAACCAAAGCCCCAGGTCCCACCATGCTGGTGCCTGCAGGTCAGGAACAATAAAACCTTTGAGGAAACTGGGCAAGAAAGGAAAGCAGAACAGGACAATTTAACATCCAGGAATGGAAATGACTCAGTGAGGTTAAAATGCAGAGAAAAGGATGAGAAGGTACTGGACCAGCTCCTTTCTGATGGCTGTGTGGCTTTGTCATTTTTCCTCTCCCCAGATTGCTGAGAAGGGGCTTCCTGAATGTGCCCATGGCATTACCTCCCTTGCCTGATTCTTTGAGCTCCTTGAGCTTCCCACCTGGTTGCACTTTAGTTATGGAGCTCAGGGGAAAAGCAGGTATCTGGAAGGAGCTTTATAGTGCAAATGGCCACAGATGGGTTGGGGGAATTCACCATCCCACAGGGCTGGGTGGCTGGTCCACACTCCCCACCGTAACTGTGGCCTCAGGAGATGCCCACAGCTGGATCCAAACCTCCTCTCTACAGCAGGCACCTTAACTTCCCACAGTACCCCACTTCTCTGGGCTCAGCAGGGCCATGGCATTTTGGGAGCCACGAAGAACAGCCAGTCGAGGTGATCTCATCCCGTGAGTATTTTCTTGGCTCTTTCTCCTTGCTCCAACACTGGCCAATAAGGCTGGGCGGTGAGGTCAGTGGGAGGGTTTTGCATTGTGGAGCTGTGTGTCACCCTGGAAGCCAGGGACGCTGGCACCTGCACTCACCCATTGCTCCTCTGGATCCAACGGGAGCTGCAACTCCCTGCCCCACAGCATGGCCCCAGGTGGGCTTCCCACCCATATGCTCCCATCTGGGCTGCTGGAGGGCCTGGGGGGCAGCCTTGCCTTGCCTCCACTTCTTGCCTGCTGCCCATGGGTCTGACTGCTCTTTCATCTTCTCCAAGGGAAAATGTTAAGACTGAGACTTTTCTTACCTCCAGCATTAGAAAGTAAAAGAGGAAACTCTTCAGATCACTTTCCAAAGGGGTATTATCAGCCCAGGAGGGGTTTCCTGATGCCAAAAATAGAGCAGTGTGGAGATAGGAAGGGAAGCAGGATGACGCAGGCAGAGATAAGGTCCGTGGATGAGGTGGGAGAGGCGGCCCAGCCGCTGAGGGAGATGGGCTGGCTCCCTCAGGCTTTGGGTTGATTATCCTATGCCCCAGAGAAAGAGAAAGGCAGAGCCACAGCCAACCCCACCCTGGATGTGCTGCTGCTGGCTTGGTATCAAAATGGTGTGTCCGTCCATCCATCCATCCATCCATCCATCCATCCATCCATCCATCCATCCATCCATCCATGCCTTCACCCATTCATCCATCTATCCATCCAACTGGTGCTGGTGTTTCCAGGCTCAGTATGTGCTTGGGGACACAGGGACAGGACCTGTGCCCTCCTCTCTTCCCCAGGAAGGAACAGACCCTTATCACAGTTTTGGGGTCTTCTCCAGAGCTGATACCCACATCCAAAACTCCAGATAGGCAGATTTAAGTTGGCACTGGCAAAACTGGGCTGAAAAACTTGTTTCTTGAGCCTCATTACTGTTTGATGAGCTTCTGGGTGCTGAGTGCAGGCCCAAGACCACCCTGTGTGGGGATGCTGCCAGACTTTTAGCCTGAATCCAGACTGACCCCACCAGAGCTGCATCCTTCATCTCTGAATCTGTAACCTGCTCCATAGTGGGGGATTTATCTCTTTCCCCTTATTTTTTGGGAGAAACCCAAGAAGGAGAGAGCTGTGCCTGCAGCTCCCTGCCTGCTATTCTGTCCCGTTCTTTGTGAGGTGCTTGGAGTGGCTTGGGGGTGATACTGGGTTGGTCTGGATTCCATTGAATCATAGAGTAGTTTTGGTTGGAAAAGACCCTTAAGATCATCAAGTCCAGCCATTGAACTAACTCTACTGAGTCCAGTGCTAACCCATGTCCCTCAGCACCACATCTCCATGGCTCTGAAACCCCTCCAGGGAGGGGGACTTCACCCCTGCCCTGGGCATCCTGGGCCAGGACCTGACAACCCTTTCCAGAAAGAAATTGTTCCCAAGCTCCAACCTAAACCTCCCCTGGCACAACTTGAGGCTGTTTCCTCTTGTCCCATCACTTGTTCCTTGGGAGCAGAGCCTGACCCCCCCCCCCTTGGCTCCAACCTCCTCTCAGGGGGTTGCAGAGAGCCAGGTCTCCCCTCAGCCTCTTCTGCTCCAGGCTGAACACCCCCAGCTCCCTCAGCTGCTCCTGGTCAGACTTGTGCTCCAGGCCCTTCCCCAGGTTCATTGCCCTTCTCTGGACACACTCCAGCCCCTCAATGTCCTTTTGGTCCTGAGGGGCCCAGAACTGACCCCAGGATTTGAGGTACAGCCTTGACAGCAGAAGCAGCAAAACAAGGAGACAAGGTTTGGGACAGCTAGGTCCCCCCCCTCCAGACCTGCCTCCCAGTCGGAGGATGCTGAGTTCCCTCTCACAAAAATGAAAGCTTAATGTCCCGTAGCTAATGAGCAATTTTCCCCTGCACCTGCCTCCCCAGCACTGCCTCCCCTCCAGCCATCTGCCACCCCTGGGGCCTCGCAGGCAGCCGCTGCTTCAGGCTCTGTGCTGCGGCCCAGATGAGGCTGGTGCTTCTCTTCTTTGGGCTTAGGAGTTCTTGCTGTCCCCCCAAAGACAGGTTGGGGCACTTTGGTGAAGAAAGGGAAAAAGGAATTTGATCCTCGATGGCTCCTTCCATGCCCTTGTGTCCCCAAGTGCTGGGGGTGGCCAAACCCACCCCATGGGCTGTGCTGTGAATGGCATCTGCCAGGAAAGGTAAAATGAGACTGGCAGAAAGGCAGGGGATGCCCCAAAGTGCCAAGCCCAGAGCTCAACAGGCAGGAGCTGGCAGGGACGGCTGCATTTGCAGCCAGCCAACATCCCCCAAGCAGGGGGACATGAGGGGGGGCGGGGAGGGACAGGACACGGTTGCAAGGAGGGGGGCAGGAGGGCAGAGCAGATGGGGCCGGCAGGTTTTTTGTGGAGCTGGGCTGGTCCCTCAGACAATGGTGCGTCTCTCTGAGCTGTGATTAACTAGGAAGATTTATGCTGCCAGACAGCTGGTGGGCAGAGCTTGCTGGCCCCCCCACCACGGCAGCTGTGAGCTCCCCGCACGCACACAGTGCGCTCCAGACCAGGCGTGCTCCTGCATCTGCCCCCCAGGACCCCTCACATGCCTGCTAGCCGCCGTGGCACACGTCTGGCCCCTTGCACACCCTGGGACGAGGCAGGCCAAGTGCCTCAAGCATCCCTGCACACTCATGACACACTCCCCAGGCACTTGTGGAGCTGGGAGCCACACCAATCATGGTGCCGGTGGGCTCCTGTGGGTGTGGGGAGGGCCTGGGCGAGTTTGGGGGGGATTTTAAGGAGGTGGGAGTGGGGATTGGTGTTGCATATCCCAATCCTTCCCTTCTTTGGGATGTGAAGCTGCCAGCCCAGGCCAGCTGTGGCTGTCCTGTGGCCAGTGTCAGCGTGTGTTGGCGTCAGTGCCAGTGTCACTGTGTGCTGGTGTTGGTGCCTGTGCTGGATTTGGTGCCCATAGTGGTGTTGCTGTCGGTGTGTGACATTGGTTCCGGTGTGACATTGTTGGTGTCAGCGTGTGTTAGTGCCAGTGTTGGTGCCAGTGTCAGTGCCAGTGTCAGTGCCAGTGTCGGTGCCAGTGTTGGTGCTGGTGCCAGTGCCCACATCTGTGCCTCTGTGCGTTGGTGCTGGTGCTGGTGTCTAACGGTGCCAGTGCTCATGTCGGTGCTGGTGCCTGGTGTCCTGGTGTTAGTGCCCTGTGCTGGTGCCGTTTTCCGTCTCAGTGCCTGGTGTCTGTCCCAGCGCCTGGTGCCTGTCCTGGTGCCGGTGCCCGTACCCGCGCTCCCCCTGCCGGCAGCGGCCCCGGCGGGGCGGGGCGGGGCGGAGCGGGCGGGCCTGGCCCCCGCATTCCGGGCATAGCAGCGCCCGGCCCGGCCCCTCCGCCGCGGGACGCTCAGACCCGCCGGTTTCTCCGCAGCTCCGCCGCCCGCTCCGCCATGTCCTGGTAAGTGCCGCCTGCCGGGGGGGTCCCGCCCGCTCCGGGATCCCCGAGAGGGGCGGTTTGGCTCGCCCCGGCTGAGAGGGCTGGGGGGGACGGGAAGGGGAGGCGGGGGGGAGAGAGGCCAACTGTTTTCCGGTGGCTCCGTGCCCGGTCCCCGGGGACGCTTCGTCCCCTGTCCCCGGACAGCGGGACAGCCCTTGTCCCCAAGGCGAGTCCCGGGGAATTGGCATGGGAGCCAGCACCGGCCATGGGTGTGATGAGAGAGCGCCAGTGCTCAGCCCCCACCATGGGCTCCCGCACGTCCCTGCTCAGGCGCGGAGCGCGATTCCTGGAAAACAAACCCTCGTCTGCCAGGGCCTGCGCTGCCTGCCGCCCGGGCCTGTGCCTAATTCTCCTCTTCTGTTTTTTTCCTCACGCAGGTGCCTCAGTGTGGCCGGTTGCTGCTGAGGTCCCTCGGGGACGCCCTTCTCGGGTGAGAAAGGTGGCTTGGCCGAAGGTGCTGGCAGCGATGAGGACGGACGAAGACTCGAACGGGACGGTGCTGCACCGCCTGATCCAGGAGCAGCTGCGCTATGGGAACCTCACGGAGAACCGTACACTACTGGCCATCCAGCAGCAGGCCTTGCGCGGTGGTGGCGGTGGGGTCGGTGGTGCTGGTAGTCCCCGTTCCTCCCTGGAGAGCCTCAGCCCCGAGGAGAGCCAAATGGTGCAGCAGTCCACGCGGCAGGAGCCCCAGGGTCAGGAGCATCACTCTGACCATGTCTACTTGGAGAACAACGTCTATCGGCTCTGCCAGCCCCAGCACAAGGGCGAGGAGCTCCCCACCTACGAGGAGGCCAAAGCTCATTCCCAATACTTCGCCTCACAGCGAGGTTGGCAGCAGCCCGGAGGCACCAACCTGGGCATTCGGGGTGAAAATGGCACTCGTGGGGCTGAGAGCGGTGCCCGGCGCCCCAACGAGAGGCTGAAGGACCTGAAGCACGGCCATGTGCGGTCGCTGAGTGAGCGGCTGATGCGGATGTCTCTGGAGAGGAATGGGGCCAAGGCGCAGAGCCCCATCAGCTCTTCTCACAGTTATCCCCAGCTCTCCCGCCACCATCAGCTCACCGCCCTCCGAGGGCAGCACTCTGAGGGACCAGAACCACGGGGACCCCCTCCAGAGTATCCCTACATCATCCCTTCCCAGGATAATTACCTGGCTGAACCCCAACCCTGCTCCCAGGAAGGTCCTGGATTTCAGCATCCTGAAATCAGGTAAGTTTCAGCCCCTGGACCCTTCTTTTGGGAAACCCACCAGGTACCTCTCAGCTGCAGTACCCCAGGAGCAACAAGTGTGGATGTTGGGAAGATGTGGGATATGGAGAGTGGTGGGGGGGACCAGGACAGTCTTGCTGAATCTCTCATCCTTGAGGGACTGGATCTGGCTCAGCCCACAGGGATCTGCAGGACTCCTCCAGCCCTCTCCTCTCTTCAGTTTCCCCCAGCACATCTGGGTTTTTCCAATTGGCCATGAAAACCTTGCTGTCCCCCTGTATGCTGGGAGGAATTTGGGGTTAATTCAGGAGCTGGAAACAGCTCAGGAAACAGCTAAATGTGGATCAAGCATGGGCTAGGGTAGAAGGCAAGCATGCTCCATGCTCTGTGAAGAGCTACCCCCAGGGTGTCTGTGTGGCACTGGATTTTTGCTGGTACTGTGTGATTGCAGCCAAGCCAAGACCAGGCTGGTGTGGGGTGGTTAGCAAAGGCCATGAGCAGCGCTGGGCAGCTTTCCCCACCCCTTCAGCAGCTCTACACCTCTGACGTAGCCCCAGGTTGTCTCCAAGAAGGCTACAGAGAGATCTAGGGAGCCCAGAGGTCCATACATTGCTTGGCATGTGGGGAGGGCTGGAAGCAACACTTTCCAGTGCAGAAAACGATAGGAAGAAGGGAACTGTAGTCTCAGTGAGAGGACGCACGTTGCTCCCAGCCCTGCTGACCTATCTGGGATGATAGCATCTCTGGCAGGAAAACCTTCTCCTTCCAGGAAACAAAAAGGGGAAGGGGAGCTAGGAGGAAGATGTGCTTATTCTTCCTCTCTCCTATATCATCCTGCAGCAATGCAAGGCCTTGGCGGACAGCCTGCAGTGCAGTGGAATTGGGCTGTGCATGGCCGTCCTGCGCAGGGTATCCGAAGTGTCTGTGGGATGTCGAGGAACTCGGAGTGACTGTGCAAGGGGTGTCTGGGCTGGACCAAATACAGTGAGGATGTGTTAATAGTTTGGTGGAGAGGAACTGGGCCAGGAGCCCTGGCTTTGCCCAGAAAACAAGCAAAAGTGTTGTGACAGATTCTAGTGCATCCTTTGCCGAGCTTCCTCACCAGGTGGGTCCTGGAGTTGTCAAGTCAAGGCATCCCTGTGAGGTGTTTAAACAAGAGTTAAACAAGAGCTTATCTCTTGTTTGAGATTGCTGGGGTGAGCATCTTATAGAAAGAAAAAAAAGCAGGATAGGTGCTTCTCAGAGCCTCCCTCCTCTATGGGACCACCCAAAGGCACCGGCACCAGCTCGAGGGGATGCTGGAGATGCAGTTGGCTCTCCTGGCCTTCCAAGCCCCCTGACCATGCTTGCTTCTTCCAGGGTGCTGCCCACCCCTGTCCCAGCTGCTTTCCTGCCACCTACGGATGCCCTGAGCCCAGGCACACTGGATGCTGCCGGTGTGGAGGCACTGGTGAGCACCCAGGCGGTCTCAGCCGGCAGCCGCCTGGCCCGGGCAGATGCTGTCCTGCGGGAAAATGAGAGGCTCCAGAGAGAGTGTGAGAAACTGCGTCGGGAGCTGGAGAGCTGCTCTGAGAAGGCCAGCCGCATCCAGAAGGTGAGTGAAGGGTGGCCATAGCATGGTGTCCTACCCCCGGCTCCCTAACCCAGGCCCTGCCTTGGGGGGATGCTCAACCAGCTGCTATGAAAATTCACCCCCTTGAGTGTTTTAATCCCTTCTCCCCCTTCTGGTGGCTTGTTTCCCCTCTGAGCAGCTGCATTTTGGCAGTGTGGCAGCCAGGACGGGGGAGAAGGAGCCTATTCTCTAGTCACCCCCTCCCTCCACCCGTCTTCCCCATCCCTTGCCACCACAGAAAGCCCTTTGTGCAGCTTTGTACAAGGGGTGCCTGTTCCCTGCCAGATGGTTTATGGTGAATCCAAAACCTGCTGAGGGACTCTTCTGCAAGAAGTAAAACAGAAAAAAAATCAGTTATGCCCCCCTAAAATTGCTGGGAGTCAGCCTGAGGGTGTCCCTTGGTTGCTCTGAACACCTCTTAAAGCTCAGGTTGGGCTGAGGGACTGAAGTGAGCTTTGGCCAACATCTCCCTCCCCTTTCCTCATTCCATGAATATCTAATTCCGGCCTGTCCCTTCCTCCACCCCAGCTGGAAAGTGAGATCCAGCGCATCTCAGAGGATTACGAAAACCTTGTCAAGGCATCTTCCAAGCGGGAAGCCTTGGAGAAAGCCATGAGGAACAAGAAAGAGGGCGAGATGCGGCGACTTCAGGACTTCAACCGGGACCTGAAAGGTGAGGGACCTTCTGTATCACCACCCTCATGGGTGCTCTCCACCAGGAGCTTTTCCACCAGGAGCCAAGCTGCTTCTGCTTCCTCTGGCCAAAATCATGCCTTTAAATCTGAATTGAGTTTAACTGTCTTTGGACCAGAGCGGTTGGAATCGGCAAACAAGCAGCTGGCCAGCAAGACCCAAGAAAGCCAGGAAAGGAACCAGGGGAGCGTGGCCAAACTCCTGGCGCAGAGTAAGTCCCAGGTGATACCCAATCCTCACCCTGGGATGGTGGGGCCCAGTGTGCTGGAAGAGGGGGCGGGTGCCAGGCAGCAGCTCTCGCCCTTCCCTGGGGAGGATGGAGCTGCTCTTGGCGCTGGACTCGAGCCATTAATCCCGGCCGGCCGGCGGCGTGACCCGCATTCTCCACATTCCTGCTGCTGTTCCGGCTCTTCCAGCACCAAGCCCGCACTCCCGCCCCGCTCCAGCCCAGCCCTTCTCCCTCTTCCCCTCCTCCCCCCCTACGCCTCGGAGCTGTGCTGCTTCGGCCTTTTTTTTTTTCTTTTTTTTTTTTTGAGGGGGGGGGGCTTTGGAGAAGGGCATTATACCCTGGATCCGTTATTATAGCAGAGAGATGTGGTATTAGTGTTCTATGGGAGGAAACACATCCCTGTCCCTAAGGTGGCTGGATGTTCACCAGGCAGCTTTTATCATAGAATTGTAGAATAATAATTTGTGTTGGACAGGACCTCTAAAGGTCACCTAGTTCAACCCCCCTGCAGTAAGGAGGGACACCCTCAACTAGATCAGGTTACCCAGAGAGCCTCGCCAAGCCTCACCTTGAATATCTCCAGGATGTGGCCTCAGCTACCTCCCTGGACAGCCTGTTTCATTTTTCTACTACCCTGATGGTAAAGAACTTTTTCCTAATATCAATGAGACATTTTTACAGCCAAAATTTGGGCTGGAACATGGCAAATAGAGGCTTTTGGCCAACTGCCTGTGCCATGACCTACCTCATGGGCCGGGGGAGGGTTGGCAGGGCCAGGTTTCTGGGGGGACAAAAAGCCTTCCCCTTCCACGGGGGCATTGTGGACCAGCTTTAGAAGGGATGAAGCCTCTTTTGGTTGAGACCTGGGTCCTCTCTGGCAGGCTATGAGCACCAGCAGGAGAAGGAGAAGCTGGAGCGGGAGGTCTCCCTGCTGCGCAGCGCCAACGAGGAGCAGCGCCGGCGGGCAGAGCTTCTGGAGCAGGCACTGGGCAGTGCCCAGGCCCGAGCGGCCAAGGCCGAGGCCGAGCTGCGGAAGAAACGAGCCTACGTGGAGAAGGTGGAGCGTCTGCAGGCAGCCCTGGGCCAGCTCCAGGCCGCCTGTGAGAAGCGGGAGCAGCTAGAGCTGCGTCTCCGCACCCGCCTGGAGCAGGAGCTGAAGATGCTGCGGGCTCAGCAGGTGGGTGCTGGCGAGACACGGCGGTGGGTGCCTGCAATCTGCATTATCCCAGCACCTCCTCATTCTCTTTTGGTTTTGGTGGGTTTTTTTTTTGCTTCTGCAGAGACAGGCAGGCGTTGTGGGTGGAGGGACACTGGAGCTGAGTGCCCACACACTCTCAGAGCAACTGAGGGAGAAGGAGGAGAAGATCCTTGCCCTGGAGGCTGACATGACCAAGTGGGAGCAGAAATACCTGGAGGAGTGCACCATGAGGCAGTTTGCCATGGATGCCGCAGCCACTGCAGCTGCCCAACGGGACACCACCCTCATCAGCCATTCCCCACGGCACTCCCCCAGCAGTAGCTTCAACGAGGACCTCCTCCTGGCCACCCACAAGCACCAGGAAATGGAGAACAGGTAGGCTCACCACCCCTACAAGCTCATGTTGTGGTCTGGCCACGTGGTGCCTGCATCCTCCTCCCCACCTCTGGCTCCTCTTCCAGCTTCTACCTCTTTTCCTCATCAGGTTAAAAGCCCTTCATGCCCAAATCCTGGAGAAGGATGCTGTCATCAAGGTCCTGCAGCAGCGCTCACGGAGGGACCCCAACAAAGTCCTCCAGGGCTCCCTGCGTCCAGCCAAGTCCGTGCCCTCCATCTTCACTGCCTCTGCTGCCCCGAGCTGGCCAGGGGCTGGCCAGAGCGAGCGGGGAGCCCAAGGCAGTTCCCAGGGCAGCACAGGTAAATCCAGGCACCTGCCCATCCTCTGCCTTCCCTCAGATGCCGTTCCCCCTTTGGTTTTGGAAGGAGCATGGGGAGGGGTGATCTCTCCATGGTGAGCCATGGGGTCCAGCCGGAGGAGTCAGCCATCACTAAGGGCATCTCCTCCATCAGGCAAAGCCACTGTTGAAGGGGCAGCAGCAGCAGCACCCACTGCCCTCCCTCTGGCCTCCCACTCCAAGCACGGCAGCAAGGACGGCAGCACACAGACAGATGGGGCGGCTGACAGCATCGTCCAGAGTGAAGGTCCTGAGCATCCACCTGGTTTGCTGGGTGAGTCTCCACAGCTGGCATGAGGGAGAGCCAGAGATGCTCCAGCACCTGGGCTTGGCACCCAGGAGACTGGCTGTACACAAGCACCTGTGATATTTTTTATTTTTGAGGCTTTTTAGAGGCCCCAGCTGAGTATCGAGGCTATGAATCTCTGCAATCTCTCACTGACTTTTTTATTTTTAAGGTGCAGGGGGTTTTTGTTCTTCAACACTTTGAGGGAGGCTGGGCCAGCAGCACACTTGCTGGCAGCCTGTCAGTGGGGTGGGTGCTGTGCCCATGCTCTTCACCCCTCCTCAAGCTCTCACCTTCTTTCTCTGCAGAGAGCTCAGCTCCTTCTAGAGCCCTGGACCTGTCCGACATGGTGGAGATCCTGATTTAAGGCCATCCAGGGGCTGCATGCTGGCCTCTTTACCCTCCCTGCCTGCTGCACAGGCAGAGCCACCCTGCCTGCACCTGCCAGGATGGAGGAGCCTGCGGGAAGAACCGAGCCTGGAGCTCAGCAGCATCTCCACCACCAGTCTCAGTGGGTGGCCCTATGCCTGGGAGGGCCAGCGTACCTGCTTGGCACCCACAGGGAGTCCCCAGCTGTGCGGGGCACGATGGACTTTGGGGACCCCACAGTGGGGGCTTGTGACCCCCCTGTAAATACAGCCAGGCTATGTATGACAGGAGCGGATGTATTTATCGCTTCAGCCTCTTCTCCTTCCCAAGCTGGAGGGGTTCTTCCCATCCCCTCCCTCGTCAGCTCCATCCGCATCCCACCTCTGGGTCTTGGCCATCTGCATCTACCCAAGTGCTTGGTCTTCAAATGGAATTTCCCACTTTGCTCTCTCAAACTGTCCCTACAGCTGATGTGAGGGCAGAGCTCGGAAGGATCATCCACAGGTTTAATCACCCACCTGGATCCACATGGCTAGACCAAGTGCCAGGAGCCCCAAACCCCCATCATTTCCATCCTGCCTCTGGGATTTCAGAGGGGTTTGGGGTACCATGGCAGTGATGTAAAAGAGAAGATAATAATCGATGGAATGAAAGGTGGAGGAGAAATCCCCTTGAAACAGGAGATTTCTCTTGGAGTTACCCCTGGATTGCTGATGGAGGGGGTGGGATGTGCCACTCCTCTCGTGGCATCATTCCTCTGCCACGTCCCCAGCTACTGGCAGCTGGCTTCTGCCTGTAGCCAGTGCTGACCTCGTGCTCCTGAGCTCAGGTGCTTCCTGTCCTTGCCTTTCCTGTATGTGTGTGTGTGTATATATATATATATATATTATTTTTTCTTTCTTCTTTAAACATGTGCATTTGCTGGACAATTGCATTTTTTAATTTTTCTCTCCCAGACACATAAAAAATGCATTTGTGCATTGTTTACAAACAAACAAAAAATTATGAAAGAGGACAAAAAGCCCCACCCACAACTTAATATATTTTATATTAATATTGGTATTTCTTTTTAAGTATATATATTTTTTGTGCTGTGAACTTTTGGTTTTGTTTTTTTTTGTCCCCTTCCAAAGATGAGGAGTTCTTGTTTGTGCATTTTAAGTTATCTTGAAGTATTTAAATGTAAACCTGGCTGTTTCGTTATGCCGCCCTATACCGAGATTGCTGTAGCATTCCACTTGGTATAACAATATTTTAATTAAAAAAACCAAACAAATATTGACCCACGGCTACTCTTTTTTTTTTTTTTCCTTTTTTTTTTCCCCATGTGATTGGGCAAGAGGGAGGTGCCACCAGAGGGAAGGAGTCTAGGTGATGCCCTGGCTGAAATGCTGTCCTTCCCAGCTCCCTGGGCAGTGAGGGAGCATCCCAGGGACATAGTTGCCTGAGAAAAGGAAACAAAATGCTAAGGGGTGGCGATGGGAAGGACTGGGTGGGATGCTTAGGGGGCTGGGGGGGAATGAGCTGGGGGGCCGCGCTGGTCCCTGGACAGGGGCTGTACCTTCCCTGCCTGCCCCAGCTAATGCTGCCTGGGAGCTGCAGCAGCCTCCCCCGGAAGGCTTGCAGCATTCCTGGCATTCCGCAGCTTTCACACCCCAGGTTTTATTTACCCGAATGCGTATGTGGAGCAGCTTTATGGCAGGTCTGGATCTCTGCAAGCAGCTTTCTGGGTCCAGGGATTCAGTCTCCTTGTGTTGAGAGCTTTGCCCACTCTTTGACCATCCTCCATCCTGCTCCTCATCCCATGACCAAAAAGCCCATCCCTGGGGCTTTCACAAGCTCTGAGGGTAGGGAGGGGGGGCAGAAAATGGGAGAGCACATCTTGGGGATGAGTGAGGAAGCAGAAAAAGAGTTAAAAGAAATAATCATGGGAAAGGAAAGGAAAATGCCAACACTCATCTGTAAATGCAGGAGCTGGGCTGGGGGGAGAGGATGCCCCAGACTGGCAGGTTGGGGCAGGAGGTGACAGCTCCTGAAGATGCAGCAGGAGGTTTTGTTTGTTTTGGTGGAGTTGCTTTCCAGTGGCAGCAACAGCCTTGCTGGAACTCCATGCCTTGGTGGGAGGAAGGCGTGGGGGGTGTGTTTTATCGCTCTGCTTTATCACAGGCGTTTCCCTCCACCCTTGCCACACTACCTCACAGGGTTTCACCATCAGCAGTGCTTGGATCCACAGCACTTGATCCCACGTGGGTCCTGCTCAGGCAAGGACATGTCCTTGTCACCTCAGCCTGGCTGAAATACTATGTGGGACCTCAGACTCCTGCTCCCATCCCTGTGGCTGGAATTTCTGTGTCCCTGGTCCTTGTGTCCCAGCATCCCTCCATCCTTGATCCTTTCATCCCCGTGTCCCTTTGTCCTTGATCTATGTATCCCTGTGACCCTGCATGCCTGTGTCCTATCCCATATCCCCACATCCCTGTGTCCCCACACCCACAGAGGGGTGGCTGGAGATGGTTGCTGAGCTGCTGGTGATTGATATGACACTTTCTGTGAACTTCACATCGCAGCACTGTTCTGAGTGCCACCCCAGCGGCTTTGAGCAAGACATCCTCTTATGGGGCAGCAGCTCTCTTGAGAGATGGGTCATCTGGCCTGGGAGCTATCTGGGGAGAGAAACAGCAGGACAAGGCTGAAGATCTGTTGGTGCGCAACACAAAGGCCCTGCACTTTGTCCAATGGCCCGCCCATAGCACCTGGTTTCTCTGGTGCCACACCACAGCAGTATCACTGCAGCTTGAGTTCCTGCTTCTCTTCGTTTCTCCTTAGAGCAAGGAGGTTGTATCTTGGTCCCTGAAGAATCCTTGGAGCTTGGTAGGTCCTTCACCGGCCCTGGGATCACTCCTCTTCCAAGTAATCCCCATTCTGGCAGGGGAAGGTCGGCAGGGCTGCAGGCTGGCCCCGCAGCCGCCTTCCCAGCAAACCAGTCGGGCAAACCACGGGGCTTTCTCCTGCCTCAAGTCCCGGCTTGCTCCTCGGCCCGGCAGGAATGAAGCTCTCCCTGCCCGGCCTGCTGAGCCCTTCCCTGCCCCCTGCCTTCGGTCTGCTCCCAACTGCCCTCCCCGGGGGTCCCTGCGCTGTGCCCAGGGCACTCCCCAGCGGCCTTGTGCAGGCAGGACTGGGTGCAGGCAGCGGTGGGTGCAGGCAGCGGTGGGTGCAGGCAGGACTGGGTGCAGGCAGCGGTGGGTGCAGGCAGCGGTGGGTACAGGCAGTGGTGGGTGCAGGCAGCGGTGGGTACAGGCAGGGCCGGGTGCAGGCAGCGGTGGGTGCAGGCAGCGGTGAGTGCAGGCAGCGGTGGGTGCAGGCAGGACTGGGTGCAGGCAGGGCCGGGTGCAGGCAGCGGTGGGTGCAGGCAGTGGTTGGGCGGCAGCGCGTTGCGGGGCAGATTCCTCATTCCTCTTCCCTGCACTGTGCCGCCTGCCTGCCATTTCTGCCTGCACACAGCAAACAGGCTGCTATTATCCCGGATGCTTCGAATAACTGTGGCTATTTTTTCTCTTCCCAGTATGCTAAAAAGGCAAAAAATTCCATGCGGTTTCTGAGTCAATTTTTCTTTTTTCTTTCTTTCTTTTTTTTTTTTCCTTTTCTTTTTTTTTTTTCCTTCTTTCCTTCCCCCCTTGCTCTCTTTTTCTTTCCTTCCCACCACCTCTGTGGCCTTGGAAAACGAGGCAGACAAGCAGGCTGCCTCTGGCCCCTGCTCTGCAGCTTCTCGAGGCTGGCAGTGGGGGAAACTGGGGACAGGACTCTTGGTGGAGTAGCTGTGGGCTAGCAGTGCTGGGCCCCTTGGGCACCTTGCTCATCACCTCCCCTGGCCCAAGCGGCTGGGGATGCTCCAGGAGGCTGGAGATGCTCAAGGAGGCTGGAGATGCTCAAGGAGGCTGGAGATCTTGAGGAGGATGGAAGCAACAAGGAATGCTTAGGGAGACTGGGATGCTCGAGGTGTCTGGGTATGCTGTGGTAACAGCAGAGCACACAATAATTTGTCCCTATTATACTACTTGTGTGTGGCAATTGAAGGATTTCCTTATCTGTGTTCCCTGGCAGCTGCAGAGGAGTTTTGACACCCTGGGCAGCAAGGAGCATCCTTGACACCCTTCACATCACCAGGGATCAGTGGTTCAGCGCCAGCCAGGGGGAGAGGTGACAAGAAACATTTTTGAGGGAAATATATTTCCTTTTAGCTAAACATTGTTCACGTCATTCCTGTCAGTGTTTGAGTTGTCCTGAGCCCAAGATGCCTTTTTATTGGCTTTGACCCGCAACAAAACCCGCAAACAAAAAACCCACAACAAAACAACAACCCTAAGAGGTTTTGCCTTGACATTTTGGATGCCTGGCTTCCCACCAGGCAGGGGCTGTTTTCTTAAGCTTTGCATTTGCAAACGTGCCTCTGAAAATATTCAAGTCAGGAAGAAAAGGAACCTAGAGTCCTCCTAGAGCTGATGTGGGGTTTTTTTCTGGTTGCTTGTTGGGTTTTGCTACAGCAGGGCAGCTTTTGCTGTTCGTGCCAGGTCCTGGAACACCCTTCTGGTGGGATTGGCATGGAGCAAAGGGCATGCCCCACGGGCCAGGTTCCACCACAGGGTTCTGCAAGGGGCTTGGGCCAAATAGCGGAATGGAGTCAGCAATTAATTAATTAGAGGGATTAATTAATTAAAGGGAGAAATATCAAGTGCAATGATTGTTAGAAGCTCATTTGGAAGCTCACTGGGAAGAGGCTTGGCAGGATGGGCAAGTAATGCCAAGCAGGTGGGAGTGATGGCTCCAGGTGGAGAAAGTCTTTAAAACCCACTGAACTTCATTTCCTAGCACTTAACACCAGCACTGAGTCACTGCATGGTAGCACCACCCAGAAAATTTCAAACATTTTCCCAAACAGAAGTGACTTGATTTTTTTTTTATTTTTTTTTTAGTATAAGCACCCCTGGCTTCTTCCTTCCAGGAAAAATTGGAGTCTTGGCTTTTTCTGTCAGCTGGAAGGAAAACATTGCCTTGTAATTTTGCTTCCCTCTCCACTTTAGAACTAAAACTCTCCTGAAAAAAAACCACAACCCAAGCTTGGAAGAATTTGTATTGGTTAATTGACAAGAAGGTTCCTCTTTCTCACAGTCCACGTTTTTAGGGAAATTCCAGAAATACTTAAATTTGGGGGAAACAATGGACTTCAGGCCAAAGGTAAGTTTTTAACTCCTGATGTTTGAAATTTTACAAGGTTTCCTTGAAATTTTTCACTGAGGTGGGGGAGAGAATCACTTCCCTTGAATTCCCAAATGCTTCCATAAAGAAAATCAGAGCCTGGATCATTTCAAGCTGGCACTTGGAAGACAAACATTGTGCTTGGGCCTTTTTCTCCCTGGGTTTTTGCAGGCTCAGATGCTGCTTGAAGACAGAATGTGGCAGAGGTGGGATGAAAATGTCTGGTCCCCATGGGGGGTGACCCCTTTTCCCTGTGTGCCCCCTCCCCAGGGAGCCAGGCTGCCTGCTCTGCTACCCCCTCCCAGGCTGTGAGCTGTGGGGAGGGAGGTGAGAACAGCATTACAGACCATAACAATGAAAAACAACCCCCCAAAAAAACCAAAAAAGGGCAATTTTCAGGGAGAAAAACACAAACAGCAAGCAGCAGAATGGGAATTTTGGCCTGGGTGGAAAAATGACACAGGCTGGAAAATATTCCCACCCGCATTTTTACAGCCTGAAAGTGTGATGGTGTGATGCTTGGTGCTTTTATTTTTTTTACTAGGGTCTAGCATGAAGTAACACCATGCTGGTGGAGCCCAGCCTTACAGTCCCGTGGCATGTCCCAGCAATTTGTGAGCAAAACCATGTTTGCCAAGTAAACAAGGGTTGGTACAGGGGGGTAGGTCAGGGCCACGAGTGCCTGGACCTGCTGGAGAGCAACATCTGCTGCTTTTGGGAAGTGAGGGCAAGCCTCCACCACTGTGACTGGCCATCCTGGAACTCCTGGCATGCCTTGGACCCATCAAAAGTTTAGGACCATGTTTCCATGGCAACCAAAACATGTTATTTTTTTCCAGCTGTCAAAAAAAAAACCCAAAAAAACCCCCAAAAAACCAACAAAACAAAACAAAACCAAAACAAAAAAAAAGCAGAACCGATGGGGGAAATTCTAAGAAAATTAAATCAGCTGGAAAATTGGCAGGCGGGTCCCTATCCTGAGCTCTCCCTGATGAGCACTGCCTGGACACAGGCAGGGAAGATGCTTGTGGTGTTTGAGGTCCTCTGCATGCAGGGAAGCACAGCAGGGCCATCCAGGGCTATTCCTGATTCCTGCTGCCCCATGTGCCAGACCAGGAGTGGCTCCATCCTGGAATAGAGCTGCCACCCAGACGTTCCCCTTTGGGGGCTATTTTGAGCTGTGTCCCTGCAGAGACCAGTGTGTCTGCAGCACCCAGAAGGCTCCTCCATGGGGCTCTAACACAACTCGCTTCTGTCTCAAAGCCCCCTATATTTTCATTTTGATGAAAAATCCAGTTGTTTTTCTTTCCATCTGGCTTGGCTTTCTGGCACACCGGTGTAATCAGCAGTGTGGGTTTTATTTTTTTGGTGAGCGGTACACAGAGCTGGTCTGGCTTGGAGAGGATGGTGGGCCAGCTTTGCAGCACCTGGCAGTTTGGGAAGACCCCACTGCAAGTTCCAGAAATCTTTAATTTTTTTTTTTTTTTTTTTTTTTGGCTCTGCTTTCTTTTTTGTGACCACTTGTCGAGTGTAATCCCTGCTGCCCTCCTCTGCCCTCCTCTGTGCCAGGCATTTGCTGGCAGGGCTGCTGGGGGAGATCCAGCTGTGGGGCTGCAGACTGGAGGGAAGGAGAGGAGAAGGCAGGAGAGCTCACTTTGACTTTGCAAGGTCCAAGAGGGCTGTAAGGGAGAAGGCACACGCAGGAGTTGGGGACGTGTGCTATGGCTGCAGCTGAGCTCAGGGAGGCAGCTGGTGGCTTTGTGGGTATTTGTGCTGGAGAGGAACAGGAGTCAGGGGGTATGACCATGGCCCTGGGGCCACCTGCACCATGGGCAGTAGGAGGGCTTGCTCAGGAGGCTGAGATTGCAGAAAGCAACTAAAAGATCTCACACACACACACACATGCCCTTTGCTTCTGCTTGGTTCCAGGCAGGAGAAACAGCTCCAGCACTTCCAAGCCACAAGCTCTTCACGCTCCACCAAAGACCATCTCCACTCCCATGGCCCAAACACCATCTCCATTGCATGGTTCATCTCCACTCCTGCTGCTCCTTGGAAGCTGATTCCCTGACAGCTAGTCAAGTGTGTAAAACAGATCTCAGTCTGGAGCATCTCCAGCTCCACAGCCTGCCCTGGCTCCATCATGGCGGATCCTTGGTGCTAGAACCAGGAAACCTTGGTGTGACCATGGCACAAATACTTAAGAATGGAATCATCCAGTACAGAGGCTCCCATTGTGTTGTGGATCCTCCTGTCTGCCACCATGTGAAGCCTTGCACTGCACAATGGGAGGGAAACTCTGCAGCTCCTCGACTGTCAGATCTTACCCACAAGCCAGGGATCAAAATCCTGGGGTGACAAAGCAGCAGTATGCCAGGGTGAGCTCTACCACCCTAAAACAAATGAGGCTTAACCCTTGAAAGCCAGAATGGGCAGAGGATTCCCAAGAATCTCTATGTTTGCAGACTGTCCTCACTGTTGGTCTCAAACAAGCTCAGTGATGTCTTTTGCTGGGTGAACAGGAGCAGATAGCCTTCGAGGTGTGTTTGCTTTCTGGGCTTTTCTTTATCTTGAAGATGGTGATTCAGGGAAACAGGTCTCTCTGCAGCTCAGCGTTGTGGTTCTCCCATCCTAGCTGGACATGGACATGGATCAACTTCTGTGTTTCAATACCTCTGACAACCCAAAGGCACAGGCTTGATCATGCAGCCCACAGACACATCAAGGGCCCAGGAACAAGTCAGTCTTCCTTCCTGCAGACCAGAATTTGCCGGGTGACCTTGGATGCTCCCTGAGCTTGATGTTAAGAACATGACTAGAAAGTGTTGGCTGGCTCCAACGTGCCGAGGCAAGCGCTACCTCTTCCTCAGGTTCTGCAACAAACTGCTGGTGCTTTGCTTTTGTGCAACACCTGGAGACTTTCCAGAAGCCAGGCCAGGCAAGGGAGGTTTGAAAGCCCAAGCTGCTGGGCCTGCTGGGAACACTGGGTCAGGTTGTGGTCCCACATGGGGTGTTTGCAGCTGAATCCCATTCTCGACACAACATGTCAGGATGGTATCCTCCCACTCAACCCTGCCCTAGGTGTGGAGATAATGTGGATTTTGTGATGCCTTCTTTAATTTTATCCATCTGGTCTCCAACGAGTTTCCCAGGGGCTAGGCATAACCCTCCTCCTGGTGTGCTGGTGTTGTTAAAAAAAAAAAAAGAAAGAGAATTCCACAAATTCTTTCAAAATTCCCCATCTTTCTCAGCTTCCCTACAAGCTCTTGGGCTTCACCCTCTGTGCAAATGGGTGGAATGAGCAGCATTTCCCTGGTGTCGTAATGCTGAGGTGGTGAATCAGTGGGGATCTTGTTGCCTGAGCCCTCTTGTAGCATTGTTATTGCTGAAGTTTTGCTATTTTTAAGCCACAAAGCCCCATGTATGATCCTGCCTAAGTAAGCGGCGAGTAACTCCGTTGTATCCCATTTCAAGCCTAGGAACTGGTGAGAGTTGTGTTAATGAAAAACCATTCTGGTTCATGAGACCCTGCTCCACACAAACTGGATGCCAAGGGGTAATCCAAGCAGTGTGTAACTTTATGAAGGGTATAAATAGTCCTGGCTGGCCTTCACCTGGGTGTGTCAGCCGGGCAGGGGGAATTGTAGCACACGTGTTTCCCTGAGATGAAAGCTGAAAGCTAGGGGTGGGTTCAGGGCCTGATTTTACATTTCATTCTGGTTTCTGCCACAAGGTTGTGGCTGCCAAAGCAGGTCAGCTTTGCTTAACAGAAACTTCAGGATACCTTCTGCCTGCACTGCCTTTCCAGGTCTTCAAGTAGCACTCATCAAACCAAGGAGCTTGGTTCCCAAATGGTGGTCTCCTGGCCACAGCATCCCCACCACCGACCCTTGTGAAGGGGTTTGCCATGCATTCTTGCCCTCTCCAGATTTAGAGCTGCTACTGCATGGACAACAACCCATCCATCAGCCTCCAGTTCACCTCAGGCTCTCTGGGCTTTTCCAGGAAAAAGCTGACGTATCTGCAGATTGAGGGCCAGAGGCCACGAAGCCACCAAAACAAAGAGAAGCAATTGCACAGAGGCCCTAGCAAGATGTGTCCTCCATGGGGAGATCTCTGGAGAGCCTGGAGGTGATGGGGAAGCACATCATCTCCTGGGATACAGCAGCCTGGTCACCCAGGGCTGTGGTCTCCTCGGGTCCTGGCGTCCCCTTCACGCGGGGTGCTGGGTGAATGAACTCCAGGGCTGGAGTTTGGAGCGGACACTATGTCCACATTCTTCAGCCTAGGGCTGGGAATGTCAGCTTCTGTCCTGACGCCAGAGGCTTGCATTCCTCCCTGATGTTGCTCCCAAAAAATGCCAACCCAGAACGATGCTGGGGAGAGGGGTGCCGCTTGGTCCCTGGGGGAACGGGAGGCAACGCGCGCAGAGCAGGGCTGGGGTTAGCATGTATGTGCTGGTGTGTGTTTACTAAACCCTGGTCCTAGGGGGAGGGAATGGCTGGAATTCACCCCCCTCACTCCCCACCAGACCCCAAGGACACGCGGGTGGACCGGGGGAATTTGCTCCTCCAGTCTGTTGTTGCCATGGCTGCATATTTCAGAGAGACCCAAGCAGCAAAAAAAAAAACCCAAAACATTTTATTGGGAGGGAAGAAAAATAGCAGGGCAAAAAAATGCAGAAGAGTAATGAGAAGGACTGGTGAGTCCAAGAAATGTATTAGATCATCCCGAGAAACTGGTGCCTGAGGAGTTCTCCATAGCTCAGGCTATTCTAATATTTATTGTGTGTTACTTAAACCGTTACTCCTGGCATCAGCTGGGGCTCCACAGCACTGCTCAGAAACAGAACTAAAAGCTAATTTTGGGCTCCAGGACCACTTAAGAGGTGCTGGAAGAAACCCATCCACTTTGGCTGTGGGAGGCAGTGCACTTCCAGATGCACTTCCAAAAGCACTTCCAGATGAGCTGCTGGCAGGCTGGCAGCAGGGGGACATCTAGCAGGCAGGACCAGGTGCAGAGCTGGCAGGCAGAGTGTCTAAATGGCATGTAAACCACAAGCATGATAAAATCCTTGGTGGGGCTAAGCAAGGACAGGCCAGTGGCTGGCTCTGGCACGAGTACACACCTAAGCCAGGGCAGGACTCACATGCTGTCACTGATGGAGAGAAGGGGAGATGCAAGTCTGCAGGCAGGCAGGTATCCCTGGCACCTCTGAACCTGAAGGGACTTGTTCATATCGGTGCCCTGGGTATTGAAATCTCCATGGGCAGTTTTTTAGCAGCAGGTTTCAGCACGCTGATTGTGAGGCGTTGCCCCCCTGGCTTGGTGTCTGTGACGCTCTGGCAAAGCATCTCCTCCATCCTGCAGAGGCTGTGCAGGGCATCAGGGAACCTGGAGTTCTCACCCAAGCCAAGATGATGTAAGTGTGTCTCATCTGTCCCTGCGGTACCAATTCATGGAGCACCAGGCATGCCAGAACCCAGCTGGTTTTAAAGCTCTGCCATCTTATGGCACGACTCATGGAGGAATCATAAAATTCCAGACTGGTTTGGGGTTTTGGGAATTTCCTCCTAACATCTCTCCTCTTTCAGCTTAAAGCCATTCCCTCTCATCCCATTACTCTAGGATTTTGTCCAAAGGCCCTCCCCAGCTTCCCTGGAGCCCTTTGAGGCACTGGAAGGTGCTCTAAGGTCTCCTCTGCAGCCTTCTCTTCTCCAGGCTGAACAACTCCAACTCTAAGCCTGGCTCCAGAGCAGAGCTGCTCAAGCCCTCTGATCATCTCTGTGGCCTCCTCTGGACTCATTCCAAAAGCTCCATGTTCTTGTCTTGTTGGGGACCTCAGACTTGGGCCCAGCTTTACTGCAGGGGGATCTCACCAGAGGGGAGCAGAGGGGAAGAATCCCCTCCCTCACCCTGCTGGTCACACAGCTGGGGACGCAGCCCAGGACAGGGTTGGCTTCTGGGCTGCCAGTGCACGTGTCTGGCTCACGTTCATCTTTCCATCAAGCAAGACCTCGAAGCCTTTCTCCTCAGGGCTCTTCTCAATCCATTCTCAGCCCACCCAGTGGGCTTGAAATAGGAGAAATCTGGCTCTTCAGCGATGTTTATTCTCTCTCGGGCTTCCCCATCATCGGTGTTACTGACAAGACAGAGGAATGCCATGAGGGTGGCACAGTCTCTGCTGCGGAGCAGGCAGGATTTTCGGTAGCCATCCCGGGCGGGCAGTGACACCTAGTGTCACCCTTTCGTCGGTGCTTCTCCACCTACCTGCTTCCAGCTCCAAACCAGCTGCCTTCAGGAGACATCTGCCTCACCCCGAAGTGCTTCAGATACACAAAGGAATCTTCTGCTCACACCATCCTCCTTGCTGCAGGTGTTCCTTAGATGTCAGGAGACCTCTTGAAAAATCACGTTTAATCAAGGATTTGCCTTGAAGGCTTCCATCTGAGGGCTTCTTCACATGATTCAGTGAGGAATATTTCTCCCTGGTTGGTTTCATTCTGCTCACAATAATGTGTGCAAGACAAAGTATATAAATCTGGGAGAGGGAATCCATTGCCCTCTCCAGAAGGGATTATTAACAAGAGATGTGAGATGCAAATATTACCAAAATAAAAGCAGTTCTGAAACTGAGCTGCAGGATCCTAAATTTTCTGCATGGCTTTCACCCCATAAAATGCCTGTAGCTGGTGTTCCAAGAGCAGATTTTTGCTTCTAGTGATATCTCAGAGATGTTAGGCACCCCACCTGCCACAGAAAGCTGGTTTCCAGCAGACCTAACCCTCACCCTGACCCACAGAGGGAAGTGTGGAGATGTCTCTGGTAGGAAATGGAAGACAGAATTAATTTGTGTGATGCTGTGTCCAGCCCTGTCATCCACAACTCAATAAAAAAGCTGAATACATGGAAAATGCTGAAGTAAGACCTGGGGAAGTCATTCAATGTCAGGCTTCCGCTTTACAGGGACAGGCCAAGGTAAGAGAACTTGTTTTGCTTCTGCAAGAGAAACAGCTAATCAAAGCAAGAAAGCTCCTGGTCAGCAGTGATTTTTAAAGACAATGAAACCAGTGGCAGGCAAAGCTGAGGCAAAATGCATCAGGGTGGGAGGCTGCTCTGCCTGGGCATGGGAGAGCCAAAGATGCTTATTTTCTGCCCCTTGGGTCCCTTGCTTCTTTCTCCTGTTCTCAAGAAATCCCCCTCTGACTGTGAAACATGAGTGCTGGGGAAGGAGTGAAAATAACCTCTGAACCACCCAGCTGAGGACAACTCACACCTAGGCTGAAATCCAGCCTGGAGGGCGGAATCTGTCAGAGAAACACTACCTCTTTCTGCAGTCCATTAGGTTGGTGAATTGCAGCTGGATCACCTGGTTTAGAAAGTGCTTGGCTGGGGCTTATTTTTGTCACAGTAGTGACAAAATTTTTAACCATCAGAGGAATGAGCTGGTGAAAATGTGTAAAGATCCTGCAGCTGTCATTCAAGATAGGGCAAGATCTTTTCCTGAACAAGTGCTGCATACAGGCTCCCTTCCTTGCTGACCCTGGGGCCTTAAAAGGTTTCTCATCACTGGAATCTATGAGGTAATACTGGATATTTTATGAAAATCATTTTGGGTGTTTGAGTTTTGCTGAAGGAAGGAGTTTTCATTCAATTTTGAGTACACGTGACTTCACGTGGTATGAGCTGCTGGAGGATGAATGGTCTGGCGGGAACTTGGAAAGCATGCAGGAACAATTGGATGGGAGGAGGCCAGGTTGTCTTCCCAGCCTTTTTCCTGACTCTTTCCTCATTCTCTAGATGAGGATCTTGGAAAACACAGCAGCCCTGAAAGGAACCCAGTCAAAAGCACAAAGGATTTTAATGAGGAAAAAAATCCTGCTAATTCTTTCAGTTTATTGCTGTTGAGCATGTTCCAAGCCCAAAGAAAAGGGCTCAGAAGAATCTATGAAAATAGTTGGCTTATAGGATCTGCAATGTAAGTGTGATTGAAATGGATCTAGTTTTATCTGTATGAGAATGCATCAGCTACAGGAATCTGTGTTTTAAAAGAAAAGTATATTTCTCATCAGTAAAAGGTGTCTGGTTCTGCTTAGGGTGTAACAGTACTGCCCAGTGTTGGGGAGAGAAGCAGATACCTTAGATCACAACATAATACTTACTTCAACCCTGTGTACATCGATACCAGAACTCTCCTTCATCTCCATGGGCATGTTCTGGTGTGTCTGAACACCCTCTTCTCCCTCTGCTGTGGTTCAAAGATACCATAAGGTATGGGAAGATTCCTGTGGCCCACAATGAGTTCGTTGCTATCACTTAACATTCACCAGTCTAGTATAGTTGGTCACACCAAAAACTTAAGCACTGCTAAAGATGCAGCATCTAACCATAGATGCCCAGCCTGCAGACTGGAGCAGGAGCCCAGGTGTCTCTCCTGTGTGTGTACAGAGGGAAAAATCTCCCCAGTGTTCCTCCTGCTGAGTAGGAGTCACCTAGGAATTGCTAATTTGGAGCTTGCAGGAGAGCATGGCCATCTGAACTGGCACTGCAGGCAAGAGATTTCATCCATGGCAGGACTCAGAGTCCAAAATACTTGCTAGCAAAAGTGTCTGTTCACCCAATGCATGCAAGGATTGAGCAGGGTTTGCTCTTTCCCAGCCACTATGTTGGCTAGTACTAAGTGGCATGGCAAGAATTGTAAAGCCACTGGGCCAGAAACTGGGAGACAAGAGTTAGAGCTCTACAGCTTAAAGAAATTCAGGCTCACTTCTTCCCCAAAACAATCCAAACCCTGGGAGGAGTGTGAGAGTCATGCTCTCTCAAGCTTTGATGGATTCAGGGCTTCTACCACCTCTCTTGTAGAGGGATTCAGTGAAATGGGTGAGCTGTTGGTACTTCTTTCTGGTACTTAGGTGCAGTAACCCCAGGGAAATTGCAGATATTCAGAAAGGGAGTTCAATTAACATTTTCCACTTTCTGGTGGAAATTGCTCAAATGGTGCCTTTGTAAAAGAAGGATGGGATATACAATGACCCTTACAACTAATGATCTCCATTACCATATCGTGTGTGGGCTATGAAAAAGCTCTGGCAAACTATAAACCAGCTCAAACTGCCAGAGCATAGGGTAAAAAAATATAAGTGATCTGTAAAACATGACCACATATATTTGTTAACTGCTCTTCCATTGACTTCCCAAGGGAATAGGGAAAGGCATAGAGAATGTGCTCTCTGAGGGAGGGTGCTGCATTTGGAGTCCTGTGCTTAACTACACCACGAGGCCTGTTGTTGCAGCATGCTGGACTAAGGAAGTCCCTGAAGACTAATTGTGAAGGTTCATTTGCACTGAAAAGCCAACAGAAGGTCCCTTAACAACCAGAGGCTGAAATCGTATTCTGATGATCTCTGCTTTTCTCCATCCTCTGCTTGCTTAATGCCATAGCAGCTTAATGTTCCCAGGATGTTTTTTCCATTAAATGCTCCACTTCCAGGAACCTGTATATGGCATTTCCCTCTGCTGCTGCCTGAGTGACTTTTCCCTCTCCTTATGGATTCCAGCCCAAGTTGTCTGATCCTGCAGTGACTGATCACCCAGCCCTTCCTTCCCAAGAGCAGCTTTATGAACCTGTGTGCACAATTAGAAACTAAAAAAAAAAAAAAAAAAAAAAAGATAAGTTTGTTGCAAGGGAGGGGAGCAGGCTGGAAATCTGAGGCTTTTTATCTTTGGTTCATGCTGGGTCTATGCTATGCCAGACATGAGGACATCAGCCTTCCCAGCAAGTGCCTCCTGTTTAGGGCTCATGAGATGGCACAAAATGAGGTGGTTTTTTTGTTTGTTTGTTTGTTTGGGGGTTTTTTTGTTTTGCTTTTGTTTTCGTTTTTGGTTTGGAGGTGCAGTTCTGTGTGTTTTCAACTTTGAAATTTCAGCTCCTCCCTCATCTTGAAGAGTCCATGGGGGACTGCTTACTGCTTATCTGAGTGATTTGTCTATTTATATGATTCCGCATCCTTTCTCTGTTCATCTCCTTAAGCTTTGGGTAAAGGGATGGGAAACAGACAAGTGGGAGAAGAAAAAAGCAGTAAGCCCCCAGTCTGCTCCACCCCAATGAGAGAGACCCAGAAGCCCTGGGACACCTTGCTCCATCAAAGACAGGAAGCAGCAGCAGGTGAAGCAGAGCAAATTAATGGGGTTTATCCCTGCTCAGAAGTGTACGCATGTGTCCTTGCCCATGGGAAGGGATTCTTGCTGCTGCTACAGAGCCCCCCAGAAGATGCCTGAGATGATAAATACTAAATAGCTTAGAAAGACCAGTGCTTACACAGGGTCAGCTGTGCTGTCTTCTTCTAGTGCTCCTAAAAGCCCTTTTTTTTGCCCATTCCTACTGACTGTCCGTGAGCAAAGCCAAAGCTCTGCAGCATTTCTGTGGAGCAGCTGAGCTGGCAGTGTCTTTTGGGCAAACACTGAGCTGAAGGCTCCAGGGCTGTGTAACTAAGGTGAAGTTTTGTTGGAAGTCATCCAAGCACTGAGGTCACCTGGCATACTCATAAAAAAACAAAACAAAACAAAAAACTGTTTGAAAGCAAAAATGTTGGATGACTGATTGAAAGAGGCAGGTCTTCATTCTTGTGCCTCTGTGAAGGGGGGCCAGTTCTCTATAAGGAACATTTCACAGTCATTTATAATCTTGAAGGGGAGGTGGGAAAAGCCACCCTTTATCACAGGAGTGCCTGTAAGCAAGTCTGGACACGGAGTGGTTTTTAACCAAAATCCTGCTCACATTTTCCAGCCTCCACATAAAATATCTTTACACTGTTTGCCTTCCCATCAGTGCCATTAATTGTCACCTATTTGCTTTTGCAGATTTGTTTGACATACCAGCTCTTCCCTGCCTCTCGGGACACAGTGGTGGTAAGTGCTGATAGAGTTGTGCTCAGAGCACAGGCAGTGATGCATCCCACTGCTGAGCCCAGCAAAACTTTTCCAGATGAGTGCAGTGAATTCACAGCTATTGCTAACAGAAGATCTTTAGCATTTGAGCTGGCCTGCAAGCTGCATTTTCCACCTTTTTCAAATGATATGTTTCTTGACATCCGTGAAACCTTCATTTGACTTCTAATACCCCCTGATTATTCTTATAAGTGTAACAGACTGCATTTTAATTGAAACTTCAGGCTTCGGCAAGCAATCAGCTTCACGGGCATAACAGGAGTGACACACCAGCAATGACTTTAGCCCTAAAAGCCTCCATGTGCAGATGTCTCCTAAGAATGTGTTTATTTGCTTTTGGTTTATGTGGGTTTGGTGACCTTTTGTTAAAATCAGCCAGTGACTTCCAGGAGGCAAGTTACATGCTCACTAAAAAGTAATGCAATAAAATAATCTTTGCACGGGTCCTTCTGCTGAATACGATATTTCTGCTGAATATCATAGCGCTCTCTCCAAGGCAGGGAGGACTGAGGTGAAGGTTAAAGAGAAAATACCCCAAGTGCAAGAAGGAAAACTGCCCTGGCTATCTTTGAGCTGTTAGGACGTTAACAGCCTTCTCTTCTCACAGCTAGGGAGCGTGGTTAGTTATTGGTACTGCAAACAGATTCTTTGGGAGCAAGGATCGGCGCTGACACAGGGTGAGTCGATGAGTCTGCATTCTCTGCAGTTCTCAAACAGAGCTGGGTGCGAATTCACATTCACTTAGCCCATTAGTTTTGCCAGTGCTTTCGCAATGACTTTTGCAAGACAGGAATCTGAAGCCAGAGATGAACCTCAGTTTTGGTTTTGAGCGCTTTAAACACACAGGTTGCTTGCCTGCCCAGAACCCCTAAATGAGGTGCATTGGAAAACACCTGCAGTCTGAAATTCAGACTATTGTCTGAACAGAAAATAAATGCACATATCCAGACTTTGGGCTTAGAGGCTGGGGAAATTGTCTGTGCAAAACAAGTGGTAGGGAGGGCTCGTTCAGAATCCTTCAGAGGTGAAGCACGAGCAGAAACCAGAGGCCGGGTAAAGCCAACCCTCCATTCCCGACCCCAGTCGGGGGTGGGAGAGGAGAGAGAGAGCGAGCACCAGAACCAGACCCGACCCGACCCCCCCGGTTCGCTCCTGCCCAGGACCGAGCCTCCCGGCAGTCATCAGCCCGCGCCACCCTCCCTCCCGTCCGCCCCTGGTGCGGCTGGGGAGGCGGGGCCGCGTGGGGGCGCGTGCGCGGGGCGGGGCTCGCGGCCCCGCGGAGGAAGCGGCGCCAGCGGCGGCGTCGGGAGCGCGCGGCCATGAGCGGCGGGTCGGGGTCCGGCGGCCGCGGCGTGTGAGGGGTTCGGCGGGGCGGGGGGAGTCCCCTCCCTGCCTTCCCCCCGGCCCTCCTTCCCTCCCTCCCTTACCCCCGGCCCTCCTTCTCCTCCTCCCTTACCCCTGGTCCCCCCCTCCCTCCCTCCTTTCTTCCCTCCCTGCTTCTCTCCTTCCCTTCCTCTGTGCCTTCCTGCCTCTTTCCCGGCCTCCTTCCCTCCCTTCTTCCCGGCCTGGGCGATGGTGCCGGGGCGCCGGGGCGGGAGCCGTGAGCCCGGCGGGGGGCGGTGGCGGCGGGGCCGGCCCCTTTCTGCGCCGGGAGAGGCGGGAGCGGGGCGGCGGCCGCCGCCGTCGTTTTGCCGGGTGCGGAGCCCGCGCCGCCATCTCCTCCGCCTCCTACCGCTGCTGCTGCTTCTGCCCGCTGGTACCCAAGGCCAGGCCAGCCTAGGGTCTGGTCCGCACGCTGCGGGGCCCCCAGACTGGCCCCCCGCCGGCCCCGGGCCCAGCCTCAGCCTCTACCTGAGCGAGGAGGAGGTGCGGCGGCTGATCGGTGAGTACGGGCCGGGGCCGGGTGTGGGGTGTGCAGAACCCCTGGGGAAGGAGCGAGGTTCTGTATGCCTGGGGGGACAGTGGGTGCCGGCGCTCAGAGGAGGCTGAGGGGAGTTGCATGGGGCTATGGTGGCAATATGGGGGTCTGGGAGAGGTTGGCGGGGGGAGTAGTTAGTGGGACTGGAGGATTGGGGTGGTGGCTGTGGGGGTCCGGCAGGCTTTGGGACTGGTTGTGGGGCTGGTACGAAGGCGGCAGGTCTGGGGGTGCAGGGGAGGATGGAGAGGGCTGTGAGGGGGAATGAAGGACCTGGGGTTCTGGAGAAGATGGGGGAGCTCAAGGACTGGGGTGGGGTTGTGTGAATCTGGGGGCCTGTGTGGGGTTCCGTAGGACTGGGCGGAGCAAGGGGGTGATGAGTAGGAAAGGAGAAGCCTCGGGAGAGTTTCTGTGCTGTCTGCTGTGTGCTTGGTTGGGATTTTAAGGGAAGAGAAGGGTCCTGGGCTTTACCCTGATGGTAAGGGGTTCCCCGGATTGAAGTGACTGGGGATGATGCCTCGTGGGAGTAGTATAAGCCTTGTAAGAGATGAATTGAGGCCCGTGATTTAATTAGCGAGACGAGTGACATTCAGAGGGCAGAGAGGAGACCTGGCAATAATTGAGTGCGTGTGTGAAAGGAATCTTAATTTCTAGGCAGGCTGACAATTGCTGCGCAAGTACTTGGAGACAGTTCACGAAGTCCCCCATCTGGCCTGCTGTGTGAGGCTTTTGCTGTAGTTTTGTGCTTGGAGAGTCTCTGATTTAAACAAAGATTTGTTTTCTGTAGGCTTTGGCTTGCTGGGGCTCTTGTTTGGAGCTGGGGGCCTGGAGTTTCAAAACAAATATGTTGGTATTCCCAATGATTTGTTTGTCAGTAAATGACCTGTATCTCTGTGAGCAGAAAAATAAGCAAGACTTCATTTGCATCTGAGGGACAAAATAAATATACCTCCAGTGAATTTGAACTCTGTGAGTAGTAGCTGACCAAAGTCAGGGGGTCTGGGGAGTGAGTAACACTGTAAACATTTCTTCCCTTGCAGCTTGCTCTGGCAATTAGCATCCTGTTGCTCTCGTTTTTTCATTGCATGTGCTTGCTGCCAGATGCTCTTGTTACAGATAGGGGATAAAAATGTCAGGCTTGCTGTTTAGCTGAATTTTTAAACAAGTAATTAATCTGGAAAATATTGAATGGTAAGGTTTGCAGTGTGCCTAAAAAGTGTATTAGTTGGATTTGCTCAGACTTTTGTGTTTCACTAGCTTAAATTTTCATCCTTAACTACAGCTGAGGAGGGAAGCTGTGTTGTTACTGTTTTTTAAGTTAAATTTCATCCCCTAGACTCCCTTGTGCGTGTTTGCTAATATAGCTAAAGTCACTTACTACTGATCTGTAGCTGTTTTGTATCGCTTAAAGTATCTGACATTTAATGCTCTGTTCTGCTTCTATGACCCCAGAGGTCTGGACAGCCTGATGTCTAATTTGGAGATAAGCTGGCACTTTTTGTATTTAGTGGGACACTAGGAATCTGTTGTAAACTAGAATTTAAGGACCTACCTCATGCTGTTGGCACAATCAGATTTAATTTTAGGTGTATCTTTTACATCTACTAGCTGTTGTAGGTAAGGTGTAAAAGCACATAGACACAGGCAGTCAAACCGCTGGTAACTTTACTTATTTCTCTGGCAGAAGAAAATCCAAAAAGAGACATTTTTGTTCCAGTTCTTCACGCATCTGAAAACAAACCAAGCTTTTTAAAAATATACAGTTTTGCAGTATCTGAACTGTGTTTCCCTGCAGTCAAGTTTAGGGTTTAAAGTGCTCGTATTGGTTTGTGTGAACTTCCAAAAGGAGGCTTCAGCTTCTGTAACTTCTCTGAGGAAAGCCATGGTTCAGTGGATGCTGTAATAGCAGCCATCCACAGCAGACAGGAAAACGAGGCTGTTAGGTTCAGTGAAGCTGCTAATATAAACATAGTAACAAAAGGTGAAAAAAACCAGCTTCTGAACAAACTCTGTCTCTGCTACTGTCTTGCTGTGGTTTAACAGAAAACTCCTAGGCTTTCTTACCCATTCATAAACCCAGACATGACATGGGGTTGCTATAGCCTGTGGTGTGTTTCCAGGCTTCTTAATATCACCCTCATACATCTTTAGATTGCAGACTTGATTCAGAACAAATGTAAGTATGAGGCTGTGAGTTGTTGAATCAGCCACACATGCATAGCTGAAGCCTCTGGAGGGCTGGTGAAAGGTTTTTGGGGCCATACCCTGCCAGCTCCCTCTCACAGTGAAGTTGTACCTGTTCAGTGGCACATGGCAGCGTTGCTCCACAAAACCCAAGTTTGGTGTCTTATGGAACCAGGGCCCATGTTTTTAATTAGGCCGTGGCTCTTGTAGGTGAAATAGTGACTTGCTGAAGATTATTTGTGGCTGTTCTTTTTGTGGCATGGAGGCAGGACAGATTACTATGGTTTGTAGTGAAAACTGCCTGCCACTTTCCTGCATGCTTATGCCAGGTTTCCACCATTAGGCTGTGTGATTCTGACCATGTGTCTGCCTTAGGAGGAATTGTTTTGAAATCTTCAGAACTTTACAGAGAAGAAAGCTGGCTCATCTTGTTGTGCAAGATGGATTTTTATTTTGGAAAGCTGCGGAGTTCTCATGGTCTGAAAGAAGGACTTTCTATATGGCAGGCAGATGGTGTCTCTGTCAGAAACAGCTCCTGCCATTCCCATAGGAAATGTTCACAGCCATCAAAACTGTAAGTCTTTGGAGAAGAAAAAACGTGGTTTTTACACACTTCTGTCTGTCAGATTCCACCTGCACCAGGTAGGATTCAGTGATAGATGAGCTAAAGGTAAAAAGAGAGAGGAGTTAGTCAAGGGGACTTGATTGAGGTGAGTTCAGTGATGGCAGTGGGAGACAGGTGTTCTGAGAGAGAGCAGGGGTGAGGTACAGGGTGATGGAGAGTTAGGCAAGGCAACTGCAAGTCTTTGTGCTGGAATGGTCGGGATGTTCAAATTACTGAAAGGCTGAAGTATTTCTTGGGATTCTTGAAATGCTTCAGGGCCTTGTTAAAAGCCTGTCTTTGACAGCATCACTACCTAGACCATTAATGAGTTAGTGCTGTGAGGTTTTGTTTCAGAAGCACCCAGGTTAAATTTCCATGTGAGATGGGTAACTTGCAGGTACATGGTGCCTCTTTAGGACAGAAAGAATACAGCAAAGAGCCTCTGTAGAGCTGCAGGATGAATGAGATGTCCACTGAAGAGCAATTGTTGAGTCTTGAAGAAAGTGCTTATGTGGTACACCTCCTAAAGTTCAGAATATGGTTCTACTATAGATATATATGTATATATATGTTCCTAAACATTTTCTGGCTATTAAGTTCTTGCCTCCAAAAGAACAGCAGCTTTTTGCATATTGAATGCCAAGTCATGCATGTATATACCACATATGCATGTTGTATAACCAAGTCTTGTGTTGCTGTGGTCCACATGAAGTGCAGAAAAACCTGCGTGTTAATGCTTCATTTTATTATCTGAAAAAGTCTTCAAATTAAAGTTTACTGTGGGTGAACACTGCTGCATGGAAAGCAAGTTTCATGCACTGTAATGAAACTGAATTGCTTATGGTGGCCTGAAAGGATCCCCATATAACATATAACTTAACTGGAAGTGTTGCGTTTTAATGTATTTTTGTTATTACCTTGCCTTGTAAAAAGCTCTGTAGTCTAATTATAGTCACTGGTGGGTGCTTTTTAACTTTGCAGCTGAATGTCACTCAAATCCACTTTAGAGAAATAGGAGGTGGGGGGGAGGATGATGGCTGGCAGGGTGTCTGGGTCATAGATGCAGCAACATCTGGCAGCTTGCAGGCTCTGCAGCAGGTTGTGATGAGTTCCTTGCATGGTGGAGCTGAGCGATCTGTTTTTGGTTTTGAGCCTTTCAGTCGGCTGGGATGCTTGTCCATCTGATTTACCCAGTACCCCGGTTCACATCAATATTTTTCTGAGGCTTATGAGAACAAGCTGCATGTGGGGTTCCTCTGCCCTGTTCCATTCCATTACCTTGCTTCTAATTTGCGAAGTTCAAATAGTGTGCAGATTGCTGTTTCTTCAGAGATGGGTGTAGTCATATAAACCCTCTGCAGTATTTCTGGTGCTTGCAAACTGCCAGATGAATATGCCTGTAGAAGTTTGAAATATCCTGTGGAAGGACAGTGGGAGAAATGCCAGCAGGGGCAGCTTCAGCTTGGGCTAGGATTGCTTTGAAATCATCACTTATTCTGCGTGACCACTGTTAAGGGAAATACTTCATTACTTGTGTGTGTATCTCATTGTTGCCGAGATGGGTGGCTGATTTCTGCAGTGTGCTTTTTCACACCAGATTGTACATAGGGACTTAAGAATGCTGGGGGCTCTGTCTGTATCCTTCCTGGGGCAAACAATTTGCTTGTACAAATGGGTGGTTCATGGGCGTACAGCATGGGCAGCAGGCGGCTGGGCTTCCTTGTGTGGCTCTTGCCTGCACCCAGCCCTGGGGAGAAGCATCCATTTCACCTCCCGAGGGGTCACCATCTGTCTAGTGATAAGTGTTTGTGGCTCTTTTAACCATTCATGTGTAAGGGACTTGGACAAAGTATGACCTGAAAATGAAGGCCAGCCTCATGGGGTTGGGGGAATAATCCCAAGGCTTCATATCTCTCAGCTCTGATGATACACCTGTGTTCTTTTTGGCACCATCTTCTTTATCGCTGTTGATTGATTGGCCTCTTTGAAAACGTGTTCTCTTTCTCCCCCCAGTTTGTGGGCAGAATGGGAACAAGAGAGAGGAAATGGAGTAGAGAGCTCTCTGCATGCATGAGAAAAGCCATTGAGAAAGGGCTTCTGGTACTGGGAGGAAGGCAGGGACTGAAACTGTTCCTAAACTCCAGCTGAGCAGAGAGAAATACAAAAAATATAAGGATCATGTTCACAGGCATGAAAACTCCCAGCATAGCATTTTTCCTGAGTGGGAGCTGTGGAGGCAGCTCTACTGTACTCACTGTTGCATGGGTACTTTAAAAGATGAAGTATCTGGGCAAGTTGTGTGTTTTTCTTCTCCCCTTTTGCTCTTCAGAGTTGTTTGGATGCCAGAAAAAGTGAATGAACGAGACAAATTTCAAATGTAGGCTTGATTCATAATGTCTCTGAGCTCTAGAGGAACAGGATTGCTTGATGACTAGTTCCTACCTGTAAACTATCCAGGCTGGAGTATCACTGAGGGTCTTACATTTCTTAGAGTGGAAAGGCCTTTAGTTAGATGCTGTTCCTGTAGTAACTTAATGTGCATTATTAAAGTGGTACTGCAGGTCTCAACTGTGAAAGTGGGGAATGTGCAAAGGTTGCAGTGCATTTAATGAGTTGTGCCTGATGAATTGATTCCCCCCTGCCCCTTTTCTCCCCCCCGAACGGCAGCAGCACCAGCAGGTCCTGTGTAAGAATGAATGCTAACACTCTCTGAAAATGGCTTGTGGAGCTACAAAGGGTGTGATAGTGGAGGCTTCAAATGCATTATTTCTCTTCCATCTCTGCTTTTGTCCTTCTTTCAAGCGGATAACTCGCATATTTGCACTAGCTGCTTTGGAGATCTGGGAGCAGAAGCAACAGCATGAAACTAATGTGGTGCTTTAGAATTTCACTGCCACTTACTGGGTGTTGAATAGCTGTAATTAAATTAACCAGTGTATTGATTTCACTGTGCTGCTTGGGAAAGATAAGAGCAGGAATATAAGCGTTGGAGCTGCTGCTTGCTAGGCTTGAAAAGAATACATAATGCCAGCAGTACCAATGGTTGGAGCAGGCTGATAAACTAAAGATGGTTATGTCCTCAAAATTGTTTGAGCCTTTATGAAGTTAGTGAATGGCCTTGTAGAGTAATTCCTAATAAATGGAAAGCCATGGAGGTTACTGTTGTTTTTTTTTTTTTTTTAATTGGCTTGGAGACCTCTATAAAAGTGAGTAGAGCTTTTTTGCTTTGCATGGAACTGGGGTTTGCATTAAACAATTAGTGTCACTGTAATGGAAACCTTCCAAAGCATCACAACAGATGTCAAGGGTGTACTGTCCCTTCAGCATCTTGTCAGTCATCCGAGTTTAGAGGCCAAGAGGTCTGATGCCATTGAAGGAGGTGCGTGTGTTGGGTTTTTAATTGTTGTTTTTAATATTTTTACTCCGTTGAGTGCTTGTTGCTGAGCTAGTTGTGCCTCATAAGAGGCTGGGCATTCAACTGAACATGCTTTAACCACAGATTAGTTAAACTAATGTGCAGTCTGGCTGTGCTATGTTTCTACAGCTAGTAAATTCTCTGCAACACCCAATGAGAATCTTCTCCCTTACGTGACCCCTGAAAGCCAACATTTTAGGGTTTCCCTCCCTTGCACACATGTTCCCTGAATTCCCAGTCAGGTAACCGTGGACCTTCCTAGCTGATCTGAATTGACTGAAGGGTCCCTACACACTTCATGCACCAGCTGCTTTGGAAAGCAGGGCTTCATCCTGCGTGTACCAACATGAGCCTGAGATAATAAACAGAGGATGAGAAGAAGAGAGAAATCATCAGGGCTGTTAATTTGACACTGACTCTTTTGATCTCCTCTTTAGATGATGAGGAAAGGGTAAGTGTGCTTCCTTTTAATCTTCACTCCCGCACTTTAAAGGCCTCAATAATGTTCCCACCAACCAGATCATTTTCATTTGCAACTCTAATTAATCTGGGAATAAATATGCTTTGGAAAGGTGGATTGATTTAAATGAGGGCTGTCTTTTCACCTTTAATCTATAATGCTGCATTTTTCTCTCTTGAGGAAATAGCTTCCAGCTCCCTTTCTCCCCAGGTCCATGCAAGGCTCTTTCTCCTCTCTTTTTTTATTATTATAAAATAATGGCTTCAGCAGGTGAATAAAAGGTTGGACAAGCTTGACGAAAATGGGAAGCTCTTCACCCTTGCTACCTTTAATCTACTGCATGTAAATTACCCAGGCTATTTCACTGAGGCTTTACACAGCATAATACCAGCAGGCAGCCCATTCTCAAAAGGCCGTTTTGATATTATTAGTATTGTCTTTAATCTTTTGTGGTGTGAAGAATGAGGACAACACAAGGAT
Organism: Heliangelus exortis; assembly: GCF_036169615.1. Taxonomy (NCBI): domain Eukaryota; kingdom Metazoa; phylum Chordata; class Aves; order Apodiformes; family Trochilidae; genus Heliangelus; species Heliangelus exortis. The sequence goes on from NC_092430.1 coordinate 10,488,789, forward strand.
ACACAAACCAGGGGAGCCAGGCAGAGGAGAACCTGGCAGGGCCTACTGGGCTGTGTGAAGGAATGTGTCCAGCAACCGGAAGCGTCCTTGTGGGGTGGAAACCCACCAAAAAATTCCAACCTTGGTGACTTTGCAAAGCTTGGCTGAAGCCACATCAGGGTGCCTGAGACGTTTCTATACCAGTGGCTTCAGCCAGGGCTGGGAGAGGAAGAGGTACCTGGCCTCACAGGCTCACTTGTATTCATCTTATGGTGCTGGTTTGTAGAGCCAAGGTCTGGGCATTGTTGCAGCAAAGATTTCTCCACATGGCAGACAGCATGCATGCCTTCTGTAGCACAGAGGTCCAACCAGATCCCACCTGGATGGTGGGACCAACAGAAACATCTATTCTTATATTGTCCTGTTCTGGGAAGATGAAAGAGATGGGGAGTGGTAAAGCCAGGCCACCCACAGGGATGTTGAGTATTGAGCTCATGCATCCATGGCACAGGACACATGCATTAGAAGAGCATCCTGAAGGACAAACTCGCAAGCTCTGAGGACAGAAGAAACAAAAAAGGCAAGCTGAAGTAAAACATCCCCTGGAACCTCTAACAAGCAACCAACTGAGGAGAGATCTTGCAGTGTGGATCTCAATCTGGTCCATACCACCAACATAAAGTAACTACTGAGAAGAAACCAAACCAATCTCACAGGATCTCAGGAGAGCTCAAAGCAGTGTTAAAGGTGACTTACACTGCCTTCAAGTATCTCAGTGTCATGTCTTGGAATCAGCCCTTTGGAATCAGCCCTTTGGGTAACTCACATGCACCATCATGCACTATGCTGACAGTTTTTGTTGGGTTGTTTGTTTTGGTTTTGGTGGTGTTTCAATTTAGAAAATTTCATTTAGAAGGTGTTCTCAGGTGCAGAGTTTACTTGTGTTCTGCTCTGAGGTTCTTATGTTCTGCTCTGAGATGGTGAGTTTGGGGTTTTAAAAGTTTTATTTGTTTTAGTTTTTGTCTACTAGTAAGAGCATTGTCTTCTAGCCATGTTTATATCCTGATTATCAGAAAAAATAAGTTTTTTCTGTAGGTGAAGGAAAGAATAAGCAGGCAAGGCAGTTGAAATGTAGTTGCTGCTGTTTCAGAGATAAACAAAAGGATAAGTAGGTAGGTTCTAGAAGCAGTTAATGTCTTCATTTTACTATGGGTTGAGTTAAATATTGCCATGTTCCTTATGCTTTCACTTCAGCAAGTGCCATCTCCTGGGGGAAGCTTCTTCCCAAAAAAAGGAAGAGGTCTGTCTCAGAAAGGCCTTTCAGTGAGAACAATCCAGTTTGTCAGTGGTGTTGAACTTGCAAATTCTATGGAACAGCATCAGTAAGGTGAATGGTGGGTCATCTGACCGTGAAAATTCACAAGGACTTAACAAGTGGTCTCACCTAAGTTTTTCTTCTTGTTTGCTACATGTTGGGAAGTTTCCTGAGATTTCCTGTTAGGGAGTTCTGGTTGGTTTTCAAAGATGCAGTCATTGCCTTGAAGTTACATTGAGTATTTCCTCCTGTTGAAAGCCTTACATACTGTTTTCCACTTCCAGCTCAGGGAGAGTTAATTGCACATGTAAAAAAGACATTATTTTATTTATTTATTTTTAAAATAACCACAGTCCATATGCTCTGTACTACCCTTGGGCAAGAGCAGTGTGATCTTGCAGAGCAACTGTGCAATTAGCACTGAGGAATCAGTCTCTGGTGGGAGAAGAGTTTTCCTTGAAGTGAGAATGGATTTAATTCTGGAGCCTCACAACTCAGTGTGATAGTAATGAGTGAAAGTGTGTTTCAGTATCCTTTGGGGATGTGTCTGTATTTCTAGTCTGTTTTCTATGTACTCGATTTTGTTGGTTTTTTTTTTTTTCCCGGGTCTATGATATTGGATTATAAGAAATCCCTTTCTAGCAAAGTTTAGACCGAAGGTCATAAAAACGTGTTGATGATTTTAGAGGCACGAAAGCAGTGAGGAACTCCTGTAGAAGTAGAGAGCTATGCCATGAGGTGGGAGATTTATCTTAGTGGTCTGTTTTTTTTCTCTCAGTATTCAGTGATGAGCAGGACCATTCAACAGGCAGGGCAGAAAAGTTTCTAAGCAAAAGGTAGAAAAGTGTGTTAGTGAGTACTGATGGATTTGTGCCTTCCGATTTGTCTTTCAAGCTTGCCACAACAATGCCCCTTGATTGTCTCTGGCACCTACCTTACGTGAGTGAAAAGCTGTTCATCTGCGTCACTTAAGTCTTAATTATTTTTTTTCCTGTAATATTTTTAGTGAGTAATTTTTCCAGACTTATGCCCTGTTAGATGTATAAAAGCAAGTATTTCAACCCAAATTCCTGACCAACAGCTGTAACTGGCAGAATTTAGTGTTGTGGAAAACTCAAGTACAAAGGGAAGAGGAAGGGAGGATTAAAAAAAAAAAAAAAAAAAAAAAAAAAAAGGATACCTATCTTTAGCAAGGTAAATTCCATGGGGCTAGGAGAATCCTATGTATTTGTGGAATAGGTTGTACAGACTAGGGAAGTAGATGCTGGTGAGGGGGTGTTGCACTTTGAGGTTTGTACTCTTATGTGGATGTTCACCCTGGAGTGCAATCTTCAGGTTTGACCAGGGGGCAGATGCAGATGAGCTGCTCAGGAGTGGAGGTAGTGTTATATGGAGCGTGTAAACCTCTGAGTAAACAGGATATTTATCATTAATATAACTTGGTTAACTGTGTAAGTCTTCTCAATTGATTAAAGTGGCTCTGAGTCAGGAGCTTGCTTTGTCAGGGCTGTGGTGGTTTGGCGTTACCCTGCAGACATTTCTCAGCTGCTCATGAGGAAACAACTAACAGACCAGTGCATTAACAAAACGGGCAGTAATTTCAGTCACTTCTGTACACAGACAGGAATCTACCAGAGGGTTAGGTAGGCAGCTGAGAGACCCAATTATGTCAGCTATCTGATAGCTATTAGGCTTGGGCTGATGCAGCAGCAAGCAGTATTTCAACAAGAGCAAGCTCATCGTACATTGCCCATTCATGCTTGAATGCTAGGCTTTATCTATCAAAATTGTGTTCTTATGATTTGAAGTCTGTTACCTGCAGTAAGAGACACCTAAATACTATTGTCTTTAAGAAGAATCTGTTACTACTAGTGCATGGTATAGGATAGATTGGTTCATAAGTATAAAATCTAAGTTTTCCCATGCAGATAAGGGAGTTTCTTTTGTATATTGTGATTAGGAAAAAAAGTTGAAGCTAGACTGGATTTATACAAGGGCATTTGAAAAGAAGTGTTTTGTTAGGCTGCTAGACTGACATGATCCGATTTTGTTAGGAACACAAGGGCTGTTCAGCATCTTTTGCATTTGGGAATGAAAATTGGCCTCTCTCCTTCCTTTCTGAGCTTCTTCAGATGTTTTGTTATGTTAAACAGTGCAAAGAATGACAGGCTTTCTCTATGGTGCTGCTTAAATTTAGTTTTTTGTTTGTGTTTGACTTCAATTTATTCTTTCAAGTTTGCATCCAGCAGTGGGAGGTACGAAGATGTGGAAATTAATAATGAGATTTCAGGGTTGTCTGAGTAAAAAAGGTGTTGGGTTTGCATGGAAATCTCAGCAAATCATTGGTTTTACTGTTCTCACGTGTGCTGATGTGGGTTAGTCCAGTCCAAGTAGTAAGAAACTAGATAGTGTTGTGCATTGTCTGCCTATGGACTTGTTTAAGGAGCATTACCAAACAAAAACAAGCTTTAAAACTGCTCATTGTTGACCACCAATGTACTGCTTAAATGTACCGTGGAAGCAATTTCTGAAAAGCTGCTTTTTCTCCTCTGCAGAAATACCGATTTCTTTTTAATTTCTTTGTAAAGTTCTATATCCCTTGCTTTTACTGCTTTGCTTGGAAAATTATTATTGAGGAGCTGCCTGTTTTCTCTGGTTGTTTGTACTCCATCTGTGTTTTTCTTCTAGATCCCCCTGTTTGCTCCTTTTATCAGTTCCTGCATGACATCCTTGTTCAAGGATGCTGGTGTGTTTGCCCTACTTAAAGTGCAAGGTGGAGAAAGTGTTCAACACCTTAGGAGGAACCTAGCATCTTGCAGATTTACTTTTTCCCTACCTCCTACCAGTCTATGGGGGTTTGTTGTAGTCATTTGGGAAGCATTCTTCAAACAATTCAGAAAATGAAACTTGCTACATGGGCTGATTGCATCTCATGCTGCTATATTGTGTTTGAAAGGTTTACACATTTTTAAAAAAGTAGAAAAATAGGTCTCTGCTTTAGGCTTGTGTAACCAGAGTGACTTGTTTCATTTGATACCAACTTTTGAAGCTGCCTGTGCCTAAATCTAAGTTAGTGCTGCTGTGGTCTTGCCCAGTTTAAGAGGTGCTTCTGAGCATCCTCACAAATTCAGGGAGTTGAACTGACTGTGAAGTATTTCCCCACTTTTTTTACCTTCATGGTACCAGCCTTAACTCTTTCAGTTTGGCTTGCTGAAGGTTTAAATAAGAAACATGGCAGGGCAAGTATAAATATGCATATCTGAAGAAAAAAGGTGAAACACAAAATTAAAGCAGTTCAGAGTTTGCCTTAAACAATCATGATAATGGAGCCTGTTGTGCTGAACCATTTTTAATGTCTGCTCCAGAGTGTTAGTAGTAGCTCCTAATCAGTCTGGAAATCTAAGTGGAGAGGCACAGTTTCATTGTGTGTAAAAAGGTTTGCAGGCAGCAAGAAACTAAGTATGAATAGAGGTAGCTCACAGCCGGTACTCAGTTAACGTTGCTGGACCAGTTCCACATTTCACTGAGGCTTTAACATTGTCCTCTTGGAGAGATGTTGGATGTGATCAGCCCAGCGTGTCAGCACTGGTGTCCTTGTCCTCTGTCTTGAGCAGAGCAGGGCTGTTGGAGCCTGACAGGCTTTTTTTTCAGTGAGATTTTAACTTGTACAATACATTTGGTGTTGAGAAAAGCCTAGCTTATATTAGCTAAAATACACTAGCTGCAGAAGTCTGGAATTCACCCTCTGTGAAGCTCTTGAGCACGTGTGGGTACTGCAGGACTGCCCTGGCAATTCCTGCAGGTCTGGGGAAAATTTCTCTTCCTCTTAAGTGGAATCATTTGTGGTATCTTTGTGTCGGGCAGAACACACCTTCCTGTCTGGCTGCCTGCCCAGAGCACAGGCAAGGTGCTGCTTTTGACTGGCAGGTTCAACTGCAATTTTTTGTGTGCTCTGCTGGCACAATTACCATATATTATATAGATAAAATGCTTCAGGAATTCAGGATTGAGGTGGGAGAGGCAGCAAGGGAATGAAAAATTAGGTGTGGAAGGATGGTCTGGAAGTAAAACTGCTGTGGACTGGTGAGTGTGCTTCCCCCTCCTCCCTGTTTAACTGGTAGATAACACTTTGCATTTGCTGTTTATTATTCAATAGAAATATGGACAAAATGGAAAAGAAAGGCTTAACTCTTAAATATGCTGTCTGAGGTTGATCTCATTCAGCACTTAAGGCATCACCGACATCTTTTTCTGTTCAAGATCTTGTTAGAACATTTCGTCTCGGGATTACTCTGTTCAGATGGTTTCTTTCATGCATCTCTCACCACCCCGTAGTATCTGTGATTATATGCTCCTGAATTCTGATGAAATTTCAGGACATTAATGAGGCCACAAGGAGTGAAACTGGTTAGCAGCCTCAAGAATGAGGAGGAGTCTTGGCTGCATTTCTGCATCTTGAAAACGAGGTGGATTAAATCAAGTTATGGAATAAGAGAAGTCTTGTCACTTTGCACTGATCTGTGCCCAGTTTTTGCACTCAATAGGAAGAATTATTTCTCTTAAGCTAATTCTCCCTTTTCAAATGCATCTTGGCTACACAGTTTATAGTTATTTTCTTCCGTTGAAAAAGTAAAACCTTTTCATGTTTCCCTAGATTCTTGGAATAACTTTAGGATTCCTTAAATGCTGCTGTCTTAGAGTCACAACCTCTCCAATTTTCCTGACTTTATAGCCATAATAAAAATAACTTCATTATTTACATTCTCAGTTGTACAGCAAATACTTGAATTGAACATAGTCCCCTCTGCCTAGGTCATAGTCAGAGCTTGTGGCCGACTTGCTCAGTTTTCTTACCTTGTCAATAGATTTCCGAAGATGAACCTTAGTGCTCTGTAGTAAATAGTTTTGTGGGTCTTTCAATGATCTAAGTTTATTTAAAACCACAGAAATCAGTGTGTAGTCAGTAAATATTAATATTACTCGGTGTACAAATATCATTCCTCCTCTCCTTATGCGCTTTGTGTTATCATCTAGTTATACTGAGATTAATTCCATAGTGCTTTTGTACCTCAACTCAAGAAATGAGCCATTCCAGGAGGAATAAGTAATTACATACCAGTTTGGGTTTGTTCAAGGATGCTGGTGTATTTGCCTTACTTGAAGTGCAAGGTGGAGAAAGTGTTCACTGCAGGAGGAATTACTGCAGTTAACAAGCCAATAATTGCATGCAGTTTGAGGGTACATAGTTGTAAATAAGAGCAAAACTGTACCCATGATTTCCAGAAGGGGATACATTTTGGAGGGACTGTAATGACTTCTTGAGGATTGTATGGAAAGTCATGTTTTTTCCATTAGGTTCCAAGTTCTGCTTGTTCATTAGGCTAAGTTTTCTCTCTGAAATTGTTGCTTTGTAAGAATTTGAAGCATTCTTGTTAATGCTGACATCCCTGAGTGTTGATCTCTAAACCTGCGATTGAATTTGTGGACCGGAGACTCAAGTGTTTTCCAAAGCATTCTAATACAAGTGGAGCTGTATTGGTTGGTTCTAAAAATACTCAGAGGTGTTTGTTCTGGTGCATTACTACTTCTGTTCTTTCCCATCTTACTCTTTTCTTTCCCAATACAGGTCTTGATGCAGAGCTGTCTTATGTGAGGAATGATGTGGTTAATCACTACGCGTTGTCCTTCAATCTCTTAATACCCACTGAGACCAACAATCTTCACTTCAGCTGGCATGCTAAATCCAAGGTAAGGCATACCTTCTGTGTTTAAGTACTTGAGACATGATCTATATTGCTTAGGTAATGCCCACAGTTATAGTTTAATGGCTTTTTTCTGTGCAAAAAATAGCATATGATAGGTGCAAAAGAATTATATATATTGTTACAGGCAATAAGCTAAGATGCTGTGCAAACTGTTCTTGTCCTGTTTTAGAAAGTGTAAGCACCTCTTTTGAAATATTTCACACTTGTTGCTTCTGGAAAACTATATACATACAAGCTGCTGGTTGTGCATTGAGCACACAGAAGAGGCAGCCATGTACTGAGGTCTCTGGAAATCAGATGTAAAGCAGTTGTGTATTAGTTTCTGGAAACATAAGTTTGTAGACCAGAAGGACCTATAAAAGTAGCATCTAGTATGTTATTACCAAGACCTGATTAAATGGAAAGGTATTTTTATTTCACTTAATCACCATAGCTGGAGCATGCAGCCTCAGCTGTCATAAGGCTTGTGTATGTTCTTACATTTTTGAAGGATTTCCAGTTACTTAATTTATTTTTGTTTATGAAATGATCTGCTTAGTCTCTGCAGATGTTCATTCTTTTTCAAACTTGAGCAATGGTTGTTCTTCTGACCCTTAAGTAGGGAAGACTCCAGTAGGAACAGCTCCACCAATACAGTTTCTGAGGATTTTTTCTGCACATGTTCTTCCCTTTGAGTTGCAGCTTTTTATGAGATGGGAATTTTGGCCTGTAACAATATCAGAGACAGCACAAGATAGCCCTACTACTTGATACCATATTCCATTTTCACAGGCAGTTCAGTCTCTTATCATGCAAATAGAACTTTTAAAGGAGTTGCCTTGTTCTTAAAACTTGAACCATGAACTAGCTGCATCACCATCCCTGCCTTGAGTTTCCTTTGGCCTCTTTTGTGAATTTTGAATGGGAATTTTTGAGCTTGTGTACCAGAAAGAGGACTTGAGTCCTCTTTCTGGTACTGGGATTTCACCCATTGACAGCATCTATGCTGACTTTGTAGGATGGTGCTCATAGGGTGAACTTCATAGGAGCTCAGAAACTGGGTTCTGTTTCTGCCCTTGGCATCTTCACTGCAAAATAAAGGTTGCATTTATGCTATCAATTTTTTTTTTTTTGGGGGGGGAAGGGGAAGAAATTAATGAGGCTATGTGAAACTAAATTCTTTCATCTGAGTGGAGGGAAAGGATGACTTTCCAACAAGAATTTAGGATTTAGTTACAATAGATGCTGTACCTTTTTGAATAAGTATTTGCAGAATCAACTTCATAAGTGGAAACAATCTCGGAAACAATCTCATAATCTATGGTTAAACGGTTTGTATGCAGTTTTGGCTACATAGTTCATGAAACTTACTAGAGCAGGGGAATTTTTTGAATTCCTATAATTGTAACAAGTTGGTTTTTCAGCAAGTAAGTTTAGTAGCAAGTGAGGTTTGTGGTGGCTGTTTTTAATACAGCACTTTAAATTGTGGCCCAGAGTTTCACAAATTCTTTCAAGATAGACTTCTGTTAGCTTTTTTTAATTTGAACTGTCACAGCAGTCAGATATTTAGGCTTCATTTAAGAAACATTTGGGCACCTAAACCCACCACTATTATATGAAAATAAGATATATTTTTTAGTTTAAAATACAACTATCAAAGGTTAAGTAGCATTTTTTCTACTGTAAAGATTTCTTGATATGTCTTTCACCTCCCAACTGTTGTTGCAGGTTGAGTACAAACTGGGATTTCAGGTAGATAATCCCATGGCCATGGCTATGCCCCAGGCCAACATTTCTCTACAAGGAGAAGTTCCTCGCACCCTTTCAGGTAAACAGACTCCCCACCTCTGAACCTTATACAGCTGGTGCTGTTGCTAACAGTACTTTTTTTTTTTTTTTTCAAAATGTGTATAGTGTTGGGTGTGTAATTTTTCTGTACTAAACATAGAATTTTCATCATTCTTGTGCAACAATTATGAAATAGCTCAAAGGAAATCAAAGACTGGGACTCTTTAGTCTAAGAGTAATATTCTCCCCTCGTTTGCTGAAAGAGGTTTTCCTGGGAAGTTAACATGACCTTTCTTTTATATGTATTTACACACACAAGGTTCCTGTTCCCTTTCAACAATGATAATTAGAAATTAGCATTTTAAAATCCATGCCTTTTCATTTTTATGGCCTTTAGAGATTACATTTCAAGACGTGTGGGAGGTGTTAATACATTAAAGTGTTTATGGTAAGATTTTAAAACTGAGGAAGCTATTTTGAATATGTATTTGCCCCTCCATAGGATCTAGACTGGAAACATTGATAATTGTTTCAGGAAATGTGCAAATGATCACAATTCCCTTGCATGATTTTTTACCACTTTTTTTGTGCAAGCAGACACCAGGGAATTAGGCTTGTGTCTGCTCTATTGGCATACATAATGCTGGTATATAAATTAGAAAGTAAATTAGCTCATACTACTTCCTTTGATTCTGGTCAGATTTGCAGAGACCAAAATATTTAAGCTCAGTGCTTGTAAAAAAGCTAACTATAGCATCTGAAACAGCAACAAGGAAAGCAGATTTTTCTGGTTTTCTGGGGTAAGACATTTCTCTTGTCACAGAAAGAGAAATTCCAAAGCTAATATATGGCTAATAGTCATTTTTCTACAGAGATGATTTTAGTAATCAGTAAATTTGTAATTTAATTCACATAAAGTAATTAAAAAGTGTAATACTTGCCTGAAATTACAAAGCTTGAAGGCTAAAATATTTCTTAATAGCAAGTCCTTTAAAAACATTGAAAAATAACATTATCACTTAATAGTGTTTCATCACAACGTTTGAAAAGTGCTGGGATGAAACTGTAATGCCTCTTTGTTCTCTCTTTGCAGTGTTTCGTGTGGAACTCTCCTGCACTGGCAGGCTTGACTCGGATGTCACAATACTAATGCAGCTCAACTTGACGCTAAATTCATCCAAAAACATCACAGTTTTAAATTTCAAACGAAGGAAAATGTGCTATAGAAGTAAGACTTCTTAAGTTTCAAATGTTAAGCTTTTAGTGTTAATGTATGATAGACAAAAGGAGTGGGAAGGTGTATGATCCAGGACATGATTAGCAGTCCCCCAGGTGAATGTTGAAGAAGAAACCAGGTAAAATTCTGCTGTTCAGATGCAAATTGGGGACTTTTGGTAGAAGCAAAATCGAATGGATGACAAATTCCCCACATTTTCTGCTGCATTAACTGATCTTTTCACATATATAGCAAAAAGCATTTTCGAAGCATTTTCTCTCTTGTGCTTGGAAGAAGAAACTATTTGCCTCAAAACTGAATATTCGTATTGTTCTAAAAATTAACAACTATACTTAGTTTATAGAATAAGATAAAACTGGCTATTTAAGAAGTCTAAGCAGATATTAGTCTTCCAGACTTACTGTGCAAAATGATCTTGGTAGGTAATGCTGATTTCAGAAATCCCAAATTAACTCCTGCATTTTGACCTTGGAATCTGCAAGCACAACTTATTGTTGTCTAGCAGGAACTGTTTCCTGTTGCTGCTTCTTTAGAAGCATTTTCATAGGTTTCAGAAGAAAATTATTTTGAAGAATTTCAAAAACTGTGCACCCCTTCAAAATGGCTCTGGTATCCTGTTCTTGGGCAGAATTTGAGGGTGGCTACCCTCGTTTACCTGTTCGTCCTGGCTCTGTTTTGTTTACTTCAAGCTTTTGAGGACAGCAGGTGGTTTTTCAGAGGGGAGTTTGTCACTTCTCTCCAGTATGAATGTCAAGGGATGTCCTGATGGAAGGTGTGAGTGAGCTAGCCAAGTTTTTTTGTTTTTAAGCATGTGATGTTGTGATACTCATGTTCCTTGTTTTGATGCAGTGGGAAGATCATTCTTAATTTGAAGTGTTTCTAGTGAAAGTGGAGGTCCTGCTGATAATGTTTTGAAGGAAAGGTACTTTTTCAAATTATCTCAGTGAGGAAGTCAGCACTGCTTTGGCATTCATAGCTTACTAAGCTGCTCAATGTGTAGAGGTTTCCACAGGCACCCCACAGTTATCTGCGTGTGTGAGATAATCACTTCTGCATAGCTTAGGAAGTGACTCTCTTACAAAGATCATGTTTCTTTGGGTTCATAAAAATGTCAATGACTTCTTTGTGATGTGCGTTTAGTTGATTGGTTTACAGCATCTGGGGATTTCTGATTTAATTTAGTGCCTAAGTTAAAAATATGCTGGAACTTGCCAGTGATTTTGCTCAAGGCATTTGTAATAGTTCCTTCTAAAATTTAAGAGGGGAAAAAAAAACCCCCAAACTTCATATATTCCCTCCCCCTTCCCTGGATTACTTTCTCACAAGTTTATTGGGCTGCACTGGCATATCAAGGACTGGAAGGTGCCATGGTAGGAAGGAAGCAACTCCTCACAGCAGAGAGTACACAGGGTGATGTGCATGTGGGTCTGTACCTTTACAGCCACAGAAATCCCTTCTGTTGCCTCCATTGCGTGCAGATCCTCAGGGAAGTTTGTCTGAAGTCATCTCTATAGCCTGCTTTCCCACTGCTCCTTGAAGTGATCAGGCTTGTACACTTCATGGGGGTTTATCCCCTTTCTAAAGGATCATTTTCATACATCAGCCTGAGCATTGTCCTTGTGCCTTTTGCTCTGTTTTTCTGAGTAATTAGACATTATCTTTTTCATCCTTCAGTTTTAAAATGCTCATGATGGTAGTATCAGCTGAGAAGGCACAGTGCCCCTGGCTGCATCTCTTAACTTTTTCCTAAAAGGAGTAGGATTAGAATTTGTGGCAGAATCTGAGGGTAGTATTGACTGAGCATTCAGGAAATTATTTTCTATCCTGTAGTAACTAATTCTGTGAGGTCTTTGTGTGTCTTAGTATACGCTCACATACTCTGTACCTCCTCTTTCTACCATCTGCTGCTTTGGACTTTGGTGGACAAGCCCCAGAGGGTTTTTTGAGGTAGGTAGATTCAGCAGGGCTGAGCATGGCCTTAATGGATGTATGTATTGATGGTGAAATATATCTTAAGACTTAAATGTCTTAAAGAAGTATATATATATATATATTTGTACTATGCAGTGGTCAGGTATTTAAAATGGCAATTTAGAGATAACAATAGTTCTTATGTGAGCTCACTTGAAAAGCAGATTTGATTTTCCACAAATGAGGCAACTGCCTGCCTGTGAAGGACTACAACAATATTTGTGTACCAAGCTTAATCATTTCCTCTCTTCAATTTAGAGCCTGAACCAGAAGTAAAATCTCCAACATCTGACAAAAACAGCAGCAAGGCTATCTGTAAGTAGTTCTGAGTGTGAAAATGAAAAACCTGTGATGTTCTTTCTGGTTCCATAGTGTTCCCTGTGAAGAGTAGCCGTGTAGTCTGTACCATACCCAGCATTTTAGTGGGATTTTTTGGTAATTAATTATTTTAACTAGAAATGTGTGGTAATGAAGGGAAAAAAAAACCAAACTATTTTGAGTCTCCTAACAATGGTTTCTTTTACCACATCTTGGGAGCTCTGGTTTCGGTACATGACTCTGATCTATTTTTGTCACTTCAGGACCTGTCTGGTTTGCGGGTGTGACTTGTCAGTGTTGGATGAGGCGGTTTCTTTTTCTCACTCCTTTTCTAGCTGGAAATACCATTGACTGACTGTGCTCAGCCTCTGTGGTGACCCCACACGTAAACAGTTTTGCCAAAATGCTTTTTTAAACAGTGGTGAAGTGCATTGCTTGGTTTTCTCTTTGCCACCCACTGCCTCTTGCAGAACAATTGCTCTCAATGATGCAGGAGTTAAAATTGGGGATGGTACAGGCTACCATGTCTTGGTGCCTTTAGTGCCTTTGCTCATGTTGCTGGTGGCACAGGCTGAAGGCCAGCACAGCAGTCTTCTGCTGCCAAGGTTAAATGGCAGAACTTTGCCCCAAGTTACTGCAGTTGAGATTCTTTTGAAAGAGAGGATTAACTGTCCTGTATATGCTGCTGCTTTAAGATGCAGGTCAGGGGGCCATAATCTACCTGTCATAGCCTAAAATTAGAAGGGGAAGCAGAGTTTGTGTGCTCTGGCACATTTTGGTTAGTGAGCAAGCACCACTAGTATCCTGCACCTAGGTGTTGGTTTCATTTTATTTAATCTGTTGGTGTGTGTCTCCTGCTCCTACAGCCCCACTAACAAGTCCGTGCCACCAGTGGTGATGGGACTGAGCCAGAGGCTGGGTTTGGCCATGCTGCTACCCTGTTTTCAGCTTGGAAGGGACATGGGAGTCAAGGGATTGTGTGAGGTAGAAACAGCAGGACCAAAAAGACCGTTTTGGAAGATTCCTGGATAGCGTTTTTTCCTTCAGTAGGAACCTTCCTTTTGTCCTAGGAAATAAATCAAGGCATTGAGTGGCTTGCTGGGCCCTGCCAGCAAACTGCCCCAAACTGCCCTATTTGTGATGCTCACTTCTCTGGAGGTTCCCAGAGTCTGTTCCTCTGAGCTGGCTCCAGCCCCGCTCTTTGTGGGTGTCAGGGCACCAGGAGTGAGGCTGGGGACAGCAGCACTGACCTCCTGCCACATCAGCCTGCTGGGAACTAACAAAATGTTGTTTGTTGGAGGTTTTGTTCGCATCTTTTTCAGGGCTTTTTGTTTGGTTGGTTTTTATTTTATTTTTAGAAAGGTTCAGTAATGTTTCACATTTCCCTTTCAGTTGATCCTGTAAATGCAGCTCCCACCACTTCTACCCGTGTGTTTTACATCAGTGTAGGCGTGTGCTGTGCTGTTATATTCCTGGTGGCAATAATATTAGCTGTCTTGCATCTTCACAGCATGAAAAGGATAGAGTTGGATGACAGGTATGTATTACAGCTTTTCAAGTGTATTCTTAGGACATGTTTGCCCAGATCTGTGGGAGTTCTGGTCTCAGAATAAGCATTCTGTAGCAGCTTGCAGTTTCTGCTCTTGATGTCAAGCTTTGACAATTACTACCTGTGTAGAGTTCTGATAAGTGCTGTACTGCAGAAAAGCAGCAGTTGCAGGTGTTCCACTGTTTATGGGGTGGGAGGGTTGTGGCTGTTGGGTTTTTGCCAGAACACTTGTGTGAGGGTCACACAGTGGGGAAATCTGGACAGAATCAGATCTACGGGGATATTAAAGATTGAAGGAAAATTCGATAGATACCTGCGCATGCTGAAAATACTTGATTTTTACTGCTACAGGAGATTGAATTTCAGTTTTCTCTATTTTGATTGATTTACCAATATTCACTTTGACCTTAGGGTAAAGTCCGAGGCTTGCGACTGCTCAGTTATAAAACTACAAATGGGCTTGCTCTCAAATGTATATTCAGTCCGGAAAAACCGAATTGCCACATCCATGCAAAAAAGCCTTGTAACCTGAATCCAAGGGCAATATGGTCAGCTGAGAGGGGATTAACTCAAAAAGTAGGTGGGCTGAGGCTGTGTGAACAAGCTGCATCAGGTGCAACTGTTCAGAAGCAGGCAATGTGGAAACTGAATACTTCACAAAACAGTTTGGCCTGTGGGTGGTCACCCCTATTGGAAGGGTATCTCGAGCACTTTCTGTTCCTGCCTGCAGCTTCTCAGAGTAGCTCCATCTTTTCATCTTCCTCTCTATCCATTCATCTGTTTCTTTGAGGGTTTCTTTCTTCCATTTACTTCTCTGGTGCCCATAGACCACTTGGGTTTTGTGAGTGCCGGTGTAGGAAGTAGTAATGGTAAAAACAATTTAGTAATGGTTTCTCAGAGTCTAATTACCTAACCAAATTACTTGTCAGATTTCCTAAATTCATTTGTGCCTAATTGTCTCCTGAAGGTTTTTAGCCAATAGAAGGTGTTAAAGGATGTGCAGCTTGCTTTACTTCAGATAGGAAAAGCCTGACCTTTTATAGAGCGTGGGGATAGTCTCATCTATCAGTTATTTGAGAGACTGTTTCAGCCTAATAGTGTGATGAAATGTCCTTTCATCCATTCCATTGTACTGATTCCATTGTACTGATACAAGCTAAAAATTGGTCTTGATGATAATACTCTGTGGTTTGCTGGTATTAAAGAAATTGCTCTAAACTAGTATGTGGCCTTCTGATAATTTCTGTGAAGTCTGTGCAGATTGGGTTCTTTGGAGAGCCATATAGTGAATTTTTTTTGAGCCCAAGGGTTGCCTGACCTGACAAACTTGGATGGAGTTCTGGGTAAGAACTGTGGTTGACTAGTGTCATAGCAGAAGTGTAAGAGGGGCAAAATGTGCCTAAAAATCAGGTTCTGTGGAGTTATGTTTTCAGAACTGGCTGCATGCAGAGGAGCCAGCAAAGACACTCTCAGGTGATGTTTCAGGGCTTGGTTCAGAAACTGGTTCAGTGTTATAATTTAGCTTCAATGTTATGCACCAGCCTTGCAGATGACTGGTGGCAGCTTAATGTAGCAACTAGGGAACTTGTAAGAGAAGAAACAGCTTTTGGTTTAGTTTTGAGAAACATGCTCAAAATGTTGCTGTAAAGGGTTCTGAATCAACAATAACATCATTAGAGTTAACAACCTCCCAGGAGCAACAGTGGCTTAAATACCCACTGCCTTTGCTCTTAATTTCAAAAACCAGAACCAAACTAAAGCAAGGAAGGTTGTTAAATGGAAGCTAAAAACAGGCAACTGAGTTTACAGGCAGCACATGGACCATTTAAGAACATTGTATTGAAAGTTCAGAATGAATACTTGCATACCTCCTATCAAAGGCACTTGAAAGAGTGACAAAGATAATTGGCATGGCTTGACAGCAGGATAATGGAGGTTATGAGAAGCAAGAAGGCATTGGTCTGAAAGCTGACATAGTATGCGAGTAAACTAAGCAAGCTCATAAATAGGAGCAAGTTAAACCTAAAAAAAAAAAAAATAAACGCAGCTTGTACAGGTAGTAATGCAAACAGCTAAAGTAACCAATAATAAGTTGCTAGCACCAGAGAACATAAATTTAAAAGCTCTAACGGCAGTTAAAATGGAGTAGCTAGATGACCAACAGTGGCTTTTAACCTCATGCTAAAAACTGTTCTGGAACCCTAAACCTGGAAGACAATAAATATGGAAATAACTTCAAAAAAGGTTTCCAGAGAGAACTATAAATCAGTAAGCTTGATGTTTGTATTGTGTACTAAACTCTTCTAAAGAAAGAATTTACTAGGTGCATCTGTGGTTATGGCATAATGGGGAAGAATTGACTTGGCTTTCTGTTTTTTTTTAAAGGAAGGTTTACTTCAAAAGTAACAGTCAGTGGTCCTTGAGGGCATCACCAAGCATGTCTAAAAATCCTACAAGGATGGTTGGCACTGCTTGGTTAGTACTTGGTAGCAGCCCAAGAAGCAAACAACATGTTGATCACTTGGCAAGGCAGAGGGTTATACCCCAAACCAGTCTTTTTGTTCTGCCAGCACAGTCAGGAGAAATGGAGAAGCTTTTCGAAGTTTAAAAAAGGGAAAGATGTTTGTGTGCATATGGATGGAGATCAAAAAACTTTCCAGCTGAGCCATCTGAGCTGATACCAGGTAGTACAAACTCTCTCACCTGTCTTTAGGCTGCTACAGCAGCGACAATGTCTTTTTATAGCCTTTTGTTAGAAAACATCCTGCTGTGCTTTAAGTTATGTTTCTTGAATACTGTGTGCAGCTCTGGTTCTTCTACATGAAGATATTTCAAAAGCACATTGTAGGTGGCTCTGGAAGAAGCAGCAAGTGTCCTTAGAGAGAGGAATGACAAAGTAGGCTTAGAGCATTTTGCTATGTGAAAAGGAACTGTGAGAGGTACAGCAGGATAAGGCAAACAACTGTCTGCCCTGGTAAACCAGGGAATATCTTTTAGATATTTATTTGCTCTAGCACAGAAACTAAAGGGCACTAAAGGGCACTGGGTATAGCTAGTAGTGGGTATGCCCAAAGCAAGCAAGAGATGACTGTCTGAAAACTCTGGTTAAGCTGTGCAGGGTACCTCTCCCTTTGGCTCTGGCTGCTGCTTTGTAAGATGTGTAGTTGTTACTGGTTGTCAGTGGGATGTTGGTACCATGAAACAAACACATACAAGTCTTCTCTGGAACGAAATAATTTTGTTCTTCTTGATATGAGAGGGTAGTTCTTGCAATGAATGTTTTGTCACTTTTTTTTTTTCTTCTTCTTTCAAAAGTGTGGGGAAAGTGCTTGAAAAGAGAGCAAATTCTGCAAAATAAGGCTGAGGAAGTTGTTCATGCGGAACAGGATGGAAGCGCTAAGATTTCTGAATTACCAGAAGTATATTTTAATATGTGGGACTTTAATAATGCCATTCTTTCAGAGTATAGCCTGTTAATTTTGATACTTTAATTCTGAATTTATTACAGTGGGAAGCAGTCATGTTCATGTCCATTTTTGTTTTAAAACAGCATTAGTGACAGCAGTAGCTCACAAGGTTTGTCCCAACCTTCCACACAGACAACACAGTACTTGCGAGCTGACACACCAAACAATGCAACGCCAGTGACCAGTAAGTGTTAATCTAATTACAGACCCTTCAACAGACCCTCAAACACAGCCAGAGGGTTTGGTAGTAGGGCTCTCATCGCTGTCTTTTCATCTTATTCCTACAATCTGCAAAGGAAATCAGCAGGGAAAAAGCTTAAAAAGGGTGATATATTTGTGATTTCTTCTTGTTTGCATCTCTTCTTGAAAGAACATTAAGTAGTTACTAAGAGCAAGTGAATTAAAAGGAAAGGTGGTTTATATACTTTGTGGTAGGCTGATACCAGTTTTGTGCTAATTCGGATTAAAATCATGGAAGTTTTGTTACCTGCAGAGTGTTTACTCCTCCAATCGTTGTCTTGTCTTCTCTAGTGGAGAAATATCCAGGGAAGGGACTATTCAGAAGGGAGGGAAACACAGCAATGTAGGGAGGCTCTGGGTGTACAGTTCCTTGGCAGATCATGAGCCTTCCCCTTTGTGCTGGCACTTGGGTTTCTAGGCTGGAAGATGTCTCAGGGAGCTGCGCCAGCAAAAACCTGACTTCTTCTGTAGAGTGATGGGTTTTTGGTTGACTTGAGTCTCTGAACTGGCTGGCAGCCTAGCTCTGCGAGCACCAAGATTGGTGCTTAGAGGGGATGTGTCTACCTGACTGAGAATTGGAAGAAATCAGCACTTAGCCCAAATTGGCTTAAGCTGGAGAGCCTGCTTTAAAAGACCAAAAGTGAGGGAAGGGTTTATATTATGAAGTGACAAAATGGGGTAGCCCATCCAGAGGAACAAACTGTCTCTCAGTTAAACTCAAATTGCTTTTATTTCCTCAGTAAACTGGGAACTGCCGAGCTGAAATAGTAGCCTGGCACTAATGACCTTCTCAGAAATTGTAAATTAAATGGCTCCTGTTGTCATCTACTACCACCTGTGGTTTTCTGTTCTGTAAAGCTCAATAGTTTTGTATTAATCTAATGAGTAGAAATGTCCATGTAGATCCATTGCTTAGAGCTAGGTAAAAATAATGATTCATGACTTGGTTTTCTTTTTTCAAGAAGACCTCAAAGTCTTTTTCTGATTGCACTTAGCAGGGATACAGACCATCCCCGTACAAGTGGGAGCACAAATGTCGTGATGACTGTTCAGTCCTATTGTGTTTTCCTTTTTCTTCCCTCCCCATGTGGATGCAGGCATTTACCTGAGAGTACTTAGGTAAAAAAGTTTGGGCTCTTTTCTAAATTGTACTGTATCTCCCTTAAAAAAAGAAAAAGGCAGGGGGAGAATCTTTTTTGTCATCTGAGTTCATCTTTTTCTTGCAAAAAGCTGCCTTTAAAATTTATTTGGTAGAAATGTTAATTTAAAAAAAAAAATAAAATAAAGATAAAAATCCTTTCTGTGGAGTTGGGATGAGATCTAACCATGAAACCAATTCTTGAGCTGTTTTTCCCACTATCCAGCAGAAGTCCTTCCCCAGCCTTTTTATTTTGCATCTTGTGTCCTAGATCACATTATGTTTTTGGTGTCCTATCAACCTCTCTTTTTTAGGTTGAGCCCTTTAAGTGTCACTGTTGGGTTAATTTAAATATTAGCCATGGAAACTCATTACTGGACATCTGGCAAATGGGGAGAGGAGGACTTGTCATGAGTCACCTGCAAACCAAGCATATGGTGGTGATGAAACTCTCCTCACCTTGATGAGTGTGGTAGCCACCTCTAGGTAGTACCTAAATGGCACCTGTTTGCTGTGGTCAGTCCCTGGTGTTTCAGAATGTTTCTTTCCTGTTTCCTCTCACCCCAAGTAGCACAGGGAATAGTGAAAGCAAATATAAGGAGTAAAAATGTTGAATGCACAAAATAAACAGGAAGAACATTCTGAGTCCTTCCACAGTCTTAACCTTGTTTTCAGTAATGTTTAAATAAAATTTAAAAAGAATATAATCAAAGTAATTCTCAAGATTTTTCCTTAGTGATTTATGAACTTGTACAAAAATATTCAGGCCTTTCTGATTCTTAGTGTATCTAAATGTCTACAAGTGCCAGAAGAGGGCACTGGTAGTTTTGGTTAGGCATCTTTCTCACTACCAGCAAGGCTTCTGTAGCTGGCAGTGACCTTGATTTCCTTGTTGGCAGGGGAGTGCCGTGTGGTGTTCATCAGCTTCAGTATGCAAGGAGGAGCTTTATTTACTTGGTGTTAATAATGAGACTTCATTGCATGACACTATAGAGAATTCCTGTCCCATTCCCCTCCCCGCAGATAATTACATTTACATGACTCGTGTTGTTGTTTTAATACTCTGATCTTTTCAAGATTAAGATATAAGTACATGCTGCTTGCGTGTCTTCATACCTGTAGATGGTGCTGACGTGAAGCACTGTGCTTGTGTTCTCATTGTAAGGGTATTTATATTGGTTTGTTTGGCTCTGCTGGCTCCTCAGGTTATCCTACACTACGGATAGAGAAGAATGATCTTAAAAGTGTCACTCTCATGGAAGCAAAAGCTAAAGTGAAGGACATAGCCATCTCCAGGGAGAGGATCACTCTTAAAGATGTGCTCCAAGAAGGTATTTCCCGGACTCGGATGCCTGTTGGCTACAATGTGGTGTATAACTATATAATATTTTATAGTTGGATTTTTCTGAAATTACCCATGGATGATGTTATTGATCTCCATAACTTTGGTGGAGGAGAAGAATGATGAATGATGTTTGCATTTGGGGTGTGGGGGTGAGGAAAGCAGTTTTCGGAATTCCTTAGAGCAGGGGAGTGACTAACTGTGCTTAGTAAATCATTCAGTTTGTCTGTCTTAATAATCTGGTCCTTTAAATAAAGGTAAAGTTTAAATGCCTCAGGAATTAAGTAATCAGTTGGGGGGTTGTAAGTGGCAAATAACTCACTTTTGTAAGTTACTGTAGAAGAGCAGTAAAACAAAAAAAAAAGTCAAAATCCTAAAGCCCACAAAAACCTCAGTCATCTAAACTCATCTCAATTTCATAGCTTCTGATTTGGAAATGTAATCAGCAGGTGCAACATTTACAGATATATTATGAAAACTTCAGAGATTACTTGATTCTTTTGTGTCACTTAGTGTTTACTTTGCAAGTGTTTGTGCACAACATTCACTGGCTCTTGTTGATGCTGAATTTGGGAAACAGACTTGAAGACACAGCAGTAAAGAAATATTTCAAGTCTGGGTTCCCTGAGCCTGATGAGCAATACAGCTTCTCAAAGCTAGAGATCTCAAGATACTCTTAGAAGGTAGAACTGCTAAATGCTTTGCAAATAAATATTTGCTGCAAAATAAACCCATCATCAGTATGTCTAGTTATTTTAATTGGTTTCTGCTGCTCTCATTAGTTCACTCTCATGCTTGGGGCCATGAGTTTTAGTTATCTAAAACTTCTGGCATTTATTGTGTGTAGTTCTAAATCCACCTGGTGCTGGAGAGGTGGTTGGATTTTATATTGTTGACTTAACAGGACATGTAGAACTTAATGGCTGCTGTTTCTAACTTTCTGCTGTGGTCAAGAAATTTTAAGGCAGTGCTTTCTGAATAATGTTCTAAATGTGTTTTAACCACATAATAACCTACTGTATCTTCTTTTCGTAGGCACGTTTGGACGCATTTTCCATGGGATCCTTATAGAAGAAAAAGACCCCAATAAAGAGAAACAAGTTTTTGTCAAAACTGTTAAAGGTATGTTTACAAAAAGGAAGGGGTTTTGTGTCCCATGCACACTGAGTGTAACAAGTCCTTAAAAACAAACCCCTCCTCCCCAAAATATGCAAATGGCTACTACTTTAAAAGCAGAAGTAATTTTGATGCAGCCAGAAATCTTATATGGAAGAAAAATGCACCTTTTCTCTGCAAGTGCCTTCACTTGCTGCATCCTGAATACTTTTGCTTATTATTCTTCTAAGTAAAAAATACATTTGCTTTTTTCCCCTAGCATGTCATTGTTCTGTCCACCCACAGTCATTCCCCTGCAAATTTCAGAAAAAGGCACCTGCAATGTGTCTGAAAAATCTTTTATAGACATGCATGGCTTTACAAAAAATGGGGCATCATTTCTGTGATCCTTAAACTTTGCTACTGAAGCATGAGAATTGCCATTTAGAACTTAATTTATATAAATACAACATCCTTGGTCAAGAAATATGTTCTTGGAGTGCTTTCAATTGTGATATTCTTAAAAAAAGCAGGTAAGTGTAGCTGAAAAAAGCTATATGCATCCTAAATATATATTACATGTATCCTACGTATATCCCTTCCTCTGCACTCATCATTTTAAGTAGCTCACAACAGCTTTGCTGCATTCTTTGCACAGTAGTTGCCTCAGCAGTTATTTTCTTTTCATTTGGGCATATTATGCAGGCTTTAATTCTTTCTTTAAAAAAATTAATCAGGTTTCTATTAGAATTTCAACTGGTTTTTACATTTTCTGCCTGGCTAGCAATTTTTAAAGTTAATTATTTTAAAGAAGAAAGTGGGAATGAGTGAAACTGTTAAATTTTGTTGTTGTTGAATCTTTCTAGTGCCCATTTTAAAGAAAAAAAAGTGCTTAAAGAAAGTAATCTGTTGTTCTTGGTATAGTTCTCAGACAATGAGATGCTTGTAATAATACAACTAGGTGGAAAGTCACTTAGAAATAGACTGGTCTCACTTTAAGGGGAGAAATTTCTGCAAGTCAGTTTGAGTTGGAATAACAGTAGCTGAAAAGAGGTCCTTATTTCTTGAGCTAATCTGAAGTGGCAGTTTCAGATGAATGCTGTTGCATTCTTCAGCTGGACATTTATGGAGGCCTAGGAGCGTGGTCTGGAGACAGGTCAGTGCCTGAAAAATACCTGCTGCTCTGACAAAGTATGTTGAACTTCAAAAGGTTCAACTTATCAACAGTACTACAGGCCAGGTACCAGCTGTAAGTAGCAGAACACAGGCAGTGTGAGCTTAGCCTCCTTTCCTGCTGCACAAACCCTTACTTCCTTGTCAGACCAGACTTCTTCAACTGCAAGGTCCCTCCACCGTGGTGGGATGGGTGTCAATGTAGTGTTTTGTGGGCAGCAGGAGGGCAGCCTCTGATCAAATCTGTCTCAGCATGGATCATGCCAGCAGACCTGGATCTGTGTTCTGGGCAAGCTGCTTGTGTGCCTGCTATTGGGGTTCACAGGGGTCTGAACAGGGAGGATTTGCTGCTGTCCCTTGTCCTGCTCTTTCCTCTTGCACATCCTTGTGGGTGTCCCTAGATTCAGGGTGACATTACTCTCTTAATCACAAGATACTTCCATTATTTCTTCAGGAGTGCCTCCAAGATGATACACTTTCAATCTGTAGCACTTTTCATCCCTGCTGAGTCCAGAGAGGGCTTCCAAAGAGTAGATATGTTGTCTCTTTGGAAGATGCTGATAGCTACCATTTAGTATGATGATGGTAGCTAGAATTCTGTCATCTGAAGCAATCATAGCCTTAAAAAAAAAAAAAAAAAGCAGTGGGTACTCATAAGTAAAGTATTTTTTTTGGTCATGGCTTCTAGCAAGGAGCATCCTCAATTAAAAGAAAAAGTATGCTTCTTTTCAGTCTTTTGGGAACTTTTCCCAAATTCTGCACTTTTCTGTTTTCCCTTCCCTGCCAAACAGTTCTGACTGTTGTCTTGCTTTTGTTTAACAGAGTTTCCATAAGACTTCTCCTTTATCACATGAGCCTGGTGCTCCTCTGTGTATGATGAGGCATTCTGACTTGGGACATCATTCACCAGTCTTACCTTAACCCGGCATCCTCTTCCCTGTTACTTGGTGGTTCTTTGCCTTGGTTGAGAATCAACAAATGCTATGGCTCTTGTGAGCCCCAAAATTTTTGTGAGCTGGGGCAGTCTGATGTCTGTACAGCACTATGCAAGCATGGTTACTCTTTATAGCATGAGCTTAAATGACAAGACAACAGTTTGTGAGAACAGATCTTAATTAAGCTGCCTCTCATCACCACTTATTATTTGTTCTACTGAAATGGACCTTCTCATTCTCTCTTCAAGCTGCATTTCTTCCTTGCAGTACCCTGTCTCTCTGACACAGCACATACCCTGGTTTTTCTTGCCCTTCACTTTGCAATGGAAGATTTGCTGGCTACAGTCAACTTCACATAATTGACGTATGTAGAGAATTTCTCAACTTTAAAAAAGATCTGTATGGAGAAACAGTTTATAATAAATTTTGCTGATGCTTTTCTATGGAATAATACAGATTCGGGCAGCAGAACGTTGCTAGGAAAATAACTATAAACATCCACACTTCTCCTTAAAGCAGCTCATCTGCAGTGCTAATATTAAGCACCTTCATCTTTGTATCCTGGCTTTGATAGCTGTGTTTGCAGCTGGATCATGTAAGAAGTTGGGAATTTGATAATCTTGGAAAAAAAAACTGCAAAAGTACTCTTAACCAGACTTTTTCCTTGATCTCATTCCTTCTGTGACCACACACACACTGCTGTTTTGGCAGAAACATGGGAGCAGGGCAGGACCATGAATGTGAGATGAGTATGAGAAATATTAAACTGGTTTAAGTGTCTCTGTTGCTGAAAGCAAGAAAGGAGCCTGAGGGTCATGGAAAAGAAACAAGGAAAAAAGACTTTCCCCTAAGGATTGAAACCCAAGTATAGCTGGCTGGTTATCACAGTAACTGCAGTAGCCCTTACCACTTTCCTGATGTTTTCTAGCCCTCTGATTAGTGTTGAGCATTACTATAATATTACAATTAGCACCCAGAACAGTGCTAACTGAAATCAAGAAACCATGATTTTTCTGAGCTTAGTACTTGTTCCCCTTTCCAGAGTGATCTGCTGTTAAAGGAGTCGGTAATACTTAAAAACTGAGAAAGCCTGGACCTGCCTACCTTTGTCCTGAGAAATTCTGTAAGTGAAAGAAGCCATTCAGAGACTCTGTGAGACCAGTTTCCAGGAATGTATTGTATTCCCCCTTTTCTCAAGCTGGGATTGACCTATTAGGTCAGACTCTCAAAGGACAAGTTTGATCCTAATAGAGCAGCATCAGTTGCAGAAGGCAAAGAGATTGGAGTTTGCTTATTAAGCACAATTTCACTAATTTCTCCTACACCACAGAATTTGTCTAGGGTCTTTTATCTGAGCCATTTGTTAAGTCTTTGAAGTGTTTTTCAACTGATTTATTGACTACTTGTTCTGTAGCTTGTGAATTGATATGACTGAAAAGCTGGAGACACTTCTCTTGAAGTCTCAATGCTGCATTTTTTATATAAACATAAAGTCTGAAGGCAGAATCCATCCCTGAGTGCCAGATGTCCAGTCCACATCCCTGAGAAGAGGTTTTCCTTTCACTCCAGTGTAAAGTTGCAACTTGCCCTAGGTGGTGACAAAGCTTCTACCTTAATACATTAATTTATAATGTGGGTTTTTTTTAATGCTGTATCATCTAATGCTTTAGAGTGTGTCTGGATGCCTTCCATTATGTGCACTGGTCTGGGCCAAAGAGGAGAGCTTAAAAAAAAAAAGGGCTTCAGTTTGCAAAATAAGAGGCAGCTTTTTGGAAACTTTAAGAATTTATGAAGAACAGAGAATAAGCTGTGGGCAAAAGGTGTCACTTGTTTATAGTTCCTTCAGATCCTTAGTGTTGGCTGTCTCGTTCTTTGCAAAGCACAATTTCACTGTGTATTGCTTTGGTAGTCATTGTCATAAAAGTTTTAGCTTCTTTCACATTTAATCTTTTCTATGAGTAATTCTCCTTCATTCTTGCTTTAAGTGAATGTTCATGAAGATTAAAGATATGTGTCTCATTACCAGTAAGAACAAGAATGTCATCTCTGCTATATTTGGGATATTGGATCAACACAACCTGAATAAGTTCTTTGTTGAAAAGATGAGAGACTGAGCTGGCATTTGCTTTCCTCATTGTCTTTCTTGCTCTATGGTAGAATTGCTCTGTGAGGTTGTAATGCTTCACTTTCTTTTCTAATGGGTTTCCAGTCATTCACTTTTGGGAAATGTCTTGGTTGGGCATGTTTCTCAAAGCTGGCATCGGATCTCTTGCCAGTGATGTACAGATCTCTTCTGCCTTTATATGGCATGAAAGAGACTTTCATGTGAATCTTCTAGGTCACCTTACATCAGAAGAGGAAGCAAGCACATGGTTTTCACCTTTGGTTTCAAGAACACTTTGTTTAATAGCGCTTTTCCTGTGTAGGAGAAAATTATCCCCAGAACAAATGGGATTGTATTATTCCAAGAACATACGCAGTGAGTTTGACTTGTGCAGAGCCCTGACTCATTTAATATGTTTCAGCCAAGATACATTTGTGTTAAAAACAACTGATCCTGCTGTTCAAGATTACCTGACTGCTTCCATTTCACTTTCTAACCACTTAAAAATGAATAAAGTGTTTAAAAACAGTCCAGTCATGAAAAGCATTGGAAACAAAGTCTTAGCATGAAGATTAACTCTCAAGATTTCATTGTTTTACCAGCCTTAACAAAAGCTTTGAGGTGTTTTTTCCTGTGATCATAGCTCACTAAAGGACTCTTTCAGTATTCTGTTATCTCACACATGAATACTTTTTAAAATATGAACATCTTTGAGTCCAACCATTAACGCAGCACTGAACCCTCAGCACCACGTCTGCACTTTGAAATCCCTTCAGAGATGGTGATGATTTCCCCCCACCCCCCAGTTCCAACCTCCTCTCAGGGGGTTGCAGAGAGCCAGAAGGTTGCAGAGAGACCTCAGCCTTGTCTCAGACTGAACACCCCCAGGGCCCTCAGCTGCTCCTGGTCAGACTTGGGCTCCAGACTCTTCCCCAGACCCTTTTCTGGACACATTGCAGCCCCTCAATGTCCTTCTTGTAGACATAAGAGTGTACTGCAACCTGGAACATACACAGCTGATCCCAAGGTACCATTCTTAAATTGCATTTAATTTATTATTCTGGGCAGTTCATTCTTAAAAGCACTGCTTTGTGAAAATACTTTTAAGTTAGAGTCCATGTCTTAAATGTACAGTATTTAATGCTAAATACTTCTTAATTTCAAGATTTGCTATTCCATATGTTTCTGCAGGAGGAAAAAACCCAAACAATATAGTCTACAATACAATTTTATTTATGTAGTTAGAATCATTACTTGTATTCATTTTGTTTGCTGCTGTCCTTCAGCTGTTGGTAGATTTTGAAACATTAAACTAGTTGTTTCTCTTCCCCAGTTTCACTTCATATTTACTTACACTTTTGCTTCATTAAGTTAAATGGACTGTTGAACACAGAGCATTTGACTTGTTGCTATTTGCTGTTGTCACTTGGATTCTCATATTATTGTTATGTAGGGAAATAGCCCTGTCCCCATATACTTCTCTCTGTCCTTTTCTGTGGTTTAAAATTGCATGTGTATTTGTGATGTAGGAAAACCAGAACAGCACTCCCTGTTCTAGCAGTGTCGTGTTGAATCACAGAATTTAAGTTTGAGCTTGAATCTGAAATTGTGAACTGCCTTGCTCTGGAAAACAAACTCATGTGGTTGTGGTGTGGAACAAGCATTTTAATATAAATAGCCTTTATATTATGATTGGAGGAGATGCCCTCAATATAAATAGCCTGGATAACAAGATGGGAGGAGAAAAACTTTTAACAAGAATAAGCATAGTGTCCTATGTAGGACAGATGCCTTAGTAGCTATCTGGACTTGCACATGCACTGTGCAAGTCTTCAAACAGGCTTCAAACACGCAGACAGGCTTCACTTCTGTGGCAGGCTGAAAGCCATCAGATGTGCTGTCCGTGTCCATGGTAACTTGTCACTGCCAAACTGTTAGGGCTTCTTGAGGTTTTAAAGTGTAAATATTTTGGGGTATGTACTTCCCCTTCTACCAGTAAAAAAGCAGAGTGGATCATGACTGTTTGCATGCCTTAAGCTGTTCACCCTTATATTGAAGGAAAGTTCTGAAATGTCTTCTAGCAGCATTAGAAGTGGCCTTTACAACAGGCATGGACTCTGGATATCTTCAAGTGTTGAATTGCTTCAAAGAACCAAAGAGCTTGTGCCGAAATGTTAGAACAATATTCAGGTTTCTGTTCTTTTTGAACTGGGGTTGAATTCTGCCTTGGGAGAAATTTTACATAATGAATTGCTCTGCAAAAGCAGCAGTAATTAAAAAGGATGTGTTGATACTAGGAGCATTTCTTACCTGAAGCTGAACAGGCTGCCCAGGGCAGTGGTGGAGTCACCATCCCTAGAGGGATTTAGATATAAACATAGTACATATGTGTTATTGCCATAGTAGGCTGTGAAAGGGCTCTGGAGTGACTCGTTTCAATTCTGAAACCTTTGGTTATGTTGCTTTCAAGATTCTGCTTTGTCTTCCTCCTAAAGAAATAGATTTCAGTAACCATGCTACAGTTGTTAAGTTGTAATGCTGTACTTGGCTGCTTCATGTTTCTCAAAGTTCTGACTTCATGTTACTCTGAAAAGCCATCCAGCTAATCGGATACCCCCCTGCAATATGCAGGTAATTGTAGCTTTTCATTTCTCAAAAGTAATTTGAGGTGTGGAGTGACTCTTTACTTTCAATAGGGGGTAGCCTATCAGAAGAGCATGATGTTCTGCTGCTGTTCAGAGTGCTCAGTCTTGGAGCAAGCCAGCTGCTGCAATATTAATGTCATCCCAAACTTCCCAGAGATGTTGTCATGAGAGTGTGACCAATGATGAACAAAGACTTTAAAATGCAGTTTTGCAGATGGACTTTTAGAAGTGGGTGAAAATCAAAGAGCTGCTCTTTTTCCCCATGAACCAGGAAGGGCCTCAGCTCATATCACGCTTGCCAGAACTGTGTGGGAAGACAGACCTCTTGTATAGAAATAGTAGTGCCAAAAGCCCCATTGTACCTAGGTATATACAGATAGTGTAATATAATGAGATAAACTTGCACCCATATCAAAGCTTCTTGAAATCCTAGCTTGTTCTTGCTCTGTGCCTTAGGGTAGAATTTCACAGCCAGGTTCTTGGCACAGAAAGGGTAAAACCAGTGCTTGGGAAGCATCTCCCTAGTTCTGGAATGCATTTACATCTATCTTAAATAGTCTTGCTTTAAGCACCTTCTGAAGTTGGACCTTTTGGGTCCTAATTAAACATCTAGAATTACTACCGGGTATTAAATCTTTGAACTGATGTGACCTGCAGCCTTTGCTGTTCAGTCACTCAACTGTTGGTGTGTGGTAGCCTTGTGAAAATAGATTAAGCTCCTTCAGGCATAAGAAGCACTGACCTAGATCACCTCAGGATCTGCAACTGCATAAGTTGAGCACTGATGTATTCTTAATCACAAATAGTGTTAAAATGTTGGAGGGAAGCTGAGGTTTTTTTTTTGTTTGTTTTTTGTTTTTTTTTTTTTTAGGGCTTTGAAATTGTTCAGTGAGCCCTAGCTGCCTTGCCATGGAGTGTTGGAATTAAACTTGGGGCTATTTCCTGATGCACTCTTTTAATATATGAGAGACTATTGCTGCCTCTGTTGTTGTTTTAAGTTGCTACTCTTAAACTTAAGAAGTTTCTATTTCTGTGGGAGGCTGTCTCCCCCATATTCCCCTCTCTTTAGCTGCATGTGTGTCTGTGCTCATGCACACCAAATGACTTCATGGATCCAGTACAGAAAGAATGAGTTGCAGAAGCCTGGGGGCATTCTTGTGTGTTTGACAAGCTCATGCCTCAGGTCTCATTTTGTGTGGCTACACAAACATTTCTGTGAATAAAATGCCTACGTGGGAGTGCTTACACGTAATGCTTAGAGATCTGATGCATGGGTTTGGTACAGGATTATGCTGTGGCCTAGGCAGGAAAACGAAATCTGTAGGTTTCACCTTAGTGTGCCCTCATAAAAATGTCTCACCAAGCTGGAATTGCCAGATCACAACTGTTGCTGGTTTTTCTCTAGACCTGTATATTTTCTCAAAGGCAGAAATGCTGTAGCTTTTCTGGATTGCTTTTGTGGGTTTTAATGCAGAAGGGTCAGTTTCACCAGGTCCTCTGCAACAGTATATTTTATTACAAAAATCACCACCTTCATAATCTGAGGAACCTGTCAATTGGATGCTCAAAAGTGGCTATAATATACTAAATGGGATTGACAGTTTGTTTAAATGCGGTTTTCTTGTTGTGTAAATAAAGAGAATTGACTTGAAAAGAAGTTTAATTGCAGTGGGGACTGCTAGTAGCACTATTTTGGTAAAATTTTTTCCCCCCTTTGACTAGAATAACTGCAAGTGGTGATTTATATTCTGTTTTGAATAACATCTAGTACAAAACCACAATAATTAAATTGTGTGGGTTGTCTAAATTGGCATCAGTCTAAGCCAGAGGAAGATTAGCTCTGTACTGCTATTGTTTGTTCTGAGTGTGTTGAATTTGTTGGTGTTGTGCAAGTTTTTTCCATACAGAAAACAAGGAAATAATATTGGTAAGAAAACACAATACGGATGCTGGGACTGTTTCACAAGATAAGATTTAGATTTCCGTATGTACTTGAATGGGAGTCAATCTTCCTTTTGGGTACTCAACAACTATGGCCTAGTGCCTCTGAGCTGAAAGAAAACAATGAAACATAACTGTCACCTGCTGAAAAAAACACCCTGTGTGACAGAAAGGGAGAGGCTGTCATCTCTCCTGTGTTAGCATGAGGTGTTAGCATGAGGGGATGTAGAGGTGTGTTGTCTGAACCAGAAGAACTTGTTTTGTAGATTTTAAAGCAAGTTTGAAATAGCCTCTGAATTAGAGCTTCAATATACTGCATGGTGGAGCTTACAATTAAAAGCAAACCAGTTCAGCAAGCATGGGGCCGAAGAATATATAAGCAAGGTAATCATCTCAAACTCACATCTAGTAATCTCTTTCCTCCTTTTGTCCTGTGGAGGGATGGTGATGCTGTGGTCTTCAAGTAATTAGTATGTTTACTGGAGCTATTTACTAGTATCCAGCTGGCGATTCCTCTAACTTCATATAATACACTTTTACACCTCTATTTTTAGTGTTCTTGTCTTTTTTAACCACTGGGTGATTTATAATAATGTAGTATCTTGGGTTTCTTGTCTGCTTACCAACCTTTGAAGTCCATCTCCTGCAAGTGCTATGTCAAAAACATATGGACATAGCACTTCAAGACATGGTTTAATAGTCATGATGATGTTGGCTTGACTTGGTTGACTTGATTATCTTAGAAGTCTTTTCCAATCTTAATGATTCTATATCAACTTTTTCACATATAAAACACTGAAGTTCTCTTGCTGTCCAATAGGTAGGACTGTCTCTTTCTCATGTGTTTGTGTGTTGGAGTAAAAACTGGAGACATTTAATGAAGACTTCTGTAACACTGTGTTTGGGCTTTTGGTGGCATTGGTCCTTCCAACCTATACAGGATTTTATGCAGTGATGCCCCTTAGGGGTTTCCAGGTGTGCTTAGGGCTGTGAGCGCCTCTGGCTGGGACCTGTCTGCATTTATAACCTCCATTTCCTGATCTCCTCCTTTCTAAATGCCTGTATGCTTTGGGGAAGGCATGCCTCCTTTTTAATCTCTCATGAGTTGAGGTGGTAAAGCAGCCTTTGATGTAGTTTGCCTTGGGGTATTATTCCTTTTCCTGGCTCAGGAGCACTTTCTCAGTCCAGCCAATGTTTTGTCGCTTGCAGGTTCTTGAGTTGCATGATTTCTCTTTTGATGAACCCTCCTCAGGCAGGAGCTGTGTCCTGCCTGAAGCTGGATCCACTTCCAGGGCATCTGGAAAGCTAAATGCTGGTTTGTGTGTTCTGGCTAGAGCCCCTCTATTGCCCTGAGGAGGTGGCCATGCTCTCCCTCTTGGGCTTTGTTCTTTCTTTCCCTTATTTCTGTGCATTCCTCTAACTCAGGCCAGAAGTCATGCTTTCTTTTGCAGGGTTGAAGTTCCGTTAGGAAAGGGTGACAGAGCTGATACAGGGAGGAGGACAAGATCACGAGGAAGGGAAATGAGCAAATGAGTTCTAAAATCCCTCTCCTCTTTTTCCTCCCAAGGCAGTAAAATGTTGGTTTGACTCATCTGTAATACGTAAATTCATCTTGGTGCAGCAAGGAGGACTGGCCTTTGCTGGTCTCTCTCCTGTGCTAGCTTGCTGACTAGACACTGCAGTACTAGTTATAGCAGGAAGGAGGGACAGAAAATGCACCCAGATATGAGGAGTGTGTGACTGGGAGAGCTGGCTTAAAGAAAGTTAAGTTTCCCTGGTGCTTCTTGCCAGCAGACCCATGGGGAAGAAACACAAACTTATTTGTGGGGAAGAGGCTTACAGGCAACATTTGGTACTTCTGCCCAGTATGATGTTCTGATTGCTGCTGGTTACTGGTATCATCACAAATGCTTCAATTTTAGTTGGTAGCAGTAGCTTTTTGTTTTTAAGGTGGGAAGAGAACAGCAGACATATCTAAGGTTACCAAGAGTCAAGTGTTTCAAGTAGAGAGCAAATGAATAAGTATATTTAAAAATCAATAGGATTTGTCAGCATGGAAGTAACCTGCAGAAGCCTGTACTGGTAAACCAGCAGCAAAACAGTGTCTTCTGTGCTTTGGGGAGACACCCGGCATGTTCCCCTTCTCCCAGCAGCACCCACCCCCTGTGCAGGATTGACCAGTGCTGCTGGGTGCAGGCAGTTCATGCCTGCCCAGAAACTGTCAGGAAGTAACAAAAGTACAGTCTGTCAGCACCCAGAGTGTGTTTTATTTCCTTTTTCAGCTTCACC
Source organism: Heliangelus exortis (assembly GCF_036169615.1). Lineage (NCBI taxonomy): Eukaryota > Metazoa > Chordata > Aves > Apodiformes > Trochilidae > Heliangelus > Heliangelus exortis. The sequence goes on from NC_092430.1 coordinate 10,521,059, forward strand.
CCGTTTGTTTAAGCAGAAATATGCCCTAGAGCTTGGCTTGCTCATTTGGGGGTTTTAAATTCCATTTTTAAAAAGCAGGAAAACAAGTTCTGTTTGTGCTCAAATGACCTCGGTTGACTTGCAAATCTGGACCAAATCTTAATTATTGTGTTGATTTATTTTTAAAGTTATATCTGTGGTTTGTTTGTTTGTTTTTTTTATCAGATCAGGCCTCAGAAGTACAGGTGACAATGATGCTGACTGAAAGCTGTAAACTCAGAGGACTTCATCACAGGTAAGCTAAGTAGTGTTTACAAACAAAGCTGTATCTGTGTGAGCTGAAAATGCTTGTGCTTAAAGCTCCCTTGGGGTGGGGAAATTATTTTTTCAGAATCCATCAACATTTTCTACATTTTATTTATTTTTTTTTTTTAGCTATAAAGAGCTGAAACTATTTTTGTGTCACTCTGAAATAAATTCTGGGTATGCTTATTGGAAAGGGTGCTTATAACTTTTTTCTAGCTGCACAGTCAGTAAAAACAAATAGTAGCAGGTTGACTGTAATAATCTAATTACTAATTTGTTCTGTATTATTCATCATTTTCTACATGGCACAGAAAAATGCTGTGACCTTCCACAAAGAGACAAGTGGTTTTTAGCTGTCTTGCACACATGTTGTCCTTGTATGGCATCGTGACGTCTCTGGGTTTTAGTCCTTGAGAATTACAGTTGTGATACTCTGGAGTGCTGGCTTAAGTTTTTTAATTATTGCCCCATGGAGTTTGGGCTAGTGGCAGTTTTGTAGCTCAGATTAAAAGATGGCTTGGGCCTTAAAGAGATTCATTACTGGCAAGAGTGCAGGTAAGAAGAAACCTGCACTCATCATCATGTCCCTGGACTGGTAATTGATCGTTTTTCTGGTAAAGTAAAGGGAATGAGATCAGTTCAAGCAGAATTATTAGTTCTACACTGCATTTAAAAGCTGCTTTTCTAAGAGTTATTATAGTTAAGACCTTGCTTAAAATACAGTATTATTAAGAGAAGTAGCAGGTTCCTGGGGAGACAGAACTGAAACAAACTCCCTCTCATCATTCAAAATCAGCTGTTACCTCCCTTTACTACCAAAACTCTTTAAATAGTCAAAAAAATTTTTTTTCTGTGGAGTGCTTGTAAAGCTGGGACCTTTTTAGTTGAAGGTAGAGCTACATGGGTATGTAGAGCTCTCACAGGTGTGGCACCTGACTATCAGACTTCTTCAAGCAAGAACAGGAAATTTCAAAGTTCCCTGTTAAAAATCATTATAACTCACTGGAAACTTAGCTAATACATTTTCAATAGAAGATACAAAGGTTTTAAAAAAATGTTTAATGGTAAGTTGAGAGTGTAGATAGTTTGTTTCAAGTTTCTACAAATGAGTATGGTGATAGTACAGGAAGATGGTTTGAAACTGCAACATGGGAGTTATCTGAGCCACAGGTAGACTTGGAATTGTCCTTTAAAGTGGTTTAGTGGTGGACTTGGCATTATTAGGTTTATGGTTGGACTAGGTGATCTTAAAGCTTTTTTCCAACCTAAAGAATTCTAAAACATCTGCTACAAACCCTCAAGATACTTCTGCATTTAGAATGCGGTTTAATGTTTAACTGATTCAAAACTGAAATTTTAAGTTCTGACTTTCTGAAGTGGGTTGAATGATGTTTTTTTTTAACTGTGCTTGAGCTATATATTTTATATCTATAGTTGTATTTTGAATGATGTACTTCCAAACGGAGGACATATCACTTCTTAATATAAATGATAACTTGTATGCACAGAAATCTATTTCAGCCCTCTTGGACCAAGTGAAAAAATTTAGAGGGCTTTTCCTAGGGAGAAAGCTTAATTTATTTGGATAGTTTGTGCTCTGCAATTCATAATGCAAGATGAGATTATTTCTTTCACTGTTGAATTAGTTTCACTTACTGTGTTTAGGGATGGAGAAGATTTTTAATTTCAGCTTCATCAGATTAGGAATTTCTCTCCCTGTCTTCCAGGAATCTGCTACCTATCACTCATGTCTGTATAGAAGAGGGAGAGAAACCAATGGTGTTGCTGCCATACATGAACTGGGGGAACCTTAAGCTGTTCCTGCGACAGTGCAAGCTGGTAGAGGCCAACAATCCTCAGGTACGCTCAGAAATCTGTGTCTTCATGTCCATTAAAGTTAGACTTGCTTTGTCATCTGTTTAATGTGCCTTAAAAGAAATTGTTGTGGTATTTTCTGTTGTGACAGAGAGAGGGCAGGTTCCGAGGAAAGTGTTTGGTGTTTGTATTTAACTTCAGATACTGAAGGAAGCAATCAGCTGATTTCTTTTTTTTAATGCTGTTTAACTTTACTGTGTTTCACTGGAACCTGTTGCATTTGTTCTATGATGATTTTATTTATTTCAAGCCAGTTCATGAGAAGTGAGAATACTTCCAGATTAGAATATATTTTGCATATTTTTTAAAATGAGTGTTTAGTTCATATAGGACTGGAGAGTCGTAGATGAAGCAACCACTTTTGTTACTATTTTTCAACAATAGATAGCAACAAGAATTTTGACTTCTGTTTGTGCTCTGCTCTATGAAAATCAGTTGGTTTTCAGAAAAACAAAGTCAGTTGAATAAGTGGCAAGAAGGGTAAAATTGACCATTTTTGCTTAAGTTCACCACTAACTGTAGAAAAAGCTGGCTAGCAGTGAGGGAGTTGCAGACTGGAAATGTTGCAAATTGGACCTGGGATGTAAAAAGAAGAAAAGAAAAAAAAGAAAAAAATCAGAATAAGGAGTCTTTAAGTTCTTCAGTTGATGGTAGTCTCTCTAAGAAGCTACTAGACAGCATCAGCCACTAAACAGGAGGGGTGGGGGCACTAGGATGCAACAAAAGTGCTAACCTTGCAGGCATGGGGCTTGCAGTTTTGCAATGATTGTTCTTCTGTGCTCTTGCAGGCAATTTCCCAGCAGGACCTTGTACATATGGCTATTCAGATTGCTTGTGGAATGAGTTATTTGGCCAGACGGGAGGTCATTCACAAAGACCTGGCTGCTAGAAACTGTGTGTAAGTACTCAACAGGGTACAGTAATCACGTGGGCTGTGCTACATCAGTTGCCAGGGTTAGGATGGACTTTCTTCAGTTGACCTGATCTCTGTTTCAAAAATAAACCCCTGTTGGGTTTGTGGGTTTTGTTTATACTTATGGTAAATACTTTAGTCAGTGAAGTTGTTTTCCTCCAAAAATATGGTGAACCAGAAAACACATTTTTCAGGAAAGCAGAATGTCCTCATCTTAAATAATTTTGCTATGTTTAGTCTATACTTATTTTTTCAAAGACTTGAAAAATATTAAAGCTTCCTTTAAACATTAATAAAAACCCCAGAGCTATGTAAAAATTGTCAGTGAAGGTAAGTTCCTATTCATCAATAGTTTAGTTGCCTCATATAAAGTCTTTAATCTGAAATTGGCTACTAGAGGTCATTTTGAAGATTTGAAGAGTTCTGCTTTCCCATAAATAATTTATGAAACCGTATTTCAACATTGGATCACTTGGGCTGGATGCACATCTTGCATTCCTTCAGTTACAATCCACTGTTTATTTTTGGAAGAAAATAAAATTCCTCATGATCTAGTAATTTGTTGATTCTTCTTCTGTCTGTTTTATGACAGTATTATTGATAAATCAGTTTCTTGGAATTGCTCCTAACATGTTCTTGATGACCTTGGATTTTCTGTTATATGTAATGTGCATTACTGAGGTTTCTTCAGGCTCTGTCTTTTGCCAGTGCAAGGGTGTAAGGACTGGAGCCCATTCCCAAATCTTCATGTTTCTTCACTGCCTGGGCAGCAGAAGTGACTGGCTTACCCTTTCAGTTCCTGTTCTTTAGCTTCCATCTCTTTCATCTTTTTGCCACCTTTGGTTCTTTTCCTTATTTGCGAAGATGTTTTCCAGCATACCCTTGGAAATACCTTCTAGGATCCTCAAGGCATCAGTTTCTCCATTATCTTCAGAGCACAGAGCACCTCATTATTCCCCTTTTTGATTGGGGTTTATTATCCTCACAGAGTCTTTGAAGTGGAAGCCCAGTTTCTGTCTTTGCACTTGTCATGCACCATGTGCCCTTTTAGTGTATGCTCTGCCTTGGGGCCATGCCACTGGTATCTGTTAGGGACCTCTGAACATCTGGCTTGTAAATAGTAAACATCTGGCAAGCAATAGTAAAATACTACCTTTCCAACACCAGGATAGGTTCTGCTCCTCATATGTGGACTGAGTTTTGTGCCTAGCCTCTCAGGATTGTCTGGGTCAGTATTGCTACAACTTCAGTCCTTTGTGTTTCTGTCCACAAAACCACTCAGTCCTTGAGTGAAGTCTTTTGCCCAGCTCTTCAAATGTCTCAGGGGGATAAGAGAAAAAGCTGGAAGACACTTAAGGTCTCAGGGTTATCCTAGGGTATTCCTTTGTGTACTGCACCTCTTGTACTGGCACCATCAGCATCAGGCACTGCTGCTGTAAGCAAATAAATGCTGGGGCAGAGGAAAGAGTGAGATCCACCCTGAAGCCATCCCTCTTGCTTCTGAACTGATGCCACTGAGCTGGTTCAGCTTGTCTGTCCTGGCCTAGGGCTACACATGGGTGCTCAGTTTGATACAGTTCCTTTGAGACTCCTCTCCTAATACTTGTTGCTTTTCCTTTCTGGTGAACGTATAAAGGAAGATGTACCCCAGGAAACAAAGATCACAAACAGTGCTGCAGGGAAGCTACCTTGTGACCTCTCCTTTCTGTGCAATGAATTAATTGCCTCAAGCCTGTGCTGTGGGAGAGGTTGGCAGTCCAGATAGCTTGACTCCCTGCCCTCCTGGCTCAAGGGCCAGCTTCACTTTGGTTGCCATAGGTGGATCTGGAGTACTGGCAACACAAATCAATTCATAGGGCACCTGGCACTCTGGGAAATACAGGCAGGAGCTGAATGTCTACTGGGCTGTGCTGCAGCACAAGAAATCCTGGGCTAGCCTAAAGAATAAAAAAAAAAGGATGGGAGCATCTAGGATCCCTTGAAGGACTTTTGTTGCCCAGGACTATTCCTGTGTGGTGAAAGGCGGGGGGTAGTTAAGAAGTGTATCAGACCTTGGAACCTAATTTTGGGCAGGAAGCCAGGATTGCAGTAGTCCTGGCAGGTTTGTTTAGGGGGGGAGAAATGCTTTTGGTCTCATGTGCCCCTGGCACAGTTTGGTGTAATTACAGTGGACATGGATTGCACAAGTCAGAGCTCCCTAGTCACTGGAAAATTACCCTTTGTGCTTTATTTGTTTATAAACAGGTCTTCTAGGAATGTCTCTGAACTCCTAGGAGTGATTAGATATGGAGAGATACTTATATGAATTTTGAGGGCAGTGAACTGACCTGAAAGAGCATCCAAGTGGGAAAAGTAAGAAGGTACTTGGGAAGAGTAAAGCAGGAAACACATGAAATGAACATTTCTGTTTATGTTTTCCTATCAAAATAAAGAAACAGTTGACAAGATGAAAGGACAGCAAACACCATTCTTGTTTAAATCCCTCTAGCCCAGCTTTGTTTTTATAATTTTGCCATAAGATGCTAAGGCAACATCTTAACCCAATTCTGAAGTTATCTGCTCATGAGAACATTGAACTTAATAATAACAGTTTTTTACATTCAAAAGAATGTGAATTAACATCCCAGAGGGGGGGGAATTCAGTAGGCTCAGTGTGCTTTTTTGAGTCATCTTGTTTTGATTGAGTTTCCCTTAGCCAGTAGCCTACTTCTCACAACAGTCAGAATGAATACCCCTTGATGAGATGAATAAACATCTTAACAGATTGCTTGATTAGAGAGAGACAAGATTTTAGGCCACAAATAGTATTGGTTCCTTTAGCAAGACAGTACTAGAACTTGTTTTAAATCTTTCTCTTATTATTACTACGGAGGTAGTAATAAAAATGTATTTCATTGATCTGATAGGAGATCTCCAAAGGAGCAGGAATTATTTAAGGGAGTTGTTTTTATGCTTTAACTGTAATTTTTTTGTACTTGTAAGTGTTTGATTTTACTGCTGATTTTTCTAGTACTTATCTGTTAACACAGAGTAAATATGTTCTTTGCTAATATTTGACAGCAGCAGAATAAGCCTGTCTCAATCTAGAGGAGTGCTGGCCCTTTGAAATGGTGACAGTGCAATTAGCCTTCCCCAATTAAATCCAGAGCCTGAAACTGAAAGCTGAGCGTGGATATCTTCTGTAAAACTGCAATGCCAAGTTTGCCTAAATACTTCTGTTCTTTTACCTTAGCATTGACGATGCACTTCAGGTTAAGATAACGGACAACGCGCTATCTCGAGACCTCTTTCCTATGGACTACCATTGCCTTGGAGATAATGAGAACAGGCCGGTTCGGTGGATGGCTCTTGAGAGCCTGGTTAACAATGAATTTTCCAGTGCTAGTGATGTGGTAAGTCTTAGTTTGGTGGTGTTTTGGTTTCCCTCTTACATCTTGTAAATGTATTTTATTGACACTTATCCCTTTTCTTCAACCACTGGAAAATCATGACACTGAATAGATAAACAGTGATTTGTCCAGAACAGCATCTCTACACCTTCTTTTTCTCCAGAGTCTTACTTCTGCGCATGTGCTCCAAATATACAGGTGACTTTGATTTTAAAAGACATTGGTTTAATTCAACCTGTATCTTTTTTGAGGATTCCCCTGTAGTGTTTTCAAGAGGAAGAGGGTGATATAAAATTGTTGTTTGTTTTGTTTGTTTGCTTGTTTTCAAAACAGTGAGTTTAATATTTACTATTCCTTAGACTAGTTAAGTGTTTTGAAATGCCATACTGGAAAAATGGAGTAAATACAGGAATTTTTTTTTTTTAGCACTTTAATTTTAGTGCATCAAGGTTTTAATTTTAGTTCAGTTTACCACTTGCTCTGTAATTCTTAATTGTCCCTATTCAAGACAATGTATTGCCATGTTGAACTTGTATGTATATTTCATGTATGTAAAGTATTCTTACTCTGTGTAGTCTCACTCATTACTGATTTTGCAGAATGTCTGCAGGAGCTCCCAAAATTCAGCATGCTCTGTCAATGTCCTGTTTTGTTTCAGTGGGCTTTTGGAGTCACACTGTGGGAGCTGATGACTTTAGGACAAACACCCTATGTTGATATCGACCCTTTTGAGATGGCTGCTTATTTAAAGGATGGCTATCGAATAGCTCAGCCAATCAACTGCCCTGATGAACTGTAAGTCCATGTTTTTTGATAGTCTGTTTTTTTGATAGATGTCTGGTTTAGAACCAGCCCATTAAGTCATGTTTGTCTTCCTGTGCCTGTTTATTCTGCCTTTTTAGGGTGACCACCTTGTAAGTGGCTTCAGTGACCTGTGTCAAGGAACTCGGGCTAAGACAAAAAGTTGTTTCTGGTTGTTATGAGTTTCACTTAATCCTGAACCAGCTCTTTTCCTTCTGACACGTGTGAGAAGTGAGGTTGATCAGCAGAATGGGAGGAGGGAAACAAAAGGATTGGGGTCATAGTGCTTGTGGGTCTGCCTTGTAAGAAGCCACTAATTTTCTATTTGGAGGGGATATCTATCCTCTCAGCAGGACTATGGAGAAGTACCATGTGTAGTGAGGTTGAATAGCAGTTCCTGTGGTATTTATTCATAATCCTGATGGGAGAGAAAGATGTGCACAGGCTCTGGTTTTTATCTTCAGGCTGGTGGTCATCGGGCTTCACATTCTCATCTCTTCCTTCTGTCTTTTGTCTTGCAGGTTTGCTGTGATGGCCTGCTGTTGGGCCCTAGATCCTGAAGAAAGACCCAAGTTTCAGCAGCTGGTGCAATGTCTAACTGAATTTCATGCAGCATTGGGAGCCTATGTCTGAAACTGCAGAAGAAGATTCAATTGTCTGACTGGGAGAAGGCACGGCAAACATCTGCCTCTTTCCCTGCATCACTCGGACTCACACACGTGATGTGTATAAAGCAACACTAAAGGGAGAAAGCACTTCTTCCAAAACACTGTGCCTTAGAATGCTTTAGTAGTCTGTTTTGTTTTGTTTTGTTTTCTAAGACCTCTTGATGTTGAATATTTTCTAGGTATCACTTTTGCTAAGTTAAATCAAGACCTTTTTATTTGCCATCAGGATTTTTAAAGTGTAGTGATAGTGAACTTAAATACCCGGTTTGGATGGACTTTGCACTGTTACAACAGACAGGTGATTTTTTTTTTTTTTTTTTTTTTTTTAAAGGGTATATGGAACTGGTAGAAAATTGAGGATAGGGAAATTAATGCTGAAGTGTCACACTACAGGAAAATTTCTCTCCTTTTTAAAAATGTTGAAACTGAATCTTTCAGACCAGCTCTAGCATTTGTACTTGTATGTATCTGGAATAGCTTTTTTAGTATCAACTTCTATTTTGAGACAACAGCACATTGTGGTTGAATCCACAAGTGGCTTTTTTTTTTCTTTTTTTTTCCTTTTTCTTTTTTTTTCCTTTTTTTTTTTTTTCCTTTTTTTTTTTTTTTTAAACCCATTCACAAATGAAAAGCTGGTCTTCAGGACACAATATCCCCTTTTTAAAGGAGTAAGTGATTATGTAAAAGTGATTCCAGTTTACCTCATACAGAGAGTGATAAAGGTGGGGTGAAAATTATGCCCCTCTTTGCAGATAAAAGGCTGATGGGATTTTTTGAAGTGGTTTTATGTATTAAATAAGAGGCCTTCAGAGAAGTGCCAAAGCAGCCCTTGTCATGGGAGTCTTTCACCTCAGACTTCTGGATTGCAGTTTCTCTGGTTCAAAAAGGTACTGGTTGTTTTTCATGGGCTTTTATGGCCTGAGATGGGCTTAAATATATAAATATATATTTGTAAAGACACTTGGAGAGTAAAGAATGTTTCTCTATGACATCTAATGTGAAAGTTTGGTCCTGTTACTTTGTGTATTGAACCTGCAGGCTGGGGGTTGTCCTTGGAATGGAGTTGGTACGAAGGCAAGGTGGGTTGCCCTGCAGAACTAGTCCTTGAGATGTCACACATTGTCCTGCTGCCTTCTTTAGCCCAAATATCCATTGAAACCCACATTATTTTGAGTTGAACCTTGCCTAAGAGGACTGTACAAGGTATTGCAGGAAAATGTGGTGATCTGTCAATTCAGCCTCAATAACTTCCATATCCTCAGTATAACAAAGTTATTTGCAGACTAACATTCAGTTTTCCAAGCGAACTGTAGGTTGAATCCTCTAAATGGTGGCACGATGAGGTGGGTTGCACTTTAGCACAGTGTGAAACATGAACAATTTGCCTTTTGTCTCATGCCATCTTCAGAGTAAAACACCCATAGTCTCAAGTGTTTTTGCAACTGCATGGTTTGGGAGCATTGTCCTGACAGGCTCTGCAGGGATCCTGGCATTTTTAGGAGATTCTGGTCTGCATGTAAGAGCAGCTGGATTTGGCTGTGCCATGAGGATGTATAGCTTTTGGTTTTTTCAGCACCTCACTGAGGAAAATGAACCCTTTCTAATCAGTATCACTTGAGAACTTGGTGCACTCTGTTTTCAGTCTCACAGGCTGCCCCTTCTGCATTGCTGAGCCAAAATGGTGTTGTCCCTCAAAATGCAGAGTACTGTGTGTACTTTGGTGTTAGTTACCTGTGGGTAACTAACAGAGAGACCCAGTCTTTCTTTATCCTAAAAGACAGTTTTCCTGCTGGCTCTAATATAGATCAAGTTTAGGCGTGTTATGATGGGCTGTGTTTGAACAAACTGGAACTGGTTTCATTTGATTGGCTTTGGAGTCAAGGAGTTGGAGATAGCAGCAGAACTTTGGGTCTCTGGATTTCTCTTCCCTTTCTGACCCAGGAAAACTACACAATATCAGCATTTGTTTACCATGAGGTTATTTTTAAAGCTGTCAGTGGCAGCATTATTCTTATCTGGATCTGTGTCAGGATGGGATGTGCAGAGGTCATGGTTGTAAGATTAACCTGAGACTGGGAATCAGCCCATGGTGAAAATGGTGTATGTGTTGCATGTGCTTCACAGGGCAGCAAATGTTTCACTGCACAAGCTGTAGTAGACACCTGCATACAAGATGTGTAACTTTCAAAATCTGTTTCCACGTGATAGGTAGCAGAACTTCCTTCCAACAGTCTAAAGGTGGGTTAGGGATGCTCTGCACTTCAAGCTGCTCTGCTCAGTCAGCACTAACTGTGGGAATGGAAAACTGGCAGCTTTCCCTTTGATAGGCTGTTTCTCATCTGCTCCTGGAGGAGTGTACACATCAGTAGAGACTGAGAAGTGGCTCAGTGTGGCGTTAAGGTATAGATACAACTACTGATTTTGTAAATTCCACTTTGTTTTAAACACGCTTCACCTGCAAGGCTTCAAGCTAAATGGAGGCTTTCATGACCCATCTCAATGTGTTTCTGTGTGACCTGCCCTAGGTGATCCTGCTTTGGCAGGGGGGTTGGACTTGATCTCCAGAGGTCCTTTTCAACCCCTACCATTATATGATTCTACAGGCATTTTGCTGATAACAGAGCTACCTCGAGCAGATACTTTGCAGATTTCCTGCTAGCATGTTTCTTCACTGCTGCATGTGATAGAAGCATAAACTGTCTGGTTGAAAGGGACCTCATGGATCATTTTGTTCCAGTCCTTCTGATATCATTGTTTATGTGAGTTGCCTCAGTACCCCATCAAGCTGAGACTTTCCAAAGGGGAATCCACCATGTCCCCTGTGAGGCATGTCCCCAATGTTGACATATCTTGGCTCCATGGTCTTTTAGGAAAGCTCTTGAGGAGCACGTCACTTGGGCAGAAGATTGAAAACACTTCCAGACTTTCTGGAAGGAGAATGTGATCAGCAGGTTCTACTCCTAAAGGACATAGAAAAGCCTCGTTGAAGTTTTGGATTGATTATTAATCTGTTACTTTAATGTAAATACACACCATCTTATCCAGTCTGGCACTATGTTTCATGCTGGAGAGGCATCAAGAGCATATGTGTGATAGTTCTCAGGCTTACAAGCTTCAGTTGGTTGGGAGGACTTCTGATAGAGTAGGGCTCCAGACTGAAGGGGAGGAACAAATCATGGAGAAAAAATAACAAGGGTAAGAGAGGAGAAGGCTGAGAGCAGACAATTCAGCAACAGCGATGGGTTGAGAGCTGGGGAAATGCTAAGTAAGGGGTATGAAGGGCAGTTGGAAAGCAATGCTGAAAGAATGCCTGCTCCATGGGCAGTTTTTCCATGCAAGTCGTGAGATGCCTTGGAGGATCAAAGCAGTCTTCATGGATGTCTTGGCCAGCCTTCATGTTCAGGTGGTTCTCCATCTCCAGGTTTCCAGCAAAGGGTGAAGCTGGTGTGGTAAAAGGAGGTGCACATGAAGGTGGTGGTGTTTGTTTCTACTAGAGGTGACTTGGTTTTATTGAAGTTTATTTAATTTTTTTTTTCTTGATTTTGGCACTAAGAACCAGCACCCCACCCCAACGTGTTTGTCTGACAGCCTTTGTTCTTAGATTTCTGAGATGGCTTTCAACTATGTGCTCTGGGAAGCAACGTGTGTGGTGTGCTTTTAAGTTATGTGCATGGAAAGGGCTTGAGTCAGTAGGTGCTTTTCAGAATCAGGAGGTAATTTTCCTGCGGCTGTGAAATTTGTGCTAAGGCTATTGAGTTTTGAGTGTTTTTGTGGGAGGTGATGGATATGGATAATTTTGAAGAAAAGGGGGATTAAGAAAAAGAAAAAAGTCCTCTTCATAAAGAGTGGTATGAGTGCACAAGTACATTCCTGCGTAAATCTGCGTATTTGTGGCTAGGTGTAGATTTAGCCATCTTCTGCAGCTCAGTCCCAAAGTCCCCTGGTGCCAGGTCCAAACCCCTTCCCTTCAAAAGGGATCAGATACACTGCTCCACACAAATGCTAGTCTTAAAAAACCCTCACTTGACACAAACGAAGGTGAACATGCACAAAGTGTGCTCATGCAAACCTCCCTGCAATGTCCTGCGAAGCAGCCCTTGGTGTGTGTGTTTTCTAGCTCACACAGCATATTTTTTCAGTGTGGCTTGTGACTTGTAGCCCAGATGATCTGTGGCCCAAGAATTGTGCGTGCTCAAGGCTGGGGTAGCTCAGCGTAAGGATCTCCTGTTTGCCAAGTGAACTCCTCATGATGTTGGCAGATTGTTACTGTGAGATGCGAGGCGAGCCCAGCCATAGCCTTTCATCTCAGCCCAGGAATTTCAGTGAGAAACTGTTAGAAGAAATAAAATAAGTCTGATTAAAATAAGAAAAAAAAAAAAAAAAAAAAAAAAAAGAGAGAGAGAGAGACTACCTCACAAGGCTAGCAGCTTGTTGTGAACTGATGAGTGAGGTTTGATCCAAACACCTTAAAGTTGCCTGATAAGGAGCCAATCTAGCAGCTGCTATCTGCTGCTGTGGGAGTGAGGCTTTTACACCCTTGCACATCCAGGTTCTTCCAAACAGATAAGGATGTTCCTGCAGCCAGTCGTGAGCTTGGCATGGTGATGCTCTTGGTAATTGCAGCTGCCTCCCAGGTGAAGGGATCTTCACCCTGGAGTGCCACCTTCCAAATGCCAATTAGAAATGGCTTTACAGGGAGGGAATATTTTGGGGGTGGAGGGAATATGCTTCACTTCTGGTGCCTCATCTCATTCCTACAGGGAGTGAACCTTGCCTATCCTGACCTCGGACTTTATCTTGCCTTGGAGCACCATAACCACTCGTTGAGCATTGCCTGCTAGATAAAAAGAAGAGGCTTGTGTTACCATGCAGTAGCTCTGGAGCAGAAGGCAAGGTTTGTGTGTACAATTCAGTGGGTTTGGGGGTCAGTTATTGGCTTGATTTGGGCTTAGTATTCTAGACTTAGGACATGGGGAAAGCTTGGGAATGTGTTCTGTGTGCCAGCTTATGTTGGTGTCCTACAGCCACCAACTGCACCTTGATGGCGCTGTCACACTTCCCGTGGCTGGAAAAGGCAATCATGTTCATTCTGTCTCCTTCCTTTCATGGCACAGAAACTATTCTCAGTTGTGTAAACAAATGGGTGCAGCTTATTGAGTTTAGAACCAGCTCTTGTTCCCAGTCTGATGCTCTAGGTGGCAGCTTCCCTTCTCAGGGCTAGACAGCAGCTTCAAGCAGGCCAACATGTCAGCTTTAGAAAAGCTTCATATCAAAATACCTTGATATTCAAGAAACCCAAGAAATATGGAGAGTTAAACAAAATTTTAACTGCTCCAAGTGTATTTCTGATTCAGCTCTTGGCTTCTGTTCATTCCTAGGGTGGGAGAAGCAAATAACCCCATCACATTCTCTCCCTCCTTCCCTCCCTCCTGCCTCTCCCTTAGCTCAGTCACATCTGTAGTCTCAGCTTCCACCTTATTTTCTACTGCAGGAACAAGATGCACTCTGATTTAGTTTATTCTAGCTCTTCAGACTGCAGCAAAAGCCTCCTCCCATTTTTGTGGCCCCTGGGCACGCAAATCAGGGGTTCTCTCTGATCCAACAGCCTGAGAACCAGAGCATGGTGGTATGTAGCTTGCACGGGAGAGACCTGCAGCAGAGTTCTGCACCTTGGGGATCATCATTTGGATGTGTCTTAACACCTTGAAAACAAACATTTTATTATTTTATTTTATTATTTTGTTTTATTTTATTTTATTTTATTTTATTTTATTTTATTTTATTTTATTTTATTTTATTTTTTTAAAAAACAAGTTCTGTGCAGGTCCCAGACTTGTCCAGCACAAGCTGATTGCTCTCTAAGGGTGAGGGTTAGGGATGAAGATTAGGGGAGGTGGTTTCAATATGTTTGTGGTGCTTTGGCCTCTGGAATAGACTTGGAGAAAGCTGGAAGCTGAATCCCTGGATGCTGAGTGCATTTCTGCTGAGATATTTGGGTGAAAGCAAGTAGGAATCTTCTGAATTTGGCTTGCGATGGGATACCTGGTGCAGAGAATGCAAAGAGTCACATAGCTAACATGTAAAAGCTGTCTCCAGATTTACGCAGTCCTAGAGGTCCTGCTTAGGGCTGCTCAGCCACCTACCCAGACCATCTGTGTCCCACATTTCTGTCCAGACAGCCTCAATCTAACAGTGCTGTGAGCACTTCTTGGTTCTCCAAGCCCCCTCGTCCCTCAGTGATGGCCTCCCTCTCCACCAAAGTGGAGCTGAGCTGGTGAGGCTTTCAAGAAAACCATCTTCCAAGCTTTGTTTTTGAGCTAGGAGAAAGCCACAGAATGGGAAAGTGCTGTGCTGGGGATGATTCATGCTCCAAGAGGAAAAATAAACAAATTGTCAGTGATGCAAATGGGACAGAGGCTGGCAGCATCTTCCTAGGAAATCTAAAGAAGAGACTGAATAGTAGCATTTAGGGAAACTGGGCTTGAAGGAATAGGGATTAAACTTGTCTTGACAGCGAAGTCTGAAGCCCTAGGAATAAGCCTGGAGGTGAGAAGACAGCAAGCTGGATCTGGAAGAGAACATTGATCTGATGGGCATGAGAGAAGGGTGATCATAGAGTCTTAGAATGTCAGGTTGGAAAGGACCTCAAGGATCATCTGGTGCAGCCCTTCTAATATCGTTGTTGATGTGAGATGTCTCAGCACCCCATTGAGCTGAGACTTAAAACTGTGGAGGAATCACCACTGTCCCTATGAGACCATTCCAATCTCTGGCTGTCCTCAGAGTGACATTAACAGTGAGATAATGAAATATCAACTGAAATAAGATCCATTAGCCTGACAGGAGGCTTCAGTCTTTTGGGTTGGGTCTTTGTCACATTTGGAGTTTCTCTTTTTGATACATGAACAGCTGAACAGGACAGCCCCCTGAGAAAGAAACCTGTTCAGTTTTGTCCTGGACAATGTGTGGGACCAGTTGTAAAATAACCAGAGAGCTGCTCTGTACAACCAAGGAAACAAAGTAAAACAGCATTTATTTATGAAAAGGTGAACTGTGAAGAAACAGAAGCAGTTTTAAGGAAGAAAAGACTATTGAAAGGGTAACGTGCTCATGAAGGTCTGCTTGCAGGACTTCATTCCTGGTTTGAATGCTGCCCAGAGTGCTAAAATCCAAACTTTGAATCCCCTCTTTCAGGTTGCAGAGTTGTAGCTGTCATCAGATAAAAGCACATAGGAGAGATTCTTGAAATTTAGGGGCAGGTGACACTGTTGTGTGGATGTTGCTGCTGGAGAGCCATGAGAAGTCTTTAGTGGTGGTGTGGATGTTCATTTCAGGTGCTGTAAGTGTGGAGGGACGGAAGAGCATCAAAAAAAAGAAAAAAAAAAAAAAGAAAAGAAAAAAAAAGGAAAGAAAAGAAAAGAAAAAAAAAAAAGGTGAAAAGGTGCCTTCAGTGTCACTTTGTCCAGCAGAATCCCAGCTGCTTCTAGCTGTTGTTCTTGGAGGCCAAGTTAAACTTCCAGCCACTTCAGGCCTTTCCTTCTGCAGTGTTGTTGTTTTAAATGGAGGTTCTCAGGCCTATCTGAGGAGACTGTTCCTGGCTTTGTTTTGACAATGTTGGGCTACAACAAAGAACATGGGTTCTGGGAAAAGCTGTGAATTCCTGCTCTGCTCAGTGGGGAAAACAATATTATCCTACGTCAGAGCCAGTTTTGGGTTTCTGCAGGGTGTTCTTGTGCCTCAGGGAATGTGTAGTGATGAGTGCTCCTCTGTACTGAGGCAGCTTGGGATGAATTTGGCTGCTGCCCAGCCCCTCTCCTCTCTTTCTCTCTATCTCTGTCTCTCTCTCTCTTTGCTGTGCCAACTTTGCAGAACATCTGACTGCACACACAACTGGAATCTTGGCTTTTCAGTTGCGATCCCCAGAGACTCTGGGCCAGAGAGGAGTATTTGGGAGTGATACTGACTACATTCTCCTAGAAACAGGAGGACTTCCCCAGGTCAGAACAAACTGCCCTCACATGAATGTTACACATCTGAAGATGTGTGCTCACTTAGGCTAGGACCAGCTCTGCTGACTTCTTCTGCCAGTTGTGACAGTGGCCCCCCCACATGGTTCAGAAGGGATGCTCAGTGCTGTATCTTCTGCATGAATTTGGGGGCTATGCCAGCTCACTTCCTTAGGTGCTTTGATGCTGAAATATCTTCCAGTTATTGTTTAGCTTTAGTGAGCACATTTTATACACCCTACCAGGATATGCAAGGAGTCTTGGCAAAAGACAGGGCTTGATTGTTCTGGGAGAACTCATTGATAAAAATTTACCTTTTCACTCAGACCTATTACGGCTCAGCTGTTTGTCTTGGGCCAATGTTGAAGTCCAGGCTCTTATTCTACTCCTTGTACTAATTTACCAAACATAGTCCCATTTCCTTGTTAGATTAAAAATTACTGCCCAAGTTAAAGACTTAAGAGCAGCCATACTGAGGAAGATCAAGGGTCCTGATTGAACCCTTGTCCTGTTCAAACCCTTGTCCTTGATTGGACCTTTGTCCTCCCCAGTCCTGGTGAAAGCAGAGAGATGGAGAGGAGGAAGAGCAAGACAGGCTTGTGCAGCACTTCATTTGGGGTCCTCTTGCAGCCTCCAGCCCTTCCCAGCTTGGATGGTTTTCCAAGGCAAATCATGCTCCTGTCTACTGAGGAATTTCTCTTCTCCTGTCTTCCCTTGAAACCCTGTGGGTGTTTAACATCTCCAGCGTCCTGCAGCAAGGAGCTCTGCAGCCCAGCTGTTGAGTGAGGAACTATTTCTTCCTTTGCTTATTTTATTTTTTTTTTCTCCAAACCTGCCTTCTTGTCTCTTTTGGCATCCAGGGCAGCTGTATTTGTGGAGGCTGTCAACACAGTCCTTTGCTGAAGGTGAAGATCTCTGGATATGCCCTCTAGGTCACCTATTTTATTTTTATTGTGACCAGGAGGCCACAAATGTGCAGATGATGGGGTTAACCATGGGTTTAGCTAGCAGTATAGTGAAATTTGTCATCTTTTTCTACCCTCTGATCTTTTCAGCAGAGCACCCCATGCTCAGCTTTCCACTAAGGTGCAACCTGACATTTTTCTGGAGCTTTGGAAGTATACTAAGTCTCCAGGGATAAATTAAAGTTAAAGATAAATTAAAGATAAATTACATTTCTAACACCTGGTTGCAAAGCTGCAGTAGGGTTTTCCATTTTTCCTTGTGTAATGACCAGGAGTACATCTCATCACAAACAATCATTCACACTGGAAAGCCTTCAGTATGACTCCCAAACAACTTTAAAAAAAAACAAGCAAATACAAACCATTTTTAACAACAACAATAATAAACCCTTAACAACTTTGGTTATACATGTAGAGCTCTGAAGTTTTGTTACAAGAAAGGACTTGCAAATATTGTCTCCAAGTCTAGAGAAACGTGACTATTTCAAAGTTCCTTTGGAGAGCAAGAACCATTCTGGGCGTGTTTCTTTAACTTTGCAATCTATGAGCTTTAAGGAAAAAAAAATAATGAAAAGAATGTTTACATTCTTCTGCTGTGTTCTGAGCGTGGTACAGCTGATTCCACAGCTGTCTGCAGAACCCCTGCTCTCTGTCCCTAAGTAGTGATCAGTAACAAAAGCAGAAATCTCTTCACCATTGTCCCTTCCCTAAATATTGGCTCGATTTAGAGCAGAGTGGTTTGGGAATCCAGCTTTTGGCTTTTAGTAGAGTAATATCTTATTTCTCCATATATCTGCTCAGTAGACACTGAATCCCAGAGGGGAAATTCAGAGCCATAGGAAGGAGAGGTGGGTGGGAGAGCACACTGAGCAGTCGTCCATCTCATGAATAGATTTACTCTTTGCAGGTTGTTGATGAGGTGCCCGTGTAGTCGCAGGAAGCTTGAGTGCTGCCACTTCCTTTTTTTATCTGTGTTGCTGTGTCCTGGCAAAGTTCATCTGCAGCAACTGGCATCAGGCTTGCATTTTCCTCCTGTTCCCTGGACCAGGGGCTGTTCCTCTCCTTGCCCTGCTGGCATGGGTGAAGATATGGCTCTAGCAGACCAGGGTGCAACAAGAGCCTTGGTGGTTGGGCTGTCATAGCTTGGCAATGGTGTGGAGCAGCAATACAGCTTGGCCTGTGCCCTGGGCTGACCCCAGGCTCCCCAGCTGTGCGAGGCAAAAGTCCATGGCTGGACCAAGCCTGAAGCTGATATTTGGCTGGTACATGAGCACCATCTCCTCCATCTTCTCCATGTTCATCCTGGCTGTGCTGGCCCAGGCACAAACCCACTGCTTGTTCCTCTTTTGCTACTTTAAAAGTCAATTTGCGATTCTTTCATCTGCCATTGGTGCCTGGTGGGTCTCTGTGCCTCAGAAATGTGAACATTTACTGGCTCTCCTGACCCCGTGTGCTCATGTTGCTCCAGGGACAGAGCCCAGATTTGGTGTTGCTGCCTGGCACAGCCCACCTGCAGCATCAATGGGAGCTTTGCAAAGAGCACAAGGGAAGCTCCAAAGTATAAAACTGCCAAATTATCCTTTCTAGCATTTTTTCACATCTTCTTTCTTAAAAATGCTGGGATCTGGAGTCTTGTCTTAACGTGAACGTCTCACCCAAGTACTACAGCAAGTTTCTAGTCAGGAAGAATCAAAAACTGTGCAAGTGACCTTTAATTAGGGAAGACATCTTAATTTCACCCTGGCATAAAAAGCCTCAAATTCTTTCTTTCTTTCTTTCTTTCTTTTTTTTTTTTTTTTTTTTTTTTTTTTCCACATTGGAGGGAGGAAAAGGGGCTTGGGGTCATGTGTAGACACCGGTAACACGTAAATCCTACAGCATCGCCCTGCTTGCTTGGACAGCACCAGCACAGGAAATCAGGAAACTGTTGCTGCAGAAATCCTGTAATCTTCTGATACCATTTGGTGGAGGAAGTGGGGTTAAGTGGTGATTAATTGCACAGACTTTTTTTGTTGAAAAACCCCACGGCCTTTCCTCCTAGATTCAACCTCAAAGTGAGAAGTGTCTGGGTTTCCTTGCCTGCAGCAGGATGTTTGTCCTTGGGGGTCACGTATCCTGGGGCTCTCCCTTGGGAGGATTTCTGTGGCCTTGGACAGGCTTGGAGCTCCTCCTGTGGAAAATCCACCCATAGGATGCTCCAAGAGGGGCTTGTAGATAAATGATGGGGAGAGACGATTGGAGTGGGGTTCCCCTTTTCCCACCCGTTGTGAAAGCATGTTGCCCAGCAAGGGGCACGGGGGGGCTGGTCTGTGCAGCCCCCCCTGTGTGAATCCTGGTGTGAGGTGGTGCAAAGCGATGTCTCCTTCCTGGCCTTGTGAGGCCTGCAGGGTTTGGCTGCAGGCAGATTTCACCACAGGACTTGCATCTTGGGAGACCTTCAAGGCTAAGTTGTTTTTGCAATTGAGCCATGCTAGTGAGTCAGACAAGTTGGAAACACTTTTTCTTAGGCAGGCCTGTGGTTCCCCAACCCAATAGTGATCCAAAATTCCTCAAACTCTTTAGCTGTCCTTTGAGGAAAGCAGGAGCAGGGGATGCCCAAGTCCTTGCATGCTTCCCTGGGGTCATGTGAGGCACTTTGTCTGAAGTTTTTCTTGCGGGATAATGCCATCCAAAGGCATGTGAACTTACTTGATATCTCCCAAATCAGCTTTGCAGGTTCTTCCAAGAAGCCTTGTCCCTTCAGGTGGCATGTGCCAGCCCTGCAGAACCCTGCTGTCAGGCTTGTTTAAACAAAGGCAGGTGGCTGACTTGGTTGGTGAAGAAAGAGTTGGTGATGCTCAGAGGTCAGCCTGAAAGAACATAAAGGTATGGGAGCTGTAACCTTGATGGTAAGGGCCTCCAGAAACAAACCAGCGTGCTCATCACCAGTCTGACACCTGCGCAGGTCCTGGAGGAAGGTGGGAGCAGCTGGACCATCTCCAGACAACCCATGGGGCAGTTCCATAGTGCCCTGAGGATGGTGCCACCTACATGGCAGCATCTAAGGTGACGGCCAGCATGAGGGCAGTGTGGGGACAGGAAGACAGGCTGAAGGCACTTTATTTTTATGCTCTTGGGACTGTCACAACCCAGAAGCAAAGCTGTTGGCCCCCCACGGTGGTCTGGAACCCCTGGAGATGACCTGATTTTTCTTTCTTAATGTCTCCCAGGCATCCAGCACAGTATTTTGTGTTCTGTCCTTGCTGCTGCATCCAGGACCACCAGGAGCCCCAGTAGTAAGGAAGCAGCAGCACCACCTTCTGCCTGACAGGTCCTGGAGCATCTTGCAGATCTCCTCGCAGCAAGGTAAGAGCTGGCTGCAGTCACCTACGCCGCAAACACAACCTGAGAAACCTCTGCCAGAGAAGAGGAAATGGTAGGCAGCCTGCAGGGAGGAAGCTGGGGCTCTCCTCAGTAGGATGGTTTCATCCTGAGCTTGCCAGAGAAGGGAGAGCTGCAGAACATCCTCCCCATTAAATCGTTCGGTGACTCTTTCTTTCTGTTTGCCGAAAGATAAGCCCAGTGTGAGCTCACCAGTGTGGAGACGTCGCTGAGCATGTGGGGTTTTACTATGATAGAAAAGCTTAATAAATACTGGCCCAGGCTGCTCAGGCAGGTGGTTGAATTACCATCCGGGAGATGTTTAAGAGCCATGTAGATATGGTGCTCAGGAGCATGGCTAAAGCACTGGACTTTGGTAAAGTGAGGTTGATGGTTGGTAGAATTAGGTTATGGTTGGACATGATGATCTTAAAGATCTTTTCTAACCAGAACAATCATGTGATACTGTGAGTACCCAGTGAGGGCTTGGGCTTTGCACAGGTGCTCCAGAGGAGGAGTGGTGGGATGTACTGATCAGGGCTGAAATAAGTCCATTTCCTGGGGCCAACCGGAAAGATTCAGCCTAGGAGATGGAGGAAACCCTGGATGAGCTCAAAACATTTGTAGATGTATTTTTTAAAGGCAGCAAGCCCTGTGGGGAATGCACGAGGGAAGCATGGAGTTGAACCTGGGCGGGGTTCAGATAGCACTAAAGATGTATGTGGAGGGCTGGGGAGCAGCAGACGTCCTGATGACAGGAGTGACACGGCACCAGGGTTTGGGTGGCTGTCTGCCACCTGTCTGCACCACACCAGGAAAGAGCCTGCTGTTTGCTGAAGTGCTGTGTCAGCATGGGTCATCTGGTCCCTCCCAGCACACTCTTTATACAGGGAGGGATCTCCATCTAGGGAGATGTGTGGGCTTGAGAAGCTCTCTTGGCTTGCAGTGGGGAGGGTGAAAAATGGTCTCCCGGGGTGCTGAGGAGCTTATGATGACTCAAAGACCAGCCAGGAAAGCAGAGTGGTGGCTCTGTGGGCACAGTGGATCTCATTTGCTGCTCTCCCATAGTGATAGGTTGACATACTCACTACATCTTTCTCTGAAAAATCCCACCCTAGTTTTTTGGTGGCAGCTGTTGCTACTCCCTGCCCTAGAGTTGTTATGGTCTGCAAGTTACTTTTTTTTTTCTTTTTTTTTTTCTCTTTTTTTTTTCTTTTTTTTCTTTTTTTTTCCTTTTTTTTCTTCTTTCTTTTTTTTCTTTTTTTCCTTTTTTTCTTTTTTTCCTTTTTTTCCTTTTTTTCTTTTTCTTTTTTCTTTTTTCCTTTTTTTTTCTTTTTTTCTTTTTTCTTTTTTTCCTTTTTTTTTCTTTTTCTTTTTTCTTCTTTTTTTTCTTTTTTTTTCTTTCTTTTTTTTCTTCTTCTTTTTTTTTCTTTTTTTCTTTTTTCTTTTTTTTTCTTTTTCCTCCTTTTTTTTTCTTCTTCTTTTTTTTTTCTTTTTTCTTTTTTTTCTTTTTTTTTTTTTTCTTTTTTTTTTTTCTTTTTTTTTTTTTTTTAATGTTACATATCCATAACTGAGGTTCCTATGTATGGCTCTGAGTTTCCCAACTTGCTGTAACCAATTTTGGCAGCTGCACATTTTGCCACGCTGCTGTTGATGTCCTGCTTGTGGTCATCTGTGACTGGTGAATGACTATACCAGAAAATGCCTGGTGCTCTTTTTGCAGTGCTCCTGTGTCTGGAGCAGGAGCTGGCAACAATAGTTTTGCTAGGGCTCTGCTCCTCTGTTGTTGTCCTCTTCCCCCCCCATCCAGCTTTGGTGGTTGCTGGCAGCCTTCTTGACATTCTGGCATTAAGTTGTCTCATCAGCTGTGGGCAGTTACTCCAGACAGGTGGGTGAGATATGGCCATGGTTGTCTGGACTTTACTTGTTCCATCTGAGCCTCTCAGGTCAAACCTTTCTCGCTGAGTGGTTACCATCAGCACAGCTCCTCCCAGTGTGAGTGGATGCCCTTCCTTAATGAAAATAGAGCAATGACATCAAGGATTTTCCTTTGAAAGTGTCATGAGGGAGAACAAATGGGAAGGACTTGAGAAGGCCATCTGCTCCCCTCCCATCCGGGTGTGCTGGGCCAGGCCCTGTGATAAAGTTTCTTGAAGGGCAGAGTGCTGGGAGGTTTGGCTTGAAGGTCCTGAGAAGGTGCAGCATCCAGGGGAGGAGGGACTTGATGAATCCCACCAGACCAGGGATCAGTCTTGGGAAGCAGAAGTCAATGGAGCCCTTGAGAAACTGCTGCCCCTCCCAATCTGCTGTGCCTGGAGCAGCTCCTGACATGGGTGACCTCTGTGTTCTACTCACGCTGTACCTCCTGAAGCCCACCCTGCCTGGGCTGAGCTGTAGGGCAGGGACTACAGCAAATGGGACTGGTCTGGATTGGACCTCTAATGGTTCCTCTAAGCTCTGGGCTTCATTAAGCCTTGAAGACTGCTTCTTGAAGAGCATGTCCTCCTTCCTGAGAGCTTGGGGTTTTGGGGCAGGATATTCAGAGTTTGGTTCAGCTGAGCTGCTATGGACTCTGGCCTGTTGCCCTTCCCTCCTGCTTGAGGGACCAGCCTGCGTCACTCTGCCATGTCACCATCATTAGTGGCAGGGCCTTCATCAAAGGGTGTTCCTGTGGGTAGCTTGAGCTACAGGAGCCCTGCCCAACACAAGCAAGGAGACACAATAACCTGTCTCTCTCACAGCCAGGGGGTTCCCAGCCTAGAGCACAGGCCCATTGACATTGGCTGTCCATGTCCACGGGCACGGTGTTCTTGTCCCTGAGGTAGCCATGTGCATCCCACCTGAGGGAGCCAGGTCCTTTTCTCATGCAGCAGGTTCCTGCTGCTGGAGCGAGAGCAGCTCCAGTGCTGCAGATACACCAAGCCAGGACATCTTCCCAGCAAGAAGGGCACCAGCCCAGCAGGATTTGTATTTCGTGCTGGAACTGTCATATCTGTGCGTTAATATCTCTGGGCCTTGTAGATCATATTTCTTTAACCTCAGGTGCCCTCCTGGGTTTGTTTGTTTGGTTAGGAGTTGAAGCTGGGAGGAAGGCTGGTGCTCTGCTCTCTGGTTGGGGTTCACCTTTGGTTACAAGGATGTTTCTTCTTTCTGCCTGCCCTCTCCTCCAGGCCCTGAGGACTCCCAGCTCCAGCCCCAGACCAGACCCAAGTCAAGGCCAATTTGGAGGGTGGGAAGTGAGGAAAGGAGTCTCTGTATGCAGTGCTGGGTGACCTCTGTGTTTGCAGTTTTCCCACCTTTGTTTTTGATGAAGTCAGAGCCTGGCAGCCCTGGGGCAGGAATGGAAGGGTTACCCTGCAGAGCCAGGACCATAGGACAGTCAAAAGTGATGACTCCCATCCCCTTTCCAAGTTGCTTCCCAGGGCTGGAGCCAGCCCAAGTGTGTTCTGTGCCTTCCCTGTACTCAGGCAGGGACCCAGGCTGTGGGTCAGGATCGTGTGTCCCACAGACATCCCTCTGCCCCATAGAAGCCCTGATCCAGACCCCCAGGGCTGAACCTCTCAATGTCTGGGTGGAACGAGGACTTGGCTTTGGCTGAGCCGCAGCTCTGCAAGAGGCAGCATGTCATCCCTGCCTCTGTCCCTGCGCTGGGCAGAGCAGGGAGAGGTGGTGCCTGGGGCCTGTTCCCAGTGCTACACATCTCTTGGCGTGCAGACCAACCATGCAAGGGCTCTGCCTCACCTCAGGGGTGCCCTGGCCCTGGGGAAGTCCTCTGGGCAAGCAGGGGGGATCACTGAGCCTCTTTGGCTGCCTGGGCATGAGTTGGGCCCCACCAGGGATCAGGTTAGGTCTTGTGTCCAGGTGCAGGCAGCCGGGTTGTTGCAATGTGCCTGTTCCTGCTCGGCAGGGAATGTTGCTCACCTGCCTGGGGAGGCACGACGCGCTCGCGTGGCTTGGCACTGCCTGCCAAGCCTTAATCTCCATTGTTTGACAGCTGTTGCTCTGCTGACGTCAATCCCATGGCTCAGGGGGCTTTTCTGAGGAGGAATGGGCAAGTCTCCGCATACACGTGCTTGCGGGCTTAGCAGAAAAACATTGTGCTGAAACCACAGAGGGAGAAGAAGACGAAAGGAAGAGTGGGGCACAGCTCTGAGGGACACAGCATGGCCCAGCCCTGCAAGCTGCTGGCTTACTCACCATGGTCAGGCAGCATCCTACCTGATGGTGGGGGGAATTGGGGGGCAAAAATGCCACGTTATCCATTCAGCTTGCTGGGAAGGGCTGCTCTGTTCCTCTTCCCTGCCCATGCTGAGTGTGTCCCTGGGTGCCCCATAAGCATCTTGTCTGCCTTTCTAAACCTTCTCCTTGTCCCCTCCAGCCAGCTGAAACCACTGGATGGTGTCCCTACTGTTAGATGACAGCTGCTTACCTCTCCTCCTCATCTCAAGGCCCTTGAGAGGTGTGGAAGAGGTGTAATTTTTATCCCTTACTTTATGTCATTAAAGAAGCTGTTCAGCTCCATCCAGATTTTGCCAGCTGAACATCCCTGTCCTGCCTCAAGGGACCATTTCAGGATGCTCCCTGGAAGCCATGCTCAGGTCACTCTTGCCATTTGCCAACTTACTGCTCCACTCTGTTGCTTTTCTCCCAGAAAGTAAGTTGAAGGAGTAGCACCCCAGGACTGATCCCTCCTCCACATCAGAAGATGCAAAGAGTGACCCTCTGGGGAAAGCTGATGCTACTTGTGGGCGAGGGTCCATGTCTAACTCCTATGTGGCTGTCTTGGAAAGTCTCACTCAGTTTTGGAGCCTGGGAAGGGCTCTCTAGGGAGTCTTGGTGTGGACCTGCTGGCACTTCTGCTTCCACTTGTGACCTTAACAACACAGCCTGATGACAATTGTTCTCCAAGCTGGAAATCCTGTCTACTCTGCTGTGGGACTTGTGCTCCCAAGCTGCTTGAGGTCTTCAGTCAATGTAGTCGACCCTTCCCACAAGGGAAATGACACTTGCCCTGCTGCTTCGTGGCAACCACCTCTCCACAAGCTGCTTCACTCCCTGCTTTTGGCTGCTTGGCAGGACTAATTTCTTTAATTTCTTTAAATATTTTCATCCAGTAAAAAGCAAACTGGGGAGTGAGGACACAAAAGAGGAAGCCAGGAGTTACCATGAGCAGCTTTGGAGGAATCATTTAAATTGTTTTTTTCTTTCCTGGCTCACAAAGCAACTTGGTGGAAACTGTCCTGAAGCTCAACTTGGGTCATACCTGGGGAAATGGAAAGCCTGGAAGCCATTTCACATCAGGATCTGAAAGCCCATAGCCAGGAGGGTCAGAGGACTCTGTAAATCCGCTGCTTTGACTTCTCAAATGAAGTTATTTTCTTTTGCCCCCCACCCTTGGATAGAGTGAAATCATGTAAATAAATAGCCACAGGAGCAAATTACTTAATGCCTTGACTTTAGGTCTCCTTTTCATTTTATCTGCACCACTGGCATGGGTCTGTGCTCCTTCCTGACTACATATTTTTGAGGCCTTGGAAACTGAAAGTTGGATGTTATCCACCAGGCAAGAGTTTTTAGCAAAGCTTTAGAGTTTTCAGATGTCTGGGGAAATATATTGACTATTTTTCAGTCTGGAGGATGGGAAATAACAGTTTGTGGGATGGTGAAGGTTGGTTCCTTTTCTTGTTTTTTTTTCTAGAGAAAGCTGGATTCCTCAGTGTGATTAGTCAAATACAGTGATTCAACCCTTCCCCAGCAAATGAGACATCCAGAAGTATGCAGGGA
The DNA here is from genome assembly GCF_036169615.1 of Heliangelus exortis. NCBI lineage: Eukaryota > Metazoa > Chordata > Aves > Apodiformes > Trochilidae > Heliangelus > Heliangelus exortis. Next base: position 10,547,105 of record NC_092430.1, read on the forward strand.
GTTTCTCTCCCCTGAAGTTCTTGGCCAGAGGGTAGATTTGAGCTGTATAACTCAGTTTTTTCTTTTGTTCACAGCCATAAAAACTCCACTTTGCCACCCAAAAAAATCCTTGGATCACTTTAATAAAAGTAGGGAGAGATTAAGAATTATTGCATGTGGGCTTATAGCACTAAGACATCAGGAGCACACAGCATCCTCTTCTGTCTCATGTTATCTTCTTGCCCAACCCCAGTGCATCATCTGGCACCCCAGGGTTCAGGGAAAGAAACAATATGTTCTAGCTAATATTTGACTGGATATATTTATTTAATTTTTTTGGTAGCTTGTTGAGACTGAATTTTCTGCTTCTGGACAAAGAGCAGGGTGATGGCTCCTCTCATGCTTTCATTGTGAGTGCGAGTTGAAGTAGCCCAGCAGGGTGAGTCCTAGAGATGCTGTGGGATGAATAATGGCCATTCCCAGAGGACCCATTTCCAAACTGATCTGGACACTGCATTCAAACTGCAGCCTGGGGCATGAATGCTGTGTGTAGGACATGCTCCAGCTGCCCAGCTTAGACTTTTTTTTTTTCTTTTTTTGGAGACACATGGCAATTCAGAAAGCCATTTGAGGAGTCCCTCAGCATCATTAACAAATTGGAAGGAATTACCATTCCAGAAGCTTCCCTGTAAACAAAACTGGGGAAGAATTCTGGGGAGTTATTTACACACTGAAAGCAAGATGAGGTGGAAGAGGGAGCAGAGGTGATGTTTTCTTCAGAAATATTAATAAGAGATGTTACTCTTCTACAGGCCTGACCTCACTGCTCTAATGATACAGGTGTTGGTAAGTGCTGTGACTTTTAGCCATGACTCATACAATGACTTGAAGGACCAGGAAAGCTGACACTGGGAACTAAGTGGTGATGTTAGCAAGATGCAGCCAGCCTCATGGCACAGGAATGAGAGGTGAGAAATGGGATAAGGCAACTGTTTTAAAAAACATACGAGTAAGTGGTCAGTTGGTCTGTTTTTTCTGGGTTTTTTACCTCCTTTGCTTCAATTTCAGGGCCAAGGTTGAGGTGTTTGCTGCTTGCTCTTGGGACAGCAGTGATGGCTAGCTTCTCTTCTCCTGGCTGCAACCTCATGAGACCACCACATTACCCACAGGGGAAACTGCAGAAGATCAGCTGAGGTCCTCCTGCCTGCCCCACCTTATCCCATCTTCCTTTCCAAGGTGCTTCTCTTCACAGACAACCCAGGGCCCTGGTGCTCTTCCCCAGCTTCAACATTGCTGTGATTGCCTCTTCCTCTGTGTGGTCTTCTCTTGAATCCCGGTGAGCCCTGCTGTTCATTAAGAACTTGTACTTGTGGTACATTATTAACAATCTGTACTTGTGGTTTTCTTTTTGGCTCTTCTTTTGAAACCCACCTTGAATGTTCCATCAGGTAGGTCACTGCCGGTACAGCCAGGTTTGCAGAGGCTTTAGGGGATCCTGGACTGTTTCCTCTCTAAAACAGCCCCCAGCCTGGGTTTGGGCTGAGCCTACACCTTCCCTGGCGAGGGCTGCTAGTCTTGGTTTATTGCTTGCATGGTTGTGAGAATATGCCCTACCTTTGCTAGTTACAATGGTTCATCTCTTCTACTGTTGAATAGCTGGGTCTTATCAGGGTTTAGCTTTCTGTCCAAGTCATGGTGGCAGGTGTCATCTCCCTAGTGGCCAGGGGAGAAACCTCTCTTTGGAACACTGGCTGCCTAGAAACTCTCCAAGGTGTTTTCAGGTCTACTCACAAAGGAGTTCCCCTCACTTCACTGGCCCTAGGAGCTAGGGAGGGTCTGGCTGAGAATGGGTGGGTGGCTGGGATTTAGGGTGCCAGCATGGAGAGTGATGTCCTAGGCCAGGCAAGCCACCAGGCCTTCCGGTCTGGCCAAACCCCACCTGCCTTGGAAGAGGCATCCTTAGTGGGTCTACAGCCAGTGCTTGGCAGTGCAGGTAATGGATGATCTGCAGTGAGGACCTGGTTCAGGTGGCTTGAGAGATGCTTTGCTGGACACAGAGGGAGGAGCTGGGTCCCTGTCTGTAAACCCAATCCTCTTCTGCAGAGCTTATTTCTGAGAGCTGAGATGTGGTAGAAAAATATTGTTTTGCTTTGCCAGGTGCTAAAAAATGTCTGGTTAGGGTTAGGCCCCACAGATTTACCAGGTACTTGGGGCATATCTCAGTAACACTGTTGATGCAAGACATGGATGGTGCAACTGAGCAAGTTTGCTGATGACACCAAGCAGTGTGGTGAGGTCAACATGCTGGAGAGAAGAGGGACCTTGGCAGGCTTGAGAGGTCTGTGCCAACATCATGAAATTCAGTGAGGCCAAGTGCAAGATTCTGCATTTGGGTCAGAGTAATCCCAAGCAAAGGCACAGGCTGGGCTGAGAATGGATTAAGAAGAGCCCTGAGGAGAAGGGCTTTGAGGTCTTGGTTGATGGAAAGATGAACGTGAGCCAGACACGTGCACTGGCAGCCCAGAAGCCAACCCTGTCCTGGGCTGCATCCCCAGCTGTGTGACCAGCAGGGTGAGGGAGGGGATTCTTCCCCTCTGCTCCCCTCTGGTGAGATCCCCCTGCAGTAAAGCTGGGCCCAAGTCTGAGGTCCCCAACAAGACAAGAACATGGAGTTTTTGGAATGAGTCCAGAGGAGGCCACAGAGATGATCAGAGGGCTTGAGCAGCTCTGCTCTGAAGGCAGGCTGAGAGATTTGGGGTTGTTCAGCCTGGAGAAGAGAAGGCTGCAATGGGGAGACCTTAGAGCACCTTCCAGTTCCAGAAGGGGCTCCAGGAAAGCTGGGAAGGGACTTTGGACAAGAACATGGAGTGATGGGATGAGGTGGGATCAGTATTTAAACTGGAAGAAGGGAGATTTAGATTAGGTATTAGGAAGAAATTCTCTGCTGTGAGGGTGGTGAGCCCCTGGCCCAGGTTGCCCAGAGAAGCTGTGGCTGCCCCATCCCTGGCAGTGTCTCAGGTCAGGTTGGATGGGGCTTGGAGCAACCTGGGCTGGTGGGAGGTGTCCCTGCCCATGGCAGGAGGGTGGAACTTTAATATCCCTTCCAACTTAAACTAGTCTGTGATTCTCTGATCTCCACTGGGAATAAGACACTGGTCTTGCTTAGGGGCTGCTTGGAGCTCCATGGTTGGCAGAGCTGATGGACAGACCCCAAGAGAAGTTTTTTCTCTGAGAGAAGGAAAACAATGTGTATAAACACAGATTCACTTCAAGCCACACTTCTTTATCTTCCTAATAAGTAACTGCTTTGCTCCAGGCTCATCCATTTCTGCAAACCAAGAGCTGACAGCTCCCTGGCCTTTTGCTTCTGAGAAATGGCCTTCCCTATAAACTGAGTTCATCTGATAAAACTTACTGATTTAGTAAAAATGATTCAGTTGTGCCTTGTTGTTTGTATGCTTGCATATGGTCTTGGGGTTGTTCCAGCAGAGAATACCTTTGGGAAGGAATTGACTTATTCTAAAAAAACCCTCCTCTTCACCCCCAAATCCAGGAAAAAAAGTAAAAATAAAAATTCCCCAAATATTTTTTTTTTTTTTCCTGGAAAGGGAAAAACAAATCTGCATCCCTTGCTCTACCTACTTATTTTCTAAGCCCAAGGAACTGCTGGTGGTGCAGACTCTTTGCCAGCCTGCTTTTTGGAAGGGGATGGTGTGTAAAAAGCCTGGATGAGAAGCTCTAGAGCAACCAGCATGGAAAACCTGCTCCTGGAAAAAAGTACTGTCTTCCTGCCTTTAACAGCCAACTGCAGGGTGTTCCTGGTGGAGCACAAATATTTTCGACAGGATAAATAATTATGTTTAATTAGTTTTCATTAAGGGTGATGCCAATCCACCCTTCTCTTTGGAAACTCCTGGATTCTGAAATGGAGTTGAAAACAATGAAGTTGGGAAAATATCTTCCTCTCACCTCCCTTGTTTCCGTCCGCTGCAGAAAAGAAAGGGACCACCACACTCCTTGGGCTGTGCATCCACTTTCCAGACTTGGCAAGAGAGCTGGAGTGAGTTTAAAATAGCCCCAAAGCAAAATAAACCGAAACAAAAAACCCAAAAAAACCCAAAAACCAAACCAAAACAAAAAAACAACAAAAAACCTTGGATTGTTTCCAGTTTCACTACCCAGAGGCATTGTGGCTCTGCTCCTTCAGGGTTGTCTTCTCCTGGGTGAGCTGTAGCCATCAGTGCCCCTGCTGCTGGCAGAGGTGAGGCTGGAGCAGCAGGAGGGCAGTCTGGGTCTCCTCCTAACACCATGCAGTGTTTCTTACTGTGTGTATCGCTCTGTATCTTTCTAGCCCCAGCCTGTATGGGAAGCAGAGGAAGGATGGGGAAGTGATCAACCCATGGTCTGCCATGAGTGCCAGCACTGGTAAGAGCCGGGTATCAGCGGGTTTGCTACTCTGGCAGGCAAAGCTCAAGACAGGCAAAATGAGCATTTCCAGCAAGTGGGGCATAATTGCCTGATGCTCAACACTTAACCCGAAAGACAGTGACATTCCTATTGTTCTGTCTCGATTTCAGGAGCACCACATGCCCTCTTTATCCCCTCTGTTTGCTGGGGTTTGGACCGGCGGGGTAGAATACAGCACGCCAGACCAGGTCCAGGATCGCATTTCTGGATGGAGTCACCACCAACTGACACGGGGAGGCAGGACCAGAAGGTGCTGGAGCCATGGCACATAGGTATGGAAGGTGCTTACCCTGCTCATGGAAAGCCAGGAGATGTTCTACTGGGGGACCAAAGGGATTTCCCTTCTGGTATCTGTGTTATGTTGTCTGCACCATCAAGCTGGTCCAAATGTGGCTGTGATGGGAGATCCTGCGTCCTTGTTTACTCTGCTACTGGGTCATTATTTTCCATTTGAATCTGTGACACCTGTTTCCAAATAGTGTGGGCTTACCTTGTTTTCTTCAAGTTCTGCCTTTTGTTTGGTCTAATTTCTGCTATTTTCTATCATGCTGGAGTGCAGCACATTCCCATTTAATTGGCAAATTAAAGCTGGGGGCAACATAAGGCCTCTTCAGCCCTGCTTTTACCTGGGTACATACTTAGTGTGGGTCTCTCTCTGCTGCAATTGCTGATTTGCATCCCAAATGCTGAAGCCTTACCAAGGAGCACCCTTCTCACAGATATTTATTGTACACGTGTATTGGTGGCAGAAAACAAAACCCAATGCCTGATACATTCCTCCAACTCTGTAAACCAACCTAGCAGCATGCAGCCACCTCTTCACCTGGTCCTGGTCCAAACCCTGTCAGCAATAAGGGGAAATTCCACCGTCAGACAAACAGAGGAAACTATACCAGCATTCCACTCATCCCTTCCAAAATGTTTTGTAATGAGTGGCACACACCCTCTCTGTGAGCCCAGTAAGTGTCCTGTTTACCTTTCTTCTTGGAATCTACAGGCTGCAGGAGGTGAGAGATGTCCTGCATCTCCTGGCTGGAGAAAAGGGAAATTACTCTGGAAAGGCTCGAAGGAAGACCTTGTCCTGGTGCTTTGCTGAGTCGAGAAGATGCCAGTAGCACAGCTGGGGCTCCCTGGGATGGGGGTAAGAAACATCTAGGGCTTGGCACTATGTGGTGGGGAAGGCTCTGCTGTCATGAGCTTCACCTCCTTTTTTATCTCTTCTGACCCTTTATAGGTCAGTTATACCCTGTGTCATAAGAAGATGCTGCTTCTGTAGCTGGTAGAGTTGACTTGTAAGTGGAAAGGGACTCCATGCTGCAGAGGGACATGTTAGTGTAGGGGAATCCATCAGAAATGCCTTGTGGTCCTGGCCAGTATGAGTTTGTGGTGCAGAGTGTGAGAAGTTGCTTGTAAAAGGACCTTATCACTTACAGATATTGAATATGTTAAATCAAACTGCACACAAGACTCCAGGTCTTGTGTCTGCACTGCCCACGTGCCATAGCCAACAGCACTTGCAAGTTCAAGGGGAAGACAGCCTGAGCTCCTGCCCTTCCAACTCCTCCCATGTTGATGATTTGTGAGAAGCACAGACTTATTCTGGTTGGAAAAGACCTTTAGTATCATCCAGTCCAACCTTTTCCAACCAAGGTGATTTTGGCCCTGGACTCACCTGCACAGCCCTGCTTTTTTCCCTCATGGGCAGGACTTGGGGAAGCATGTTCTTGGGGACTCAGCTGGAGCTCAGCACACTTCAGTGGGATGGCACTAGTGGGGTGGTCTGCTGTTGCTTCACGGGCCAGAAACAGCAAACTTTACTTTCAGCAGTGACATTAATCTGAGCACATGTTCCCCTCCCTGCCAGCAACATCTGCAGGAGTTAAATTTTCTAAGTTTCGGTGAGTTAAAAACCTCCTTCCCACTGCTTGGATGGACTGAGTGAGGTGTGGGCTGCTGTTCATGGAAGCAGAAGGAGACTGGCTCTGTCTTCATTCCTCATGGCATCTTCCCCTCCCACCACTGCTGCTTCATTTGTGCCAAGACTGAGTTTGAGTCAGCATTGCTCATCTGAGAGCAAATCTCCTAGCGGGACTGGAAAAGGACATGGGTCTCCAAGTGCCTTTGGCCTTCTGTTGGCGTCTGAAGCCATCAAAGATGGCAGCTTGGGTCCCTGGAAGACCCCAGTTCCAAGGGCCTCTGGGGATGGGAGGAGGTAGCCTGAGTAATGCAAGAGAGGAACTGCTACTGGGCTCCACCTATTCCAGCTATGTTCCAGCTCCTGCCTTTCTTGGTCTATCAGGAAGACAGCTGAAGTCTGGAGATGCTGCCTATAAGCAGTGAGTCAGTCATTGTTCAGAGAGTCTCTGTGGAATAGACATTATAATATCTTCTTTCCTTGGCTGTCCCCTCAGTAACTGTGTCCTACAGTTGGCCTGGCTGCTTCTGTTTTGTTTGCTTTCTCCTGGCCATGAAGTGCTATCGCTAAAAGGGGAAGCATCAGTGGTGACTCTCCGTTTATTCTACCTAAATTTAAACCACTATTTCTGTCTTTGCAGTCTCTTTTTGTCCTGTTTTAAATTCAGAATAGGAAGTCGTAAGGAAAGCTGTTGTCTGATGTTTGGTGCCATGGTGAGACAAGGCATTGCAGGATGAAGAGCGTGTGCCAGAAGAGTCACCTCCCATCATTGGTCATCCTCTTTGTGAGGGACAGGTCTTTGTTTCCTACAGTGGTTCCCCAAAGTACCAGGGAGGAGGCAGGTGTGGGAGGGGATGATCCATCTTTCTACTCTGGTTGAATGTTTCCAGTCAAGAGGCTCTGTCAGAGGCACATGGGTGCACAGATAACACAGATGGATGCTTTTCAGGAAGCACTTCCCAGAATGGGCTTGGCGTTTCTCACTGGTGTGACCCGAACCAATGGCTGTTATTGGAAAAGCAAAGTGCAGCCAGGGGTCAAACAACAGGAACAGGCACCGAGGAAATGATCCTTTGCTGAAATTGATGAACTCGCAAGGCTAACACAGCCTTTGCTGTGAGTCAGAGCTTTTCCCTTCCTGGTACTGTGGGGAGCATGAGGGTGATGGGTTTCTGGTGTCACTAGGACATCATGGAGGATGTATAAGGATTTTGGTGGTTCCCCGTCGAAAGAGGGACAGTAAGATTCCTTAGCTTGATAACTTCCACTGACATTGTCCCAAAGGCTGTTTGTGGAGGTCCGTGGTTGTGCATTGGTGTCCATGCGGATTTCTGTCATTCTTACCAGGTATTGACCAACCCTGCCAGGTGAAGCTGCTGCTTCTTAATACCAGCTCCATGAGGAAATCTGAAAAAAGAAGGGAACTGCAGAAGGTCTGTGCAATCCTACAATGCCCCCTTGTGCAGGCCTTGGCCTCTGCCAGCCCACCTATGTGGCAGTCATGCATGGTCCTCCCTTCAGGTGAGGAGCTCAGGAGAGTTTCTTCTCTGGAGAACAGCATCTCCTGTAAATCTCCTTTTGCTCAGGGAAACTATTTCAACTGCTACTTCCAAGGGAAAATAGCTACCTTGCTTCCTGAGCTGTCAGCACACTCTTGAAATGATTGATCTTGGGTAATCTTCAGTGGACCACTGCTAACCACATCCTTTTTACCTTGGAGCATACCTCCCCTTATGGTTTCTCAAGGTTTTAGCTCTGTGTTGGGATGTCAAAGAGAGATGGAGCTGGAGCAGAGTCTTTGCAGCCAACCAGTGTGGCTCCTCTTCATCATCAGACATCATAGACATGCCTTTTGCTCTGGCATTCAAACCCAGTGGCAGGACCTTTAACTGATGTCCAGGGACTGATGAGGACATGATGTTCTTGATTGGAAAGTGAATTTTTTACGGTGAGAAAATTCAGCCCTATCCAGAACACAGTGTCTGACTTGGTCAAAGGAGTGGTCCATCATGGCTGTCAGAACAATTTACTGATTTCTCCGTAAAGAAAAAATAAATATTTGTCTCCTTTTATTTTTCTTTTTTGGGGTGAAGTTAAGCAGCCACAAGTGGCAGAGGCATACCTGGCTGAGAAGTCACTCATTTGATGGTTTGGCTCAGATGAAGTGTGAAGGCATGCTGTAAAATCATCAGATCTGACAGCTCCTTACCAGGTAAGTTTGTTTCCTGATGTTCTGCTTCCTTGTTTGTATGTCCATCAATGAACATTGTTTTTCTTTGAGAAGCTATAAATAGGTTTCTCTGCTGACATTAAAATCTCAGCTTGGTAGTGCTGAACCCCATGAGGTAGAGAGCTGTGTTGGCTGGACTTGGTCCAAAGATGAGGTGGGTGGGTCACACCCTCCACCACTGCAGAGATGCTGGTTCATGAGGCATGAGATGGTCCAGGAGCAAAAACATTTTATCTATGAGGCTGTTCTTGGAGGGATGTCAGAATGTGAAGACTCAGGGCAGCTTTTTCTTGAAGGTACTGATAACTTTGTATGCTGGCCAAAACCTTGGTCACCCAGTTAGAAAAGGAAAGTGAAAGCAGGAAAGGAACACTGATGTGTCTTAAATCTCTGGTTTTTAAATCTCTGGTTCTTCACGAGTGCACTGAGGACAGCAGTCAGCCAAGGCACAAGTCCTCTTCTCCTGCAAACCCCAGCTCCGATCCTCTGTCCATGGGGATCCACTTGGAGCACCCAGATCAAGAGAAGGGGTTGGGGAGTGCTAAAGGGAGGAAATTGCTGGCTGTCTGGACAGGATGGTTTTGATCCTGTAGCAGTAGGCCCCAAGTATCTCCCCACCTTAGGAACTCCTTGGTTTGTCCTCACAAAATGGAGGACAAGAAAGAAAGGATTCTGCTTCTAACCTGTTTGAGCATGAAAGCTTCTTTTTTCCACTAGTATTAAAAAAAAAAAAAGGCATATTTTATTTCAAACCCCAAATTATTCATCTTCATTTAGAATGTGTAAAAAAAGAAGTCTCAGGCTCATCAGATCATTTTTTAAAGGAAACAGCAGCAGATTAGTTTTCTCTGAAATGATTGTTTGGGAATGTGAGCTACTCCCCCAGTACTTAAAAAAGCCATAATCTAAAGGAAATGTTTTGAAATTGTGAAAGGGAAGTGTTGTAGCCAACCTGATCTTTGAACTTTATTCAGTAGATGAAGCTTTTCAAGAAAAGGGGCTGTTAGCTGGGTTTGAAGTCTCTCAAGTTCTCCTGGTATGAGAAATCTGAAACTCTGACAAAGCAGGACTCGGATTTCTAAATTATTATAATTTACTTTCTTCCCTACCCCATAAAAAAACTTTATGGAAAACTGGTAAAATTTCTGACTTCTTTCTATTACAGCTCTGTTACCTGCACAGAAGTCAAACCAGGATCTCCTCACCTTTAGGAATCTTACACCAAGGTGTCTTTACCTCCTTCAGCAGCCCGTGGAGGGAGGAGATGCAAAGAGGTCCTCCTGTCAGGTAGAAAACAAGAGTTTTAAAAGCTTTTGACTTGTTTTATGAATTGAGGGACCCTGTTGCATTTTAGTTCTTACCTTCTCTTGCTCGTAGGGCATAAGGGGTTTATTTGTTTGCCTTCCTTTGAGGTCTTACAGGTTCTCTTGTAATTCTCTTGCAGACTAAACCAGAACTCACTGTCTTGCCCCTATATTTTCCCCATTGAAAAGGCTGCTGTCATGAGCTGTGCCCATGGTGACTACTTGTCTTGCTCCCCATGATGGTTGGATGGCTCTTGGTCCATGCCACGTGTGTGTTTGGTGTCTCCTTGGGTCCCTCCTGCTGAAGTGGCTAGAGTGCCTAGAGGAGGATGGAAATGGTGATAGGAAGATTCCCCTGTGCATCAGTAGAAACCAAATGTCATTTCCACTGGAAAGTATTTCAAGGTGTTTCACCTTTTCAAGATGAAGCAAAAAATCTTGCCTTGCAGAATGTCAGTTCCAGCCATTGTTCCAGTTTTCCTTGCCTGTTCCAAGGAAAACAAAGATATTTTGACTTGAAACGGGCTAATGCAAATCAGCCCTTCCTTACCACACATTCAGAGCCCAGAGAGGATCTCATTGTGGTTCCTTCTTGCTGTTTTTGTTCCAGCTTCTCCAAACAAAAATCTCCCAGCACTTTTTTGTACAACAGACATTGCAGCTTTCCATCCTGGGTGACACTCAGGTCCTCTTTTCAGGCTGTGGCCTCAGATGGACCCAGAGCTGCCAGCAGCTAGGTATGGCCAAGCCTTCAGCTTAATTTTGGGCTTCTAGCTTCTAAATATCAAGGCTCTTCCTATGGGAAGAGGGACCCTCCAGAAGTATTTTGGATGGGAACATTGAGGGCACGGAGCAGTATCTCTCCTGGGAAAGCCTCTCTGGAGGAGAAGGGGAATGAAGAGTTCTGAACTGTTTTGGGCATGCAAAAATGGTTCTGTCAAAACCAATTCTCAGTAGAGCTCTACAAAACCTGTCAGCAGGGGGTTGGTGGCTGCTAAAACTCAACATCTCACTCACATCCGCCTCTGTCTTGTGTCCAATGTGATGAGAAAACAGGTTTTATTGGTTTCGTTTTGGTTTGCTGTTTGTTGAAATTCAGGTGGGGTTGACCCTCAGGCAGTGACAGCCAAATCACACATGCACACATCCACAGGATCAGGGAAATTTGGAAGATGTCAAACCAAACACAGAGGTTTTCTTGAAACCTCTAAGTTGCTGGGGAAAAAAACCAAAATTAGATTTATGCAACTTTGGCACTCTTGTTGCTATCACTATTACATAATTCAATTTCTAATATAATAAAAATATTTTGCTGCATGTTAGTGGAGACTGAGCCATATTTCATTGCAAACACAACCCTCATTCCATATTTACAGGTGCCCAGAGCTTCAGGGCTTGCAGTGGGATGAGTACAGTCTTGTGGAATGAGATGTGCTGAATTCACTCTCTTATCCTCTTTTTATCAAATTTAACCTCTTTTCCTGAGGGAAGCTGAAAAGCATCCAAACTGTGTGGTTTAATTGTCCTTACCACAACTTCAGGAGGGATCAAGTTTGAGCCACCACCATTGCAGCACAACGTTTGGACGTTTCACATGATGAGGTAAAAGTCATTAGAGCTTTTTTTTTTTTTTTTTAATTTCCACTAAATGGTGGCTGTCAGAGCACTCTAAGGTATTTTAGAGGTGGCAGAACAACTAAATAAATTAATTTCCAAGGTAAAGGTCCGTATATCCCACAAGCACCAGCGTTTTGAGGAGGTGAAGATTACCAGTGGGATGTGGGCACGTGGGTCTCCCCATCTTTGAAACCATGAAGACCGTCTCGGCCCTTCTGCCTCTTCCTGGGGCTTTTGGGGGGATTCTGTAGTCATGTTGATCCCTTGTAGGTTAGAAAGCAGATTCCTGGTGATCCATCCCACACATCACCAGCCAGAGTGCAAGAGAAAGAGGAGGCTGCAATGTGAGCTTTCTGTCAACTTTTCCTGGTGAAAGCAGTGTTTCTGGATTGCAGCTCTTGAGGTAGGCGGTGCTGAGATGTCACCTTCTCCTTCTCTGGGTTGGGATGTGCCACCTGCCAGCAGTCAAGGCATGGGATATTCTTTTGGACAGGAGCCTCCTTGAGCTTCTCAAGGTCTGACTTGGTCACCCATCTTCTCTTTATAAGCATCTTAGATACATCTAGATGGCACCTCTCTAGAGCTGCTTCCAGGAGTTTGACAATGCCCCTGTCGGCAGCAGCAGATTTTGGTGCAGCTGGTGTCAGACTTTTTTGGTGGGCAAATAGCTGTCTCACCTGGGTATGGAAGTTAAGGAATTCTATAAAACTATCTGATTCTCTGCTCTTCTAGGTTGTAGAAGTCTTTTTTAGGGACACTGTTCCTTAAATATTTACTGACTGTGCGGTTTGTTGGCAGAGTTAAATTAGACTGTCTCATCATGATCACTTGAAGTAGTTTCAAGGAAATGCAATTCTGCTTTGAATGACATGGTCAGACCCTCATCTGCCCCCTCTACTTGCATTTTATACAGGATGCTGCTGCTTTAGATTGCAAATCCTTCCAGGCAAAAACTGTCTCTTTGTTCTGGCTTTGCAGAACACACCCTGCAGTGAAGGTCAGGGCTCTGGACTGCCTACAAACATTGGGGTTATTTTGAATCCTGTGCTCAGAGACTTATGAGGAGGGCTTTACGGTGGTGGTCAGAGAGTATGAAGGTACTGCTGAGTGCTAACCCTTGGTTTTCAGAGGATCCACATAGGTCTGAGTGATTCAACCTCACCTTCCAACACTGTGATGCTCTTGTTTATGGTAGGCTCTTGTGCATGCAAATGATGGTAGAATGAATGCTCTTAAACCTCTCACCTCCTCCTCTTACCAACAATCAGGGTTTCATTTCTGGAGCATGCTGAGCTGAAGGTCTCAAATGTAACAGTGGGGGACCAGCATCCCCAAAAGCTTTTACGGAGGAAGGAGGAGGCAGAAAAGCTAGATGGCCCAACAGAAATAGGCCAACAGAACCCCCCACCCAAATAATCCACACATCAGGTCATCTCCTGCTTAACTGATGAGCTTCTGGCTTATTACAGCAGAGGTTCAACTGATGGCGGAACTCAAGTGGCCAAACTATAAACAAGGCTCACTTAAAACCAAGAAAGGCAGAGAAAAAGAAGGTTGTTGTTGAAGAAATATGACCTAAAGCTCATTTAAAAGCATTTCCTTCCCTCCCCTCTTCACTTAGAGCACTTTTAAAAGCAGAGGAGCTCTCTGCTTTCCTCTCTGCTCTTCTTAAAGACTCAGCCTGACAACCTCTCAGCCACCAGGCTCTGTGGTCACCCTCGGGGAACAATTGCCCTTGAAATTCCCCTTTTTCCTCCAGAATTATTCTTTCTTCTCCCACTGTCCTGTGAGAGGCTTGAATGACTGGGTTTGGAGGTGGGATGGAGAGTGCAGCAGGGTGGCTTCATGTCACCAACGTAGACAAATATCCCCTGCTTCGGGTGAGCTGGCTATGGGCAGCCAACCATGGGAGGGATGGGTTGGCTCCGGGACACACCTCTGCCGTCATTGCTGGTGTAAAGTACCTGCTCTCCCATCCCACCTTGGCCTCACTCCTCATCTCTGGGCATGGCTGCCTGCCCTACAGGGCTGGTGGTGGCCTCAGCCAGAGGGCAAGCTGTGGGGACTGTGATACCCCCTCCCTGAGGGCTGGGCCACCTCCCAGGTGCTGGTAAACCTCCTTCTCTTTCCTCTCCATCTCCAGGAACTGGTCGGGTTGTGAGCCAGCCAAGCCTGTTCTTCGGGTCCAGCTGTGTTACCTCCCTCTGACCAGTATTTCTGCTCCAGATCAAATAGACATTGCTGGCAAATTAAACCCAGCTTGTCACGGTCTGTAATTTCCATTGCAACCACAAGTATTGGCAGGAACTGCTGGGGCAGGCTGCCTGCTCTGTCCCCAGCCCCTGCTGTGCCACACCACCCGCCCTGAAGAATAAAGGATGTTTCCAGGGGGTGGGCTTGGCCTGCTGGTCTGCAACCCCAGGGACTTGGTCACACAGGGGGTTGTCTTTAATCTGTGTTCCCAGGACAATGGTTGTATCTGAAAGCCTGAAACTCTTCAAGAGCTTGGGGGCTTCATGGTTGCTTCCCCAGAGGTGTGTGCTGTCCCCATGGTCATGGGGTTTGTGTGGCTCCAGGAAATTTGGTTGTAAGCAGTTTAGGTCCCTGAGTAAACAGAGGGGTCACCTTTTGCTCCCTTCCTAATCCAGCTTGCCACAGTGCTACCCACAAAGCAGGAGCACACCTTGGGCAATGACCTCTAGGGCTGCTCGTTTGTGCAGGGCTCTGATACAGCTTCTGTTCCTCCTTCTCCCTTGTAGAGCCTCCCAAGGTGTTCTCAATACGACTCCCCAAGTGTCTGTCCTTCCTCACATCTCCTCTAGTGGCTGATGCTGCTGGCAGGATCTTCATGGCTGTTATGTCTGAAAAGACCAGAAGCTTTCTTGGATCACATCTTGCTCCCTTCACATGCTGGGCCAAGGGGTCCCAAGGTCCAGTCCATTCTCCAACTTTGACTTTTGTCCAAAAATGGAGGATTTCCCAGGCTGGAGGCCACATACAGGCTTCCCTGCTGTTGCTGTATCACGTGAAGCCACCAAACCATTTGGAAGGCAACTGCATCTTCTGGATCCACACCTTCGGATCTGTGGAAATAACTTCTGAGTTAGGAACAGCCATGTTCCTTGAGGTGTCTGACCATGTAGTTCACATTTTACCAGCCCCAAGATGCCAAAATGAGTTCCTTGGCCCGTCATTCCCTTGGGGCTGGGATCCCTGGGATGATGCTTCAGGCAGGTACTGGCTGCAGCAGTCTAAGTCTCCATCCTAAGTCACTGACATGGAGGCTGCTGGGGAAGAACACCTTTAAGAAGGATCTGCTGGTCCATTTTCAAATGTAGAAGGGATTGTCCTACATAGCACAGTGGGAAATCATCTTCCATGCTGGGATGGAGACAGCAGTGTCTCTTCTTTTAGTAACAGGTCTTCCTAGGGGCCAGGGAGAGCTTCCCAGGTGATTTCAGTGGTTACACATAATCTTTTAAAGCCCAGCAGGTGACTGATGATTGAGTAGAATAGGGTACCCTGGAGCAAAACTGAGATGTGGACTTAAATCCCTGTCAGATTGGAATTAGGTGGCAAAAAAGAGCCAGGCTGGCCTCACTCCATAAAAAGTACCAGCATAAAAGAAGTCAGGAGGATGGTATGGATATTACTTGGGATCAGGGGAGACGGCAGGGTGGAGGATGAACTGGTGGGGTACATGGAGAGCTGCAGGCCTGCTCTCACTTTGCTGGTTGAAGTAGCTTGTTCCTGTTCAGTTAGCAGCAGTGACATCTCCTTCCCACCAATATCATAGCCAGGGGAGTGTGACTGCTTTAGAAGGAACACATTTCATCAGGCTGAAAAAGAAATTAAGGCTCCAGGAGCATGTAAAACAAACCAAACCCTGTCGATGTGTCATCTTTCTTGCCAGGCACTGAGCAGCGACCACATTGCCCTAACAAAGCCCAGCACGAAGAATCTGAAACTCAGCTCCTCTCCCCTTGTCAGCACCACTATAAATCACTTTCCGTGTGCTCATCCAGAAGCTGAACTGTTCCTTGCCAAGGCTGTAACCCTGCAGAAAGGAAAATGCAGTGGAGGACCCTCAAATAGGCAACAATCCTGTTTTCTTGTATGCACCTCACGTTGTTGCTACTGTTGCACAGTCTGTTGTCTAAGGTCCATCAGTTGAAAGTGATTTTTGGGGGGAAGAAAGTTCTAACTTGCATCTACAGGAGTTGAATTTGTGTCCAAGGGTGGAAGTTCTCCTCCAGAGAAGAGGCTTGGGAGATGTCAGTAGTGCTCTCTGATGGTCCCATCTAGGTGGACACAGTGTACTTGATGCAAGATAAAGCAGCTGGCCACAGAAAATCTCATGGAGCTGCTGCAGCACATTGAGTGCATCCTAAAATTTTGTCTGCCATTAATAACACTACCCACCATGGCTGCACTTCAAAAAATTCAGATTTGTCAGCTTTTCTTGCATTATTTACTACATCTACATGAGCTGCCAAGGGCTTGGGGAAATTCATCTATGCATGGGAGAGCAGACCAAGCATGGTGTGTGGGTGAGTGAGGTGTGCCCAGTGTGGTGGGTGGCACACAGCTGGCCCTGAAGCAGGGGGTTTCTCGCATTACCTATTACAAGAGCTGTAGATTGAGAAATATACCACAAGAGCTTGGGTTGCCAGCATGAGTTCTTGCTTTCCAGCAAATTGGCCCTGCTAGGGCACCTCATTCTATCCCAGACTTAGCAGAGGTTTAAAATTATAGAATAGTTTGGGTTGGAAAAGACCATTGAGATCATCAAATCCAACCATTTCCCCAGCACTGCCAAGGCCACCCCTAACCCATGTCCCTCAGCACCACATCTCCACAGCTTTGTAACCCCTCCAGGGTTGGGGACTCCACCACTGCCCTGGGCAGCCTGGGCCAGGGTCTGACAAACCCTTTCCAGGAAAAATTTTTTCCCAGGCTCCAATACAAACTTCCCCTGGCACAACTTGAGGCTGTTTCCTCTTGTCCCATCACTTGTTCCTTGGGAGCAGAGCCCAACCCCCCCTGGCTCCAACCTCCTCTCAGGGGGTTGCAGAGAGCCAGAAGGTCTCCCCTCAGCCTCTTCTGCTCCAGGCTGAGCAACCCCAGCTCCCTCAGCTGCTCCTGGTCAGACTTGTGCTCCAAACCCTTCCTCAGCTCTGTTGCCCTTCTCTGGACATGCTCCAGCCCCTCAATGTCCTTCTGGGTGTGAGGGCCACTTGATGTCCTGCCACCCTGCAGGAAGAAAGACCTGAGGAGCACACTGCTGAATGGGGGACCCAGGTCTTTTGGTTCAAAGCACATTAGAGGCTGTCCCATCCCCTGTCCTGCTTTGGCCAGCCAGGACACATGGTCAGATCCCACCGAGGACCCACATCCCCCTTGGACAGTGACTTCCAGCCCACAGGGGTGTTTAGCAGAAGCCCTGCATCCCTTTTTTACTCACTACTGCTTCCTCTTGTAGGGGTTGTTAACTGCATCAGCACAGGATATGGCATCAGGCAAGGCTATTTCTGCCCATCCTGCTCATTCCCAGGCAGGGTGCAAGCTTGTCACGGGGCATTGTGCCTCCCCCCTGGGGCTTTTCACTGGAAGGAGACAAATTTGTCCATAAAAGCCTGAAGTTAAAAGCCAAAACATTTGCTGCCTGGAGGTGGTTGTTACAACAAAGCCAGCGTCACCAGCCCCGCAGAATAAACTGAAAAGACAGAGCCATGAGTGAACAGAGCAGCAGGCATTGACTGAAAATGAGCTCAGAGGCATGCTTGGCTTCTTTGGAGAATAGAAGAGCAGAGGAGCTGTTTTCCTTGCTTGAGCTTTTTGAGCAGTGAAGTTGAAGCTCTCCATTGCTTGTGACTGAGTGGTGGAGAAAAGGGCCCAGCTCACGTGGTTTTCCCCCAGTTCCCCTCCCCTGGGGCAAGAGGATTCTCTGCTTTGCATCCTGACCCCAAATTTAGCAAATCAGGGGATGGGAGTGGTAAAAGAAATTGGGGGGAGAAATGGGATGCTAGTTTTTGGCCCCCGGTGACCACCCACCTGTCCCCTGCAAGCAATGCTCCCAGAGAGCAGGGTTAGGAAATGGGGAAGCTGACAGCCAAAAATAGGTGGGCTTTGTTTTTGTTTTGTTTTATTGTTTGTTTGGTTTGAGGTTTTTTGTTTTTGTTTTTTTTTTTCTTTTTTGATTATTTTTTGTTTTTAATCTTAGAAATGCTCATTTTTGCACCCTGCCTTCAAGCCTACGGATTGGCTCGGGGGAGGTGGGAGGATGGGAGTGCTGTGGCAGTCTCTCCCATGGGTGTCAGGCACCCTCTCGTGGCTGGTGGCAGGGCACAGATATAGGGGGGTGTCCACGGAGCAGGGCTTCAGCTCCTTGGCATCCTACCACAGGTGTCTGTAGGGACCCACCAGCCCTCCCATGGGAATATTATTAAGGGAGCTGGGATTTGATTTCTCCAGGCTCACGACACCTCTGGGCAGGCTCCACTGTTTCCCAAGAGTTCCTCCTGCTTTTCTCTCCCAGGTTTTACGCTGAGAAAAGCATTAATTTTGACAAAGTACTTCAAGCTGTCCTTCCTCTGGTGGGATAAACCTGCTCTTCTCATGACACTTTTCTTCCCTATGAGATGCCTGCAAGATAAATCAGGGCTTTGCATAAACAAAGCCCCAGAGAGCTATCGAAAAAACCCCAACAACAACAACAAAAAAACCCACACCACAGCTCTCAGGAGTTTCACAAATTCTGATGTTTCCATGAGAGAAAAGAAAAAGGTTTTTTTGTTTGTTTTGTTTTATTTCCCTTTGTAACCCCTTACCCTAAGGAGGAGTTTTTCTATCTCACCACTCAATTTCCCTCCTCTGACCTCCCCAGGCAGCCAAATCTTGGTGCTTCCCTTTCCTCTCGCCCCTTCAGGGGGACTCAAATTCAAACCCCGGTTGCTTTCCCTGCAGGAATGCTGCCGTGCCGGGCCCAGAGGAGAGCTGCTGCAGGGGGGAGTGGTAGCTTGGGGTGCTGGGTGTCCCTCATGGGTGTCTGAACCCACCACAGTGCTCCCTGTCGCCAAACCGGTGGGGTTGGGCTGAACCTCTGGCTCCCACCTGCTCCACAGCACTGGTTTCCTGCGACTTTAAAGTTCCCTCGGCGCACAAAGCAAAAGAGGGAGGAGAAAAGGTTTCATCATCGCTCCCAAGAGCAGACTTATAAAAACTTTGTGCTCACGCTGCCTGCCTCACTCGCTGGCTTGGAGGGTTTTCGGCGCCGGACTGTGTGGACTGCTGGGTGGTGGGACAAGCCAAGAGGGACAGGAGCCCACGCGCAGCCCCAGATCTTTGGGGCTCCTTGAGGAAACTTCCACCATGGGAGTTCACCCTGAAAGTAGCAAATCCCCAGTCGATGTCCCCAGAAGCTCCAGCACCTGCTCTCGGAGGATCTTCTGCAACATCAAGGTAAGCAGTGGCGCCTGGGAGGGATGTGGGGATGGCGGGGAGGGAGGAGGATTTTTGGGTAGAGATCAACCCCACCACTCCCCATGGCCCTGGCCCGAGCCCCTCGAAAAAACATTTGCCAAGATGCAAAATTTCAAACTCAGCTTCTGCACGATGTCGCTGAGACCTGTCCCACTCAGCACCCAGAAAGGTCTGTATGGGTTTTGGAATTATGTCCTCCCCGTGCGTGTGGGGTGTCACTGCCCATAGAAGTGGGCAGCTCTCTGTGGGTTGAGGAGCTCAGCCCCCAGTGTCTGGTACATGGCGTGCTGCTGTTTAGGGAATGATTAACCACATCCTGGTGCCAAAAGAAAACACTGCTCGAGAATAAGAATGCTGGCTTGGTTTAAAAACCCCGGGAGAGCAGCAACATTTGGAGTGATAGGGGCGAAACCTCTGTGGGTTGAAGTGGGTTTGGTGGTGGCGGCTGCCCGGTTACTCACCTGCCCTTATTAGCAAGGTAAGAGCCATCAGCTTAAAGCTGCCCCCTGCCCGAACTTTGGGCTCTTGAGCTCAGTGCATGAGAAAACCACCCTGGCCACCTTTTAAACCCTGCTAACCACCCAGTTTTTACACTTGCACCTTTTCTCCCCCCCACCCCCCTCCCCACCCCTCTTGAACAGTTTAGGCCCATTTTTGGATTGGCACCAAGGCTGCTGCTCCTGTCCCCAGGGCATCTGCCTGCCTTCGCCAGGATTCCTCTAGGTGTGTGGGGGAATTTTTGTGCTTCTCTTGGCAGCACCTCCTCATGTCAGCAGCCGGAGGTGCAGTTTTTGGGGAACGATGGCTCCCACGGGCAGAACAGCTTTGCTTGTGTGGGATGGGAAACAGCTGGCAGGGACCCCCTTGTGCTGCTGCTGCCAATCATTCCCGGCGCCAGGGTGAGATTTCCCACTCATTATTAAATTTGTGCATGGTTTGGGGATGATAACAGCCCCACAAGGAAAGATTTGTCAGCTCTTCCTGGCTCAGCATGGTTTTGGGAGTGTGCAGTCATGGTTAGTGTGTTGTGGTCCAGGATGGGTTGCTCAGCTGGCACAGAGGACACCGCTGTCCTCTCCTCTTTGCACTGTGCTTGCTTGGAGTTTGTGTCTGAGCAGTAAACGTGGGCCCCAGCACTTCTGTTGGGATGCCATGGAGATGCTGTGGGCTACCGTGGGGCTGTTCCCAACAGGATGCTCCTCTGAGCACAGTGGGGTGTGCAGCAAGGGTTAGCGAGTGACTGCCACGGCTGGGGACATCATCTCAGTTAATGTCTTTGAGTCCAGTGTCCCCTGAAGGTCCTCATTGCCTGGGCTGGGCTATTCCAGCAGGTGACCTGATGTCCCGTTCTGGCTGCAAGCTCCAGGAAGAAGAGATTGAGAGATTACCCTGAGTAATTTAGGGCTGTTCCTGGGTTAGCCTGACATGTCTCTGGAGGGGCCACATGTATCTACTGCCTCCTCCTCTGGCAGAGATGTGAAAGATGGCCCTAATCCCCTCCAGGCTGCTCCAGGGATGACTGTGGCTCAGCATGAGCGGTCACCCCAAACCAGAGCCCTTCTTCCAGCTAGTGTTCTCCCCTGGAACTCCACATACAAAAATATCCTGGAACAGAAAAAAACCTTGCCAGACTCAATACTTTCTTCAGGATGGCAAACTTATATTGATTTATTTATTAAAAAAAAAAAAAAAACACAAACCCAAATACTGTTAATCCATTTCTGCAGATACAGGAGTCAGGCTGGGTGCTCAGCACCCTGCACACCCCAGGTGGCTTGGACAGAGGCTTCCTCCAGGACCTCCTAGGGGACATTTGGCCCAGTGATATGGGTGTGTCACTTTCCTGGTGGCAGGAGCTCTGCCTGCACCGAGCTCTTTGGGCTAGATAAAAATGTGCTTGCTGACAGCATGCCATGTACCAGATGTGTGAGATGTACCATTGGGAGTCAAGACATCCATCCCTTAGGAGAAAATTCCTTGCTTTTAAGAGCAGATGTGTATAAATTGAGAAGCAGTGACAGCCCCCACCCTTTCCTGACCTGTTCACTCTTCCTGTGCTTGTGTTAAAAATATCTATACATTTAAAAAAAAAAAAAAAAAAAAGACCTGCTGTAGGAAAGCAGGATCCCATGTGCAGTTGTTAATCCTCTCAGCCAACCCCCAGATTGGTTGAAAAATCAAAATGTTGCAGCTGATATTTCTATCTTGGGAAATGTGTTACAAATGGGTTGTCAGAGGGAAAGGTGTACAGTAAGCATCATGGTTTCCAAGGCTTTATAGCTTTTGTTTGTACCAGAAGCCCTTGGTGCTGTGAAGAGTGTGTTACATGAAGTTTTCAGCCAGCACCTAACAGTGTTGGAAGCTGCTGGCATCATCCCACACAGGGAAAGGTGCTATAGGAGGGGTTTCAGTTACTGAAACACAGTGTCCTCATAGGACCAATGATACTTTCTGTCCAGGATATTTCCAGTGCAACCACGTCTCCTCATTGGAGCAGGTTCCAAGTCCCAACAATGAAATTGGGATTTACTTATTAAGACTCAGGTGCCAGGATTTTTCAGAGTGCTTTTTTCAGGCCTGAGGCCAAAAATAACACATTATTTTTTCCATGCAAACCATCTTTCTCCTGCATGTTCTCTGCAGCCCGGAGCTGCTACCTCCCCACATCAGTTCCCACCTTTCTCAGGTGGGTTATTGGCCCTGACCCCATTACGTTACTGTTATGATGTTTTATATATATATATATATATATATTACTTATGTTTAGAGATGGCACTCCATCTTGGGGATTAGCATATTAGCATCAGGGGAGGGAAAGTCCTGGCGAAAAGCATCAGGTTCAGTGGTCCTGCTGAGACTTAAAGGATGGGATGGGGCTGGCTGGCTGGTGTGAAGCCACAGCTGGGGAAGCAGAAGTGTTGGAGCTGGAGCAGGTGGCCCTGGGAGGCAGTGCCCCACGGTTGTGACCAGTGGCTCCTAACTCTGCTCTGGCACAGCAGATTTTTACAGCTGATCTCTGTACCTGGCATTGATGTGGTTGGTGACAGTTCCTTGTTGCAGCCGTGGGAGCAGCTCCTGCTTTTACGTGGGTATTGAGGGCTGTGGCCAGTGCTGCTATGACACCCAAAAGCACCAAGGTGCTTTCCACCCTGATATTTGATGTCACTGCCTGGCTCAGCTGGCAGAGTCTTTGCACCCTGTCTCACAGTTGGAATAAACCTTGTTTTGGAGTGCCCTCTCGGATGTGGTAGGGTCACTTGAACCCCTCCAGAAGTTGGCTGGTTGTCTTGAATCGCTTTGGTAAGAGCAAAGAGAATGCAAAAGGGCTACAGTCTTTGGGGCTTGAGAGGCTGCTGCTGAGCACTGTCTCCTGAAAGGCATTAGAGCATCTTGGTAGTCACACGAGGGTGGTGGAGGTGGGTGAGGCAAGGACAACCCTTGCTTTGAAGTTCACCAGAGCTTCCATGGTTGTGCTTTTGGGGGGGTTCAGTTGTGCTGCTTGGCAAAAAAAAAGAATCATTTCAGTGGAGTTATCTCTTTTGTGATACTTCAATTGATAGTGAATTGTTGTTCAGGCTCCCCAGAAACACGACAGAGAGATGAGCTTTATAAATATCTTCTTCCTTAGCTGAGGTGGAGGTAGGAGGGGGCTTTCACCTTGTGGGCTACCTGGCATGGAAGAGGAGGACAGCAGGGAATTATTGTCACTTATACGTCAGCTGGGGGAGATTTGAAAGCCTTTGGGGTAGATTTAAATCGAGTGTCATAACTGGGGGGGTGGCATGAAGTGTGAAGAAGAGGGGACAGCAGGCTCAGGAGGAGACTGTGGGCTCAGAGTGTGATAAGGCTTTAACATCCCAGGGTAAAGATGCTGAAGGCATGTGAGGCACGATGACCAGGAGTTGGGGACCTCTTCCTGGGGAGTCTGCATGCCTTTTGCAGGACAAACAGCAGCCTTACCTTGGGGTCTGAGGTCCCAACAGCATCAAGGCAAGTCTTTTGTCCACTCCTGGAAAAGGACTAAAGGAATTTGCTGAGGGGAGTGTATTTCAGAAGCCTGGAGATGTACCGGTTGTGCTCTCATATCCTGTCGGAAAAGATTAAGAATTGTTTTCTTATTTGTTAGCAAGAAAAAGAGATACATCAAATTGTTGGCCTAAAGACAGTATGGCTGTAGGTTTGGAGAAGGAAGCACCAAGAGGAGGCAGTGTTGATTAGGACCATTGGTTCAAGCAGGAAAATCAAGGGACATTCCAATAATTGGGCACAGTGGAAGGAGAGGTGGGGAGCTGGGTGAGCATTTGTAGTAAAGAAGAGAGCAGAGTCCTCAGGAAAAGTGAGGTGGGGCGAAGGACCAGCTGTGAGTGGGTTCTTCCAACATTCATCGTGATGGTGCTGACATCAGAAAGAAAAGACTGGGTTTGGCTGGATCTAGCACTGAGTTTGTGTCTGGTTTTGGTGGGATCAGGTGTGAGGAGGGAAAAACCACCTGGCCTTCACCACCAGCAGGATAAGGAACAAGATGGGGAAGAGCCAGATGGTAAAGCAGGTCAGAAAGCTTAATCAAGGTCTGGGAGACATGAAACAAGGTAATTTTATGAGGGGTGAGGTGGTTCAGTGCCCAAACACAACAAACAAGGAGTGGTCAGCCTAGATAAGATTATCACAAAATGGGAGGGTTGCTGATAGGGAGCGCAAGGCATGGCCAAGGCTGTGGGTGTGCAAGGAGAGAGTTTACACATGCTTGTGGGTAAGGGAAAAAGGAAGCCAAGCTGATTTCCTACCTCTTGTTTTCCTGATTTCCTACCTTCAAGGAAATCACAATGGGCTCCTGACATACCTGGGTCTGGATGCCAGAGGATGCCTGGCTGCTCAATCCCCCTGCATTTGTATGTTGCAGAGGGGCAGCAATCCTTCCCAACCCAAGTTCTCCTTCCCTGCACACCTGGATGCTAAGGCAGGGATGTGTTTCCCTGGAGCACTCTCTCAGTGGTTGCTGAGAGAAGGCTTGCAGGGAGCTTGTGAGGGTGTGGGGATACAGGGGGAGGGAGATCCCATGGGAACATTAATTGCAGAAAGAGCAAACATTGTCTTTGCACGTGACAACTGGGGACTGTAAAGCATGGATTACTTGGCAATAGACAAGGCAGCATTGCAGTTAACAATCTGTTAACTATCTGGCTCTGGTTTCCTCACCCTTGTCTTCTTTCCAGGTGCAGTGTGCAGCTGGGTGCAATCTGGACCATTTTACCATGCTTGTAAATAATTTATTCCTTGTATGTACCCTGAATCTACACTCTTTCAGCTTAAAACCACCACCCCTTGTCTTACCACTACAGGCCCTGCTAAAATGTCTGTCCCAATCTTTCTTATATTCCCCCCCTCTAAGTATTGAAGGGTCTCAATAAGGTCTCTCTGGAGCCTTCGCTTCTCCAGGAGTGCACCAGCCACTGTGGACATGCCTGGAATCCCATGGAAAGTGTTGTCCAACCCATTGAGGGCCCAGACCCCTCTCTTCCCTGAAACAGCTGGTTTGTTCACCAAGCATTGCCCTGAGAGGGGGGCAGAGCCCACCAAACCTGGGTGAAGGGAGCAGTGTGCCCAGGAGGGACCTTCCCCTGGGTGTTGGCTTCCCTTTTAAATGAAATTCATCTTACAAAGGAGGCAAATGTTTGTATAAACAGCCTGGAGTCAGGAGGGCTCAGGCACTTCTGGAGGAAATGTGGGAATGACTAAGACAGGATTTTGTTCCTGTGGGTGCATGCCTTTGGCCTCTCCACACTGCTCCCTTTCTGCCCATGGTTGCTGCTTGCCTCCAGCTCCAAAAATACACCAGGCTCTGATAGGAGCCTCTGCTTTGGAGGGTCAGTACTGTGCATTCCTAGGAGTGTCACTGACTCCTTAACCTCCCACCATGTCTTCACTACCATTGGGCCTGCTTTGAGCCATCAAAAATACCCCTTCAGATTAGTTTGGTTTTTCTGCAAAACTTCCTTGTTGGTTAAGTGCTGTGGAAGATGGATTAGATGGCTTGGTGGGTGGCTGGGGCCAGCACAACACATCTGGTGCTCTCTGCATCTGGGAGGGACTGAGTTGGTGCTGGTTTCCATGGACCGACAGGTTACAGGTGGTCAGCATGAACATGTAGGGGAGAGAGGAACAGGGACACAAACCCGTGAGGACCTGCAAGGGGACACTGGGAGAATGGTGCCCTTCATCACCTCCAGGCTCAGATCATCTTCCCAGCCAGGGCATCTTGGCTGGTGCCAAGGGCAGGTGGTGCAAGGGGTCCTTTGGGAAGCCCTCCAAGTGAGTCTCTCCCCCAGCTATTTGCATCAAGAGCCTTCAAGGTTCAGAACATCATTATTTTAGGAAAAGTCCTAAGGCACATCTCTTACCTCTAGGCAGGCGAAATGCATCTGGAAAAGCCAAGCTTCAGCTGCACAAGGCCTGGAGTAAAGGCTGTTTTGCTTTGCTCCCTCTCTCCAGGGTGGCAGCTTCTTCCCCATCATTAAAAAAAAAAAAATCTCTGCCCTTCCCCTCCCATGCATCTGTGCATCCGAGGGCTGAGGCTGCTGTGCAGGATTGAGTCCCCTGGGCATCCCTCCTGCTTTTCCTGCTAACCCTGCTCTCTGGGGTAGAATTGGAAGGACCCCAAAGTCTTTCTCTCTCCTCATTGAGCTGTATGTCTCTCACCTTGCCTTCCCTCATGGCAGACAGCCCCAGCTTGCTTCTAGGCATCTCAGGGGCCACAGCCCCATTTTGTCCATCTTCAGGTTATCACCAATGCTTGAATCTGTCTTGGGCCACCTTCTGCCAGCTCTGCCTTCTCCTGCCTGGTTCCCTGACCACAGCTGGTCCTCTTCATCTCCAGGCCTCCATCCTCTCATGAAAAACACCCAGCGCTCATTCCCTATGGTCCTTCCATGTCTTTTCCTTCACCCCATGCCCCACCAACCCCAGGGTTTCAAGGAGTCAGTCTCCCTCTTCTCTTCTTCCCTCCTGGCCAGCATCCTCTCTCTCCCCAGCACTTCTCATCTCCTTGTCTGCCCTGCGAATAGGCTGACATTTGCTGTGCTAACTTCAGCCTTGGTGATCCACCCTCTCTCCTCCTCATTGGTAAACAGCTTGGCCTCTCCTAGCACCAGCAGAGCTCTCTCTCCAGCTGCTCCACGTTTTAGGCCATCCCAGCCTTCCACTGTTTAGCCAGCACTTCCTCACTCAAATTACTTCAATGGGATCTGGCCAGAGCCCCAGGAACCAAAATTAATGTTCTCTGGCAACAAGATCCCCTCATTGGTTCTCATCCTTGTGGGTGTCACCTCTCTGCTCTAGAGCAGCCCAGCTGGATTAATTATGGGGTGATACCAGGTCAGGAGTGGGGAAGGTGAAGGATCTGGCTGTCACCCACAGGAATGTGTGCTAGGGTGGGTTTATGAATGTAGGAGTTGATAGCTGCAGGGGGAAGAGGTCATTTTGCTTCAAGAGTTTACTTTCAGATGTTTCACTTCCACTTTATCCCTGTCTGGGAGGGTTTCCAACATTACACCCCACGTCATTGATCTGTGGTGTTCTGTCAGGGCAAAGTCCCAGCCTGGGACTTCGTCCTCTCCTGCTTAGCTGCCATGGTGGCAGCTGTCTGCCTGACATTGGCTTGTCTGCTGCCACCCCTTCAAGATATGCCTGGGGAGTTCATGATGTCCCTATGACCCTTCTGCCCAATTTTTTTTTTTTGCCTTGCCCTTTCTTTTCTGTGGTCTCCATGTTGTCTCCTGCCTGCCCTCGCACTTCCAGGGCTCCATGTTCTTCTTCCCATTCATCTCGGTTCTCTTCTCTCTCTCACTGTCTATCAACATCTCTCTTGCTTTTGGATGCCAAGCTCTTTCTTCTGGATGGTGCTAGGCTCCCTCACAGGAGAAGCCTCCCAAGAAGCCACCTTCTCGTGCAAATTCTCCTGCACTTGCTGAACCTGGGCCTGTGTCCACCTCTGCCACCCAAAAAGCCACTCCCACCCACTTGCAGCATTTACATCCACCATGTCAAGTGGACAAATTTTGTTGTTTTGCTTTTTGTTTTGGGGTATTTTTGCTTTTGTTTGTTTGGGTTTTTTTGTTTGTTTGAGGTTTTTTGGTTTTGTTTGTTTGTTTATTTTTCCAGAGAATGGGTCAGGGCTTCTGGGCACTGCCACCATTTCATACAGTTACCAGTACCAAGTATCGTTGCTCTCCTAGCCAAGGACATAAGGAATTTGTCAGCCCTGCAGTACCTTTGATCCCCTATTCATCATCTTGGGCTTCCCACCATTATCTTTGTGGGAC
The DNA here is from genome assembly GCF_036169615.1 of Heliangelus exortis. Taxonomy (NCBI): domain Eukaryota; kingdom Metazoa; phylum Chordata; class Aves; order Apodiformes; family Trochilidae; genus Heliangelus; species Heliangelus exortis. The sequence goes on from NC_092430.1 coordinate 10,574,417, forward strand.
ACGCTTCCGGTATTCAGCAAATATTTGATTTCCTGCAAATTTAAATAATAAAAAAGACCTTTTCCCTTTCCACACACACCCCTCCCTCCAGCCCACACCCCCCTTCCCCAATTATTTTTAAATACTCTTGGCAATATGTGGACACATTCCATTCCAAGAAAAATAGAGGAAAATGATTCTGACTAAATATAGATCAAAAGACACTTTTGAGTTGCCTCTTGTGTCCCCGGCCCAGAGCACTTCCCTCTCCCAGACCACCCATGCTCTTTCCACCAGACTTCTGCCCTGCCCCATAAACTCTCTGTATGCTGCTCTCTGCCTCCCTTTGCTTAGGGTTCTGGCTCATCTCTCAGCCTGGACCAAAGGAAAAAAATGCCGTTTTTAGAATTCTACAAAAGCTTTCCAGCCGTGAGACTATGTTGTGCGTTTCCCTCTGGGGCTTTTAAAGACCTTTTTTTAACTTTTTTCTTGCAACACCCCTTGGAGCAGGTTCTGTTCATTGGCTTCACAGCTGAGGAAATTCAAGGGGCTGACTGGAAATACTGGATCTCAGGTAGTCCAAAGCAGCACAGCTCAATTTCAGCTGCCACACGGCAGCTCCAGAGTTGACTCTAACATGGCCTCAGGAGCACCTACTGAGTCTCTGCAAAGTCTGTCTCGTTGCTTTATCTTTATATGGCTGCCAATGCAACAGGTCACAAAATCACAGACTGGTTTGAATTCGAAGGGACCTTAAAGACCATCTAATTCCAACACCCCTGTCATGGGCACAGACATTTCCAACTAAACCAGGTTTAGTTGCTCCAAGCCCCATCCAACCTGGCCTTGAACACTGAACTGGGAGGAAGCAACCACAGCTTCTCTGGACAACCTGTTCCTGGGTCCTCTTTGGGCTGGACAGTTGCTCTTGAGGGTTGCATGTGGGCTGCTGCTATGCAAATAGTAATTAGTAAAGCAGAGAAAAGACAGCAGGGCACTAACTGGGATGGAATTGTTGGTTTTGGTTTTTTTTTGCCTGCAGGTGTTTGTGCTGTGCCACGGGCTTCTGCAGCTCTCCCAGCTCCTCTACAGTGCCAACTTCAAGAGCAGCCTCACCACCATTGAGAAGCGCTTTGGGCTCTCCAGCCTCTCTTCAGGTTTCATCTCTAGCTTGCATGAGGTAAATGGGTGAGATGCTTGTGTGGGAGCCCCAAGAAGTGGCCAGAACACAGGGAGGACCTTCCAGAATAGAGTCTCAGGGTCTCAAGTGCTTCCTTGGCCATACCTGTATGTGCTGGATGAAGCATCTGTGGCTGGACACTTGGACACTTCAGCAGACCTTGCTCCTGCTGTACTACATGCTGGGAGGTTGAATGTAGGGTTATGTAATGAGGATGTGTCCTTGGAGAGGGCAGCAGCAAAAAATAGGTTACTTCAGAGGAGACCCCTCTGGGATGCCATGCATCTCCAGCAGAGACATGACTGGGAGACAGGAAACATTCTTACAGATTTTGCAAAGAAGAACATTTTATTAAGAGTAGTATCCACAAACAACAGCTCTGTGAGTGTGTTCCAGTGTAGGTGTCTGTTTTCATGAATTTCTCATTGGCATTAGGAGTGATACCGGACTGAGACATTCCAAGTTTTCTTTAAAAGGAGATCCTGGCCAACAGTCACTCCAAGATCTAGCCCTTTTCTCCAGTGCTCCCAACTCCTGATGGCCCTGTGGCAAAGGGCTGACTTTCACTGGCATCATATTGCTGAGCTGGCTGTGGCTTTTCTCATTACCATTTTCTAATCACTTCACTGGACTGTTTTGAAGGTCGCATTGTCATGAGTTGTGTCATTTCTAGTAGCTCTTCAAGGCCAATCAGGAAAAGACCTGCTGGCAGTGGCTTTCTCTTGATGGCACAAAGAAGTCCTTGGTGGCAGCCCACCTTGCATACAGCTGGTCTTCTGGTGTGGGATCCACCACCAAAATACTGGGCACTGGGAATCCTCCGAGGTCCCTGGGGAAGGAGATGCCCAAGTCTTATCACAACCAGCACATTCATCTGGGGTTAAAAGGAATGATTCAAAGACAACTGAGACCAGTGAAGGAAACCTAGCGTGTAGGGTTGTAGCATTGCTCATCTTGAATTGGCATCATTAAAGCCCTGCGCACTATCCCATCACTCACTGGAGAGACACGTCTGCCACCTGTGTGCTCACCTGCTAGAGAAATTATACTTATGAGCCTTACTGCCTGGAAAAGTAATACCAAAGCAATCATTGGGTCTGTTACTACAAGAATGTAAGGGGAAAGGGTTAGAACAGGACAAATGTCATCCTGCTCAAGAATAACAATTTGCCATCACCAGATACATCTTCATTTCTCTGTTTTATGAGAGATGTTCCTGTGCTTTGCTTGAGCTCTGTGGGAGCTGCTCTGCCTGCCCAGGACCACAGTCTTTTCTCCTTGACGGCTGCAGCAATTCTAAGCAAAAAACCACAGAGAAAAACAAGGGAGGCCGTGTAAACATAAATAAAGAAGTATTTTTAAACATACATTGCAAGGTTAAGACAACGTTTTGTTTCTCCCAGGCTGACAAAACCCATTTAATGGTACTTCTATGGTTTCCATCCACTCTCCTGAGCAAGCTGCATGCTTTCATATCTTTTTAGCTTGAACTTATCTGCCCTTGCAAATGTCCCAGAGTCACAAACATTTGCAATGAGTTGGACTTAGCAACAACATTCTCCCCGTTTTGCTGTGCCCTTCCTAGATTGGCAATGTGGTCCTCATCATCTTCGTCAGCTACTTCGGCAGCCGAATTCACCGCCCGCGGGTGATTGGTGCAGGGGGGCTGCTGCTGGCCCTGGGAGCCTTCCTGGTCACCCTGCCCCACTTCTTATCTGACCCCTATGAATACACCAGGCTGAGTGCCGGTAAGTGCCTCCACCCTTAGTGCCAGAAGCACTCCCACCCCAAAACCATCTCCAGTTGCTCTGGGTTGGGTTACCCCTGCCTTCCCTAAATGAGGGGTAGTATCCAGAAATTTAAATTAAGGCCAGGTCGGATGGGGCCTTGGGCAACCTGGTCTGATGGGAGGTGTCCCTGTCCATGCAGGGGTGTTGATGATCTTTAAGATCCCTTCCAAACCCAACCCTTCCATGACTCTATGAAATGTTGTGTTTGGAGGGAAAGACCTAAAACAAAGATTTGCTATTTTAAGCCTGACTTCGGGCTTCACTATAGGCAAAACTGTAGTTTCACCATCCCTTCTGGATGCAACAGTTGCATATGGCATCCATGTCCCCTCTGCCTCTTCTGGGCATGACCTTTCAGCCATGGATTCTGGTGCCGAGTGCCATGGCCATGGTGAAGTGTCTGAACTCCCAAAGGCTTTGGAGCAAGCAGTCCATGTTTCCGCTTCAGCAGCCAGGATCTCTACTTCCTGCGCTGCCACGATATCTCACCCTCCCACCCACACACAAGGAAATTGCTGCAGGTCTGGGACCCCTGCAATATCCAGTGCACATGGATGTGCCACCCCGTGAATATTTGTAAGGAGGCTTCATGGTCAGTGAGAGAGAATATCCTTCCACATGGATGGAAACATACTTGAAAACTAACTGTCTAGCTACCTTAATATCTCGTATTCTAGGAGGGTCAACAAGGCCAGGTGTTGGGTCCTGCACTTCGGCCACAACAACCTCAGGCAATCCTCCAGGCCTGGGGCAGAGTGGCTGGAAAGCTGTCAGGCAGAAAATGACTTGGAGGTGCTGGTGGCTGAATATGAACCAGCAGTGCTCCCAGGTGGCCAAAAAGGTCACCAGCATCCTGGCTTGTATCAGCTCTAGGGTGCTCAGCAGGACCAGGACAGGGATTGTCCCCCTGGGCTGGGCATGGATGAGGCCACACCTTGAATTCTAGGGTCAGTTCTGGGCCCCTCAGGACCAGGACACTTAGGGGCTGGAGTGTGTCCAGAGAAGGGAAATGGAACACAATGGAAGGGTCTGGAGCACAAGTCTGACCAGGAGCAGCTGAGGGACCTGTGGCTAATAAGAAGGCTTCAAAGCACGGTCTGGATGTGTGTGGAAAGCTCTGCACCTCTACTCCTGGAGAGGCTTTGAGCCCTGTGCATGTCATGTTAGCCCAATCCTCTGGGCTCAGGGGGCCTTGGCTGGGCCATGGTGGCCTTAGGCTTGCTCCCTCAGTTAGGGCCTGACTGTGCCACAGTGTGTCAGGGAGCAAACCCCCAGACAGAGGGACAGCAAGGACAGAGCCACTATCAAGTGCCTTGACAGTCTCAGTGCCCTCCACAGGGTTAGAGATCCTCTGGCTGTGCTCTTCCGTATCAGCTCTGGTAAATCTTCCAACAACTCCGCTGATCTGCAAGCCCAGATCCCTTGAAATGTTATTAAAACTGATGGCCCAGCATGGGCACAGGACATGCCAGCTCTCAGGCAGGACTGGGAAGCCCAATGGTCTGCTGGCTCAAAGCTGCCTCTCTGATACTCAGCCTCGAAGAGCTCTGGAGTTTTTGAGCTTCAGAGGCCAAGTTTTCTGACAGTTTAAGCTTACACATCAGATTATGAACCGGTCAGGATTTGGGACAGGGGCTGCTCTTACTGTGAAGGAAGCAGTTTGGTATCATCCTGCTCCTCTGCTCAGAGCCATCTGTGGCCTGGCTCTTCCAGTCCATGAAGCTCTTCCAGTTCACATGGCAATCTTGAGCAGAGTGAAGACCTCCCCAGGTCCAGATGGTGTAAAGAATTAAGAAAGAGGAGTAAAAAGAAGTAAGAAAAGGAGGCTCCTTCTATCTGGCAACACAACCCTTTTGACAATGCTGTTTTGAATGGATTTTCGTGGTGACCTGCTATTAGGAATGTGCTGCCACACCACCCCAGTGAGGACCCCATATCACCTGACAGAAATTTTGGGGTTTGTTTTGTGTCTTTTTGCTCAGAAATGTAGAAAATCCACAGTGGTTACATTGTGTAGAAAGCTCACAGTTAGTAGGATAATGAGAAAGATGTGGTAGAATGTTGATCCAATTACAAATAATAAAAATACAGAAAAAAAGTAAAAGCCAGGTGGGAAGAGGTACCATGGAAAGACCAGGGCTTCCTCTCTTTGCTGCTTACCACCTTCAGTTTGCATGAAAATGTTTTTCTTTCCATCAGTGAGTAGTTAGACTTTTCCACTGGCTTTCACACCATCTCCAAAGGTTTCTGTTGGCTGGGTCCAGTCTTGCTGCAGCTTTTTCTCCTCTTCTGACAGTTCAAAAGGATCTTTCCAATCTGCAGGATTGGCGCTTTGCTTCCTTCTTCTCTGCTCAGCCTGTCTTGAAAAGTTTGATAAAATCCCACCCTAGCTGTTTGCTGCAGTGCCGTATCCCAAAGGACAGAAAAGATAAGGAGAGTTACTAAATAGAATGAGCAATCCATCTGCAACCTGACCATGTGTGCCTCCCTGCAAATGTGGGATATTCACAGTATTTAGGGGTAGAGGAGGAAGGACACATGCCTGGTGTTGTAACATTCATTCTTCTCTCTTTCAGGCAACAAGAGCCATGCCCAGGCTGACCTCTGCTATGCAGAGAACAAATCTGTTTGCCCAGACACCACCCAGGACCCCCAGAGGGAGGCCAGCAGCATATGGGCCATGATGGTGATCGCTCAGCTGCTGGCTGGAATCGGGACGGTACCCATCCAGCCCTTTGGCATCTCCTATGTAGATGACTTTGCAGAAGCAAACAACTCCCCCCTGTATGTTGGTAAGTGGGACTGTTGCAGCAGGTTGTGTTGTTTCCTCCAGACTTTAGAGGTTCCCACCTGTTAAGAGGTGTTCATGTGGAGGGGAACCTGTGGAGATGGGTTGAGCAGCCTATAGGACTGATATTTTATCTCCTTTTCACACTGTAACATCATTCCTGCCTCAAGTGGGAAGACAGAAGTGAATCATCTGTGATGGATCTGCTGTTCCCCACTCACGCTGGCTCCGTCTGCTTCTGTATTTTCAGCCATCCTCTTTGCCATCGCTCTGTTTGGCCCTGCTTTTGGATACCTGCTGGGATCTGTGGTGCTGCGGCTCTTTGTGGATATCGGAAGAGTTGACATCAGTGAGTACTTCTCAAGTAGTGATGGTCCTCCTAAAAGCATTCTGTGGGTCAGAAGGTCACTCTGAGATGACTGGTAGCAGAAGCCACCCATCCCATGATCCGCAGAACCTGCTTCTCTGGAAAGATCTGACCTGCAATACAATCTCTAGTGCACTTCTCCACTCCATCTGCCTCTGAAGAAGGTTACAGATGGTTTGGAAACCACCACTGATGCAGAGCTCCGGGGACATTCTGATGTCCTATTCATTGTGCTTCACTGGTGGTCGTTGCTGGGGTCTGTCCACTGCCACCATGCCAAGGAAGTAACACTCTACCCCAGTGGTGGAGAGGACCATCCTGGGATGGAGAACACAACCATTGCCCTACAGGTGCTTCAATCTGCCCATTCTCCTCCCCACTGCTTTTCACCACCATCTTCAAAGAGAAGGACCAAGCCAACACCACCACAGGGCTTATTGACTTTATCCCCAGTATCTGTGCTTATTATTTCTGGTAACTTAATCACTAAAGAATTCTTCCCAGCTCCATCCCTAATGTGGCTTTTCCTGTGTTTCCTCAGAGAGAGCAGATCTCTCCTGACATTTTTGTCCGGTGCCTGATAAGAATAATAAATGAACCCTGGGGCAGGAAATGGCAAAAAGCCTTGGCTCACTCCCCACAGGGGCAGACGGATTTAGCCACCTCTCCCTGGTGGCTCCAAGATGAAGTCCAAGCTCTGGAGTGGAGTGCTCCTGTTTGGGGAAGTGGGGCGATTGTTTGGGTGGGGTGTGGGCTCCTCTCCTGCCACACCCTGGCACAGGGCTCCCTCCTGCAGGCTGCTGCTGGGGCCTTTCACAGCCACCATATCCTGGCCCTGGGGAGATGTGGTCCCCATGCCAAGCCAAGTGATCATTCAGCCTCCTGTGAGCATGGCTTGGGCCAGCTGAAGGATGTCTGCACTGGAGATAGAGCAGCTCTCACCTTCTCCTCCTTTTCCAGAGAAGGCGCCCAGAGTTCCATCCACTCGGAAACCAGGCTTGCCAGCAGAGCTCTTCTGCTGGCACAGGTCCTGCTCTTGAGCTCTGAAGCAGAGTCACCAAATCTTGAACAATAGAGAGCAATTTTTTTTTTTTCCAGGAAGTGTCTTTGCCCTTTCCTGGTCCCTTTCCTGGCTCTGCAGGCAGCATGGTCCAAAGCCACCACATGCTCTGGGCAGAGAAGGGTGAAGTCAGGCCCCTGATCTCTGGTTGGCTCAGTAGGAAAGAGCTGAACCTCTGCCACCAGTATTTGATGCTGACCAAACACACCCTACAGCCATTTAGGAGGGTCAGCACAGTTTGGATGGGAGCAGTGGGGCAGGATGCTGGCCAGGGGAAAGGAGGTTGAACATGGCCAGGGCTGGTCATGCCATCAGCACTGGTGGGAACTCCCACCCCCCATCCATATGCTCTTCCACACCAGTGGAGAAACCCTTGGACTGTGCCCACATGAACCTTTTGCACTCCACTTGTTCATATTTACATGGACATTGGGTGCTGAGCCCCTGGCCCACATTGCCCAGAGAAGCTGTGGCTGCCACATCCCTGGAAATGTTGAAGGTCAGGCTGGATGGGGCTTGGAGCAACCTGAACTAGTGGGAGGTGTCCCTGCCTGTCAGGAGGTTGGAACTAGATGATCTCTAAGGTCCCTTCCAACCCAAACCATTCCATGGTTCTATGATTTGCCCCTTTCACCCTTACACTTGCAGGAGCAGAGCTCTTATGGTGGGTACTTGTGTTTTGCAGCTACAGTGACCCTGACTCCAAAGGACCAGCGGTGGATTGGAGCCTGGTGGCTGGGACTGCTGATCTCCTCAGGCTGCCTGGTGCTCACATCCATTCCTTATTTCTTTTTCCCTCGGTACATGTTGAAAGGAGAGGTGAGAGATCTCTGGAGAACCAAAGTATCTTGATGCCAGGGCTGCACTCAGGGAGGGAATACCTGTCTAAAGAGGAGAGAGGTGGGAGGGATCTGGGGGGATGAAGGGAGCCCAGCAACCCTTCTCAGATATGCTTATAGCTTCTAACAAGTGACAAGTCTTCCAAACAAGCTCTGAGCTTCTAATGCGTGAAGGACCAGACTCTTCACTTCCTCACCACTAGCTGGAAAGCCAGAATCACCCCAGTTCAGCAGATCAAAACCAGATGTCATCCTTCCCTCATGTGGCTGCATCTACACCACCTGTTAAGAAGGTTTTGAGAGGATCTTCTTCTCTGAGGCAGGGTGATGGCTGGGTGGCTTCATGGGGTTCCTGCATGCAGTCCTCCTTGGTTTAGTTCTACTAGTTTAGTTTTTAAAAATAGTTGTTTAGTTTTATTTTGAAGTTGTCTAATAATCGATTCTTTAAGGGTCAAAACAAAACCCAAAATATTTCATGGTTATGGCTAGAAGACTCAGCAGACTTGAGTTGATTGGTCTTCAGATTTTATTTTCAGACTTTTAAAAGTATTAATTAAATATTTAAAAAGAGACCTTGCCAGGGCTCAGGAGAGTAAAGCAGTCCCCAGGCAAGACAGGCTTTTGTCTTGCAGCTCTGCTCAAGGGCTATGAGGATTTTTGAGACAATTCACTGGCAGGAGAACTGTCAGGCTTGGCTGAGGGACAAAGGCGTAGGGGACAGACCCTGCTCTTCTTGAGCCTTCTCATCAAAGTCTTCTCTTCTCTCCCTCCCCAGGACCCCAACAGAGAGGCTGGAATGCTCAGGAAGATGGAGAAGGGGATGGCTGAAGAAATCTCCCTGTTGGAATTTATAAAAAGTAAAGAGCATTCAAAGGCAAGGGTGAATGGGGATGTCAAGCCATGCTGTATGGGTGGAGACCACCACACCAGCATGCTCCAGCTGCTGCTGGGAGCCTTTGAGTCTCTCCACCATGTTGTGTGGAGGTGCCAGGGCTGACTTAGGGATCTCAAGGGTTGTAACTTCCCTAGAGATCAGGGGAAGATGGACACAGCCTCCCCCTTGCTATAAGACAGTGGTGCTGAGGTCTGTGAGGCCTGAATTGTTTCTGAAAATTGGTTTGAGGATCTTAAAATAGCACAAGCATGCTGGAAAAGCTATGGCACCCATAGCTGGGTGGTTTAACCCACAGCTCCAGGAGAGCACATGGAGCTGCTGGTGCCACCAGCCACCACTTTGAGAAGATCACTGCATTGCAGCTTACACTGCTTTGTTTATCTGTGGCTGGAATTGGCTTGGGTAAGTATGTCACTGATGAGAGAGAGCAGATTAATGACTTTTCTTTTTTAGCTCTATGATGACTTCTTTCCAGCTAAAGCCTCTCCCTCCTTCCCACTCTATCCATAGCAGTCATATCCTGGAGCTGTCAACTCCCTCTTCTCCTTCTCACTGGGCTTTGATGAATGATGCTGAATGTCCCCAGCATTCTCTGCTGGAAGGGGAAAGCTAGTTAGAGGCCAAATAAACAGAGCTGGTCCTGAGAAGCCTGGAGTCAATCCACCTCTGCCAAAAAGGCCAAGGGGACATGATGTCCCACCAGGAAAATACATGTTGTTCCACCAAGGGCAGGAGCCAGGCCCACGAACAGCTGGCAGGGCTCTCCCGGAACCCCCAGGGCTTGGTCTGTACCACCCAAGGGCATGGGCCCTGCCCCAGAAAAACAAAGGCACATGGGGAGCTGGGAGTTTGGAAAGCATGGGGGTGGCCTCCACCTTGCTTCTCAGGGTGCTTGGGCCATGGTCCTGACAGCTGCCTGGCCAGATTAGGGTGTCTACCCTTCCATTTTCCCATGGCCTTAGACATCTCCTGTATTAGCTGACTGGGAACAGTCTCGGGGTGGAGGGTTTTTTTCACTGTACAAATTGCTGATGTGAGCAGCTAAAATAACAATTTCTCCATAGGATTCCCAAAGATCTTCCTCAAGCTGCTTCTCAACCCCCTCTTCATCCTCCTGGTGCTGGCTCAGTGCAGCTTCTCCTCAGTCATTGCGGGCCTGGCCACATTCCTCAACAAGTTCCTGGAGAAGCAGTATGGTGCCTCCTCCTCCTATGCCAACTTCCTAATAGGTGAGCACAGCCAAGGTGAAAATCAGGTATGGAAAATCAGGAGTAAATATGTGAGCAACAGAGGGTGAAAAACATCCATCAACAGGGAGCTTTCTGGGTGCCCTGGGCTTTTTAATTCCATGGGAGGAAGTCACTGGGACCTCATTTTCAGATGAGACCTAGGGATCACCTCGAGAGGGTTGATGGCTTTCCTGACCTGAAAGGGCAGGTTGTCTTGCAGCGTCTTGGAGACAGACTGCATTTATTCACTGGCTCTTGCGGGCCAGCAAACACTTTCATTGAAAATGCATAGCCCCAGCACAACGGTGAAGCAGGTCTGGATCACTGGGGCAAGCTATTACATCTCAAGCTTGATCTTGAATCTCTCATAGATACCAGCTGCCTTAGGTTTAGGTCTTCTTGGATAATAGTGGGGTCTGGGAGTTCCCCAACCACCACAAAGCCTCGGAGAGCTGCTTGGCAGGCAGAACCCCCAGCTAATGCCTTTGTTCTTCTGCAGGAGCTGTGAACTTGCCAGCAGCAGCACTTGGGATGCTCTTAGGAGGAATCATCATGAAGCGCTTTGCCTTCTCTCTCCGGGCCATCCCCCGGTTTGCTGTGGTGGTGCTCATTTTCTCCATTCTCATCTGCCTGCCCATTTTCTTCATGGGCTGCTCCACAGGACGCGTCAATGGGATCTACCCCCCCAGGTAACACAATCCTTGGGGTTGTTTCTAGATTCTTGGTTTTCCAGCTCTTGACCTGATTACCCATGGAATGGGATAAGTGCAGAAAAAAAGAGGCAGTAGACATCACCACTCTACTGCTTGCTCTTTGATCCCACTGCCTGAAGGAGATTTAAGCTCTGTGTGGCACAGAAAGCCTGGGAAGATGTTTACTCCTGATTTTCCCTACCAGTGGAGCAGGGGAACTGGATTTCTAGGGGAAAATCAATAGTATTAACAGCTGTGTCTTCATCAGACATAGGCACCTCATGCAGTTTTGTTTTTGGTTTTTTTTGCTGGACATCACCTTTCTCCTCACCTGGGTGGAAACTTGGAAACTTCTTGGCTTTTACCATGTCTTTTGAAAATAAAAATGGTATTTAGACTTCATCCCAGACCTGCTGTCAAGCCATAGTGCTCATTTGCCAGAGAACTGCTGGCAAGGAGCTTTTGTACAAATGTTTCCCCTTGCCAGCCATAAGCCCTCCTGTCCCAAGGATACAGTGGAGGGATGAGGGAAACCTCTCCCCATGCTACAGCAACAGTGCAGAAGAGGTAACTGTGGGCTATGTGGATGGTTGAACATGAGCTCTGTCCCATCCCACCATGCCCAAGTGTCAGCATCCCACAGGAGACAGACTGTGCCACTCCAGCAGATGAACTCCCTTAGGTAGTGAGGCAAGATACAGATACCTAGGTTTGTCCTCTTGACTTCCATGCTGTGTCAGGCTTGTTTGGAATCAAGCTCACTTCCAGTTTCTGTCTGAATGGAGTTTCCAGTTTGAGCTGTTCACACATCTGTTTGTGCAGCTTTGGATGGAGCCCAGCGAGGTTTCTCCAGGAATGTGGCTGAGTAGTTTTTCAGCTGGAGGGGGTGGAATGGGGGTGGGTGGGAATAATGTGTGAGTACTTGTTTGCAGACATAACATAATTAGTGCTAAGTTCACTTGCAGAGGTACCTGCAGGGGATCAGGGGCTGGCAGGAGGCCAGCCTGCTGCTGGCAGTGTTCCAGTGCAAATATGAATGGGGAAACTGGTTCACTAATAAAGGGGATTTTTCTTCTTCCTGTCCTTTTTCTTTAATTTTTTTAACATTTTTTTTTCTCCTCCTTTTTTTCTTTTTCTTCTTCTTTCATATTTTTCTTTTTTTTTTTTTTTTTTTTTCTCTTGGCAGTACATTGAGTTCCCAGCTGCAGGTTAAGATGCCAGGTGGGTGCCACTGCTCCGAGCACGTCTTCCACCCAGTGTGTGGAGAAAACAACGTGGAGTACATCTCCCCCTGCTTCGCTGGCTGCACAAACAGCACCACAAATTCTTCCACCCCCAAGCAAGTGGTGAGTAGAATGAGTGAGCTGCAGAGCTCAGGGCACCTGGCTTGCTGGTGATAGTGGAAGCTGCAGGAACCTGAAAAATCTAATGAGGTAGTTGAACTTTTTCAAGGCGCAGATGTCTACCCACAAGAGCTGAAGTCCTGAGAAGGTGTAGTGGAGACTTGCTGTAATGCCCTGAGGGGATGGTGGCACATCCCATTGCTGGATGCTGATGGTCTCATCAGTCTTCTGCAAAGGGATGTGTTCTGGTGCATCATGAAAAACCCTTCTCTTAGCTTTGGGAGTTTTACATTTTGTTGATTTTTTCCAACAGATCTACAAGAACTGTTCTCTGATTCCTGCTGGGAATGGACTGTCCTCTGCCAAGACAGGCTCCTGTCCTGTCAGCTGCTCCCACATGCTCCTACCCTCCATATTCCTCATCTCCTTTGCTGCCCTGGTAGCCTGCCTGTCCCACAACCCCCTTTACATGATGGTTTTACGGTAAGCAATGGGCAGGGGAGATCACAAGGCACTGTAGGAAGTGTGATGTGGTCGGTTCCCTATGCTGACATCAATGGGGCTTCTTAAACATGCAGCCAGGCCAGGATGCTTGGCCAAATACAGAGCTGATGTGTCAGCTCTGACCTCCCATGGCTTCTCCTTTGCAGGGTAGTGAACCAGGATGAGAAGTCATTTGCCATCGGAGTCCAGTTCTTACTAATGAGGCTGTTGGGTGAGTGTCCATCTCCTGATGAGGCTGGGGGAGGCAGGAGGGTGCTTAGAGGCTTTCTTGAGACCTAGGAGGTTTTGAAACTTCTTGGGTACAGCAGGCAAAGCCTTTAGGCAGAGCAGGACAGGCAGTGTGACTCCATCTGCTCTTCTCCAAAGCCTGGCTGCCGGCTCCAGCCATGTTTGGTGCCCTCATCGACTCCTCCTGCATCTACTGGCAGAAGCAGTGCACCCAGCGCCGGTTCTGTGCCTACTACAACAATGACTTCCTCCGCAACAGGTGCCCCTGCCATGTACCCCCCTGTCCTCCCCAGGGCAAGAAGGACCATGGGGATGGTCCCCAGCTCAGCCCAGTGCCAGCTGGAGGTGCCACCTCCAGATGCAGCATCTCACTGCTTGTCTCCTGACAGATACCTGGGGCTGCAGGTGGGCTACAAGGTGCTGGGCACCATCCTCCTCGCCCTCATCAGCTGGAAGGTGAAGAGGAGCAAAGAGTACAATGTGCAGGAGAAAGCAGAGGGGCTGGTGTAGCCTACCCAAGGACTGACTCTGCACCTCACCTTTAACCACTGCCAGTACTTTGTCTTTTTTGGGTTTGTTTTTTCCACCTTAGCAGCTCCAAGCTCCTCTCCTGCAGCCACCACCGTTCTCCTGGTAAGGGACCCTCCATGCCAGCCCCATCCTGGGACCAGCTCCTCCCAGGCTCTCCAGCCACACCTTGCCCTTTTCTCTGGGAAGCGGGCAGCTTCCCAGCAGCTGGAGCAGGAAGCGAGATGGCTGGAGTGCAGCCAGAGAAGTGCCTGCCATGGGCGATGGTCCCCGCTCTGGGATGAGGTATTCAGTTGGGTAATGTCATCCCCACTGGGACAGGAGCAGGAGAGAAGGCTGCCAATTCTGTGAGGCTGTCCTGTGCCCCCCTTGCCTGTACCCCTCACAGAGGTCAGCGTCGACACTGCACATATTTTGTGACAAGTTATCACTAGGGGGTTTATTGCAGAACATTTTTGAGGTTTGTTGCTTTTTTTTTAAATTTTAATATAAAATAAAGGTCACTTTTTCCAGCTGCTGTGCTTTGCTCATCTCCCCCGCCTCACCCCAAAGCTGTCCCAGTCAGCAAGGTAGCGAGGATGCCTGCAGGTTGCATCCTGCTGGGTGCATCACTCACTAGAAAAAGAGAGGGAGGTTTGCACAGGACACCATGTTGGGAGGGAGTGTTGATCTGGCTGAAGGTAGGAAGGCTCTGCCAAGGGACCTGCGCAGGCTGGATTGATGGGATGAGGCCAGCTGTGGGAAGTTCAACAAGGCCAAGTTCTGGGTCTTGTGCTTGAGTCACAACAAATCCCAGCAACAGTGCAGAGTGGCTGTAAATGACCTGGGGGTGTTGGTTGACAGCAGCTGCATATGAGCCAGTGTGTGCCCAGGTGGCCAAGAAGGCCACCAGCATCTTGGCAAGGGTTGGAAGGAAGAATTGCCAATTGTAAATGAAGATCAGGTTCGTAACTATCTGAAGAACCTGGAAGCGTACAAGTCCATGGGACCTGATGGGATACACCCACGGGTACTGAGGGAACTTGCAGATGTGGTCGCCTACCACATCTTGGAGGCATCCTGGTCTCCAAGATGGTAAAGCATGGGTTTGACAGATGGACCACTCAGTGGATTAAGAACTGGCTCAATGGCTGCACCCAAAGAGTGGCTGTCAATGGGTCCATGTCCAAGTGGAGGAAGTGACGAGTGAAGTCTCTCAAGGATCAGTGTTGGGACTGGTCCTGTTTAACGTCTTTGTCGGTGGCACGGACAGTGGCTTTGAGAGTTTGCTGATGACCCCAAGCTGTGTGGTGCAGGTGACATGCTGGGGGGAAGGGATGCCATCCAGAGGGACCTTGACAGGCTGGAGAGGTGTGTGAAGGTGTAAACATTTAGTGTAGTTAACTTTATTTCAGGAACATAAAAGAGTACAGTATTACAACATTTTAATCCAAAATCACGCTTCGGTTAGACAGCACAAGCAATGTGTGATAAAAGGAGAGCTCCACATGGTGCAGGATCCACACTGCTCATCAAGGCCTGAACCAAGGCAAATAGCTGCTGATTCTGAGTCCAGACCATCCTCAGCACTTACTAGTGCTTTACAACCACATTTAGTACATGTTTGCCTGCAATCTATTCCTTCATCAACCAACCACATTTTTTAAAAAGCATCAGTCACATCATCTAATACAAAACACAGAGGATCTCAAATCTCTCTCAACAGGAGGCTGAACATTTCCCTGCACTGCACCAGCTGCTGCAAAAATGTAGACCAGGATGCAAACCTCAAGAGCAGATTAGTTTGCCATAAAGAAAGACTGTGAGTGATTAACATACCCTTTGAATACAAACACGCTTCACATACTATGGTTTCTAAAAGCAAAACCATTTTCAAGTGTATTCAGTGAATGTTAGTGATTTTAATTTAGTATATATAAGTATGAATGTAAACTAAAAATGTATAGAATGAGACAACAGCATTTAGTAAGTGCTGACTTCTGAGCCAAGTTCTGCCTTGATAAAATTCTATGCTGTCCATTGGTGTGATACCTCAGATGAATTTGGCCGGGATGTCTGTTTACAGCAATGTAAAAAAGCATGCAGATTATTTCTGACCAAGACCTTGCCTTTATAAAACAAACAAACAAACAAAACCAACTAAAAAACCCCCCACAGAACAACCTGTCAGCCTATCAATACACTAAAGGGAATTCTTAAGTTGGCAGTTCTTAAAAAGTAGACTCAAAAAGGTAGAGGAAGATTAATTTATTCAAAATATTTATAGTTGTCTCTCCTACTCCTTCTATTCCACTGTCCCACAAAAACCATGCCAGTAATACTCACTGCTGTAACTCTGCACATTGCAAACTATGGGCAGCAGGAGCATGAGAAAAATAGTTCTGAAAAATGAAAAAATTAAGAGATACCAGGAGAACATCACCCTCTGATAATACAGAAATCAGGGATTACTGATGATTTTTTTCCGCCCACTAATTTTAGGAAATGCTGTGAACATAAGGCCAGAATCCAAATCTTAAAAGAACTGAACACCTTACCAAGGAGAATTCTGTCCTTTGAACAGTGCAGCCTGCTAGGTCTACCAGACTTGAAACATGAAGCCAAGTGAGAGCACACACTAAATCTCCACTTCCACAAGTACAAAAGTAATTCCATTCACTTCTCCATACATGCATTTTCCATTGCTGCACTTGAGAGTGGCTACAGAAAGAATATTACCTACTGCCTGCTAGTTACACAGCCTCTCCATATTTACCTGGAGCTGTGTGGCTGCATCTTCCCAGACACAGGTGCTTTGATTTAGTATTAGCAAGAGGCCTGCGGACCAAGAGTATAGGAACAGACCTGAATGCTCTGTGCTGAGAAGAAGCCACATAACATACCAAACTGCACCTAGATCAGTGGTGCTTGTGATTTATGCTGTGAAAAAAAATGTCAACGAATAAGCATACAAGATTGTTCTTTGCAGTGGCCACATGTTCTCCTAAAGCAGTGACAAAAGTAGGTACTACCACAGTAATCTACAGTGCATATCTGTTAGAAGAGGATGGAAGAGTTCTGTTGAAGGTAAAGCCTGAGACTTCAGCAGTGTTGCAGCACACAACAGCTGAACATTTATGGTAACTTAGAGCAGCAAAAAGCAAAACAGCTGAAGGAAATTGAGTGAGCAAAGCCAGTGAGAACCTAAGAGATGGTCTTGAGGGGACTCTCACCTGCATACGATTAGTTGGGATGTCCCAGCACTGCTGTGACACTGGGTGTGCAGCTCTCATGGGTAACAGTGAGTGCATTAACAGCCATCAAGGCTTCAGAGCTGAGCAAGGCCTATTGCCAGCCAGGACAATTTTCAGGTAGATTTTTGCCCCAGTCCAGCTGCTGCTCACACATCCAAGAAGTGGGAAGGCTTTAACTTCTTGCTAGGTAGTTCACCCGGGGCTGCAGGGTTGTGCCCAGGCCCAGCTGCTGTATTCATTTGATCTACTAAACTATACACTTTTTTTTTTAATTAGGCAAGGGACAGAAGTCTTCCAGTGCCTTCCATCCTGCCACCTCTCAAAAGGGCAGACAAGGTCTCCAGCTATTCATGGAAAGGGATTTTCAGGCTGCCTGTTTCAGCAGACGACATCATGGGGGACACCCCCAGAGGTCTCGGAAGCTCACTGTCATTATACAAGACACAAGTGGACCCAGGAACAGCACAGCTGATGCCTCACCCATAAAGAAATATTGGGAATGTTCAAAGCCAGTACATTTCTCAGCACCTTGGGTTGTACTAACAGTTACAGCAGGACCAGTGAAATTTCACCAGTGACAGGCAAAACTGCAGAGCAGAACTATATGCGTAAGATGCACAGATTCACCCCTGAGGTCCTGTCTTTAGGTCTACTCAGTTTTTAAGAAGAAAGGTGATGGGAAGCTGAAGATTTTAAGAAAAATACTTCCTGGGTTGTTTTTTTTTTTCTGTATAAAACCATAGTTGCTACAAACTGTAAATCTTAGAAACTTTTTCATGTATTTAGGCTTTCTGGAGCATGACCCACAAGTGAATACTCATCATGCATACAAAGTGAGGACTGGACTTGAAACAGAAGCACTTAAACTGGTACCATTTTATCAATTGGATTTCATCTTGCAAATGCATAACCAAGGCTCCAGTGACTCTGCCTCAAGAAAACTATGCCAGTGGATAGGACATGATTCGTGTTGACACCCAGAACCCTACTACCCATGTAGTAGTAGAGAACAAACTGAGAAAATAGTGTCAGTTTCTAACAAACCCTTTTATTTCCTGTAGCCACCTCCTCCTTAAGGAGAGTCCAACTATTCTGAAGAATCTGAAATTGCCTTGGCAATGGAAATCTCCTTACTACTGACCAAGGAAGCAGCAAAGCAAACTTCTTCATCTTTCTTAACATTAGTTTTGAGCCCAACAAGCAGGCAGTGCAAATGCCATAACAGCTGGCTCTTGGGCTTTCCCAGTAAACTTGGCAAACCAGAAGGATTGTACAGCATCCATATATGCTCAGTAGGAATCTGGAGAAAGACCAGAACATTCTGGATGTAGAAAAGAGTGTCAGCTTTCAGAATATTTGCCAGCATATTAAAAAAAAAAAAAAACAAAAAAAAAAAAAGGTCTTCACCCAGGATAAGAAATTTTTATACTTAAACTGAAAGAGAGCAAATCATGCATTTCTTCCAGTCCTACACTCAACCACTGTTCTCAGTTTCCTTAAATTATAGAGGAATGGAGAAAGAGCTACAATTCAACTGAGGAAGGAAAGATTGTGCAAAATTCTACAAAGGCAGAATAAGTTGTTAGCAGATTAATAACCAGCTTGTGAACTGTCCAAGCAGTAATCACGTTCTTCTTTCTGCCAGTGTTAACAGACAATTGCTTGAGAAAAGGGATAGTCAAGATGCAAGCAACATTACCAGAAGCAGGGAAAGGTATTACTGATCTTTGGCTTCACTTGTTAGTAATTGCCTCTGTAATCAACAGCTGCTGTGAGCAGCAGCTCATGACTGTAAGAGTGCATTTGTTGACTGCCAGACCCGTTTAAGCAGAGTTTAAATCCAGAGCTTTGGGATGTGCCTTCTTGGATGCCAGCTCTGACAACTTCTTCAGGCGTTTCTTAAGCTCCAGGGGGAATTTCTCGTAGCACTTCTTGCATACAGGCTTCATGTCAAACTCCACGAACTTATTCCTTTAACAGAAAGAAGAGTGGGCTATCAAAATGGTATTTGCAAAATACATGCTTCACTAAATCAGGTCTTCGTGCATCTAAATGCTGCTGTTTGTGTTCTTCTGCATGTGTAAAACAACTTCCTTCCTCATCTGCTCATGTAGGTACAGAGATTGGGTTCTGACTGGAGCACTAGGTTCTTCAGTATTGCTATTTAAATAAAGAGAAGATTTTGCTATGTATTTGTATGTAACCATCTATAATAATAATGTTATTGTAGAATGGCAGTGCCACTTCAAAGGTCTTCCTCAGGATGAATTCTAGTTCCTTCCTATAAGAGGCCAGTGGGGGGCAACCTAGCACAGAAGGACAAGAGCCTGAACGTGAGAAAGGAAAATGTAGGACTGCTTTGCTTTCTGTGCCTCGCCTACATTTTGAGGTAACTAGCATAATATTTTCTTTCAAAGTAATCTACACAATGTCAAATGCTGTCATTGAGGGAAGCATCCAGACTAAGGAGGGGTGGAGGCTGCATGTACTTCAGGACAGGCAGTTACTGAAGTTTAGAGCCTTTCCTCTGCACTGTGCTTACCCAGCTTTCTTAGAGTACAGATTCATAAAGGACAACAAATGAGTGGATGCTGAATCCCAGCTGACTTTTGGTGCACATGCTCCACAGAGAAAAGGTATTCTGCCCCTCAGAGAAGCTCTGGCTGATGGTTCTCCCAAGCCCAAAACCTGCCTTGATGACAAATCCCTCATATGGTCCAAAATATAAACACTGACTTACTTCAGTGTAAGCTTGATGTTGCAGGTGGAGCAGGAGAAACAATTCACACACCACGCCTTGTTAAGGGCTGATACCACTGCAAAAGCAAAAGCACAAAATAAGAGGAAACTGACGGATTTGTATCCAAATTCAAATGAGGCCAGATGTGAAAAGAAACATTGGTGTCTTGCAAGTGTGGGGCTGCAACAGCTGCACTAGAAAAATGGAGCAAGGACAGCAACCCAGAACACGAAGAGAGGAAATCTTTCTTACCATCTCCCTCGATCACATGGCTGCAGTTGTAGCAGACATCTCCAAAGAGCTGCACAGCAAAAGAAACAACAGGAACTCATGTTACTGACTACTCATGCTCCCCAAATTACACAGCTGGCATGAACACTAGACCTAAAGATTCAAACAATTCGCAGACTTTGCAGTAGCCCCAAATATACCAATTTAGATCTTCTGAATAACTTCTCATACACTTGCCAAATGGTCCATGTTCCCTTGGATCTCATACCACTAAATACTACAAAACCTTTTTTGTTGATGCCTCACACTCTACCACTGTTACGTGACCTTGAAGCCCTGCACATGTGGAACTCTGGAGAAAAGAGGATTGGTAGAGTATGATGCTTACTGTAGACAAACATCTCCTGATGCTTAGATATAACACCACGATAAAACCTAGATCTACTTTCAAAACAGCAACACTTCTCTCTTACCAGAGAAACAGACTAATGTATCTGACAGAAAAAAACCCCAAGCTCATAGCTGTTAAGAAAAGTCATACAGAAAAATAGGTTTTGATTGGCTTTTGAAACATTCTTTTCTTATGCTTTAGACAGCACAACCCTTATAGAACCAAGCAATTATCAAAGAAGTCCACACAAATAATTTTGGAGTAGAATTACAGGAATTTTAATGACAACCCATGGTCTGCTTTTTTTTTTTTTTTTCTGTCAGCAGCACAAAGAAAAATCACTATCCCCATGATATTTCTATTCTATTCTCAGCATCACTTTTCACACCTACCAAGAAAAAAAATTTTTTTTTAAATCTCACGAATTTCTTAATATTGCATTGCCTCTACAAATTCACGTTATCCAAAATCTGCACAGCTTTGCATACATAAAATGCAAAAAGAAATTTGCCAGTCAGAGCAAGTACCTACAGTATAGATGGCAGAATCTACCTGGTTATAGTGAGTTTCACAATAAGCCAGTCCTTTTTTCTCATAGTGCCTGTGCCCCAAGAATGGCTTCTCACATTTGGCACAAACAAAATGCTG